>NC_080019.1:233789858-234093786 GCF_030020395.1 Manis pentadactyla | reverse complement strand
GCACGCAGGGGTTTATCCACCTGTTCTTGGCACTTCCAGCCTGTCCTACACCAGGCCAAGGGGCTTCTGGGGCAAAGTAAGCCCTCAGCCCAGGGGTACAGGCAGAGGAAATCAGGCTATGTGCACAAAGAGCTGAGTGGGAGGGGACCAGGCGGAGTGCCAAGCCGCTCTGCTGTGTGCCCATGCCTGCGGGCGTGTGCTGGTGCCCTGTGATGCTTCATGGATGCAGGTGCTCCAAGGACCTCTTCTGTGCAAGCTTCTGAGGGCCCAGGGAAAGGTCAGCACAATGGCAAGCCAGCTGTGGTCTTGTGGGGGGCAGCAGGGAGGGGGTGGGGTCTCCCCTAAGGCTGCTGGGGGTGTGCTACAGAAGGTCAGGGTATGGAGACAAGGGAGAAGGTGACAGATCGGGGCATCCTTAGGGGAGAGGCTGGCGTTGTGCAGGCCTGGGTTCCGATCCTGGGTGCAACACTGACTTGCTATGTAACTGTGGACAAGAGTGTAACCTCTCTGAACATTATTTCCTCGTTTAAAATGGGGATCAGAACAGAAGGCAGGTGCGTGAGTTTCCTAGGGCTGCCAAAACACAGGGCCGCAAAGTGGGTGGCCTGACACCACAGAAGGTCATCACAGTTCTGGTGGCCCAAAGTCACAAGTCAAGGTGTGGGTGGGGCCGTTCTCCCTCCAAAGGCCCTACGGAGGACCCTTCTTCACCTCTCTGTTTCTGGGAGCCCTGAGTCCCGGGCTGGTGGCGGCACCCCTCTAGTCTCTCCCTCCTTCTCCCCACACCTCTGTGCCCAAATCTCCCTCTACGAGGCAGAGAGGACGACTTACCTACTTCCAGTGTGACCTCATTTTAACTTGTTTACATTTATAAAGACCCTATTTCCAAATAAAGTCACATTCACAGCAACTGGGGGCTGGAACTTAAACACAGGGTTGCTGCAAGGATAAAACCCCAAGCCTGGCATATAGTAAACTCTCAATAAATGGTAGTTTAGAAGAGAAGGCAGGCAGGGGGCAGTGGTGGGAACTGAGACGGGCAGACTTATCTGTAGGTACCCACCCACATACTCACATGTGCACATAGATGTGTGTCCAGGCAGACACAAATGGGTGGGAACCAGAACACTGCTCATGGAGTTACACCCAGGAGGGCTGGGACAGGTGTCCCACCTGCCAGCCAGGGCCACTCAGAGCCAGCTCAGGGCCGAATGTCAGCTTTCTGGACAGAAGGACCCCAAAGCCAAAGCCTTGCTCACCAGAAGAGTCCTTGGGAATCCTGAGCAGGGTCTCCACTGGCACCATGCACAAATTCACGGACAGCCCCCGCGACCAGGGCCACTCGTGATAGGGGAGGGGTGTGGGGGTACAGCCAACACAGCACTTTGGGGAAGAGGCAGGACACAGAATCAGATGGGCCCCAGCGAAGGTTCTCGGCAGCCACCGGCACTGCGTCCCCTTAACTCCCGTGCCCCTGCCTGTCACACGGGCCTGGGCTAACACTCCTTCCTGCGGCTGCCCACAGGGTCGATCCCTCGGCCCAGCCCCAGCTCCTCAGAGCCCCTGGATTCTGCCACAGGACACCCTGTGAGCTCAGTTCATCTGCACTGCTCTGACCTCTGGGGAGATGCGTCAGGAACACCAAGTGTGCAAGGACAGGACACAGGTCGGCACTGATAAGGTTCAGAACCAGGGACAAAGCCTGGCTGCCACAGGGCTGCTCCCCACGGCCCCAGCCTGGGGAAACCTCTGCCCTCTTCTCCGTCCGCCCCCAGGGCATAAGAGCTGGCATCGGATCAGAGAGCCCTGTCCCACACCCTCCCATGGGCAGTTCCCAGCTGCTGAGGCCAGCTTCAGCTCTGCTGGGCCCTGAACTCTCTGCGACGTTCACGGAACAGCACCCCAACCCCTCTTCCCCACACACACGCATCTTTGCCGAGCACTTGGGAGGTGGGAACAGGGCAGTAAGCGAGAATGCACAGCCCTGCCCTCATGGAGCCCACACATAGGGCTGCGTGAGCCGCAGCGCATGGGGGGCCTCTTGGAAGAGCAGGGGTACAAGGACGGCGCTCAGGGCGGGCACGGCAGCGCAAGGCAAGAGGAGGTGCCATGGCCTGGGGACAGAGCGCCATGGGACAGAAGGGTCGGCCACGTCGAAGGCCCGCCGGGGGACTGGCTGGGTGGACTGGAGGGGCAGGAAACCAGGCAGGTGGCAGGAGGGCTGCTGAGGCAGGTGGACGTTGCAGCCTCCCAAGAGGATTTGGCTTCTAACAAGTAAGGGGAGCCACAGGAGGACTTCGAGCAGAGGAGGAGCGCCACGCAGTTTTAGCTTGAGAGACACCCAGCTGGCTGCCCTAAGACTCAGCCATTGTCCGAGTGTGGTCGCACAGCAGCACCTGGGAACTTGGAGAAGTAGAGATTCTCAGGCACCTGCTGAACCTGGTTCCCTGGGGCAGGGCGCAGAGCCCTTCTGGGAGTGCTGGGGCCCTCGGGTGGCACTGTTCAAGTGCTCCCACCCCAGAGGCTCTGAAGGGCGAGCCTTGCCCCCACCTGCCCTGAATGCCGGCCCAGGACATAGCCTGCTAAAGGCCTGCCAAAACCCACAAGCTTCACCTTTGTCCAACCCAGCAGTTATACAATGCGCTTTCCTAACTTAGTTGACCACAGAACTTTTTTTTCCAGAGAATGTTATTAAACATTCTGCACGCTGACATGTCACTTCAGGTGCTCGCCGGTTATTTGCTCTGGGCTCCAGGTGCACCTGGCACGCAGTGACTGCTCAACAACTGCCCTTTGGAACCTCCCCGCGGTGACCCTGACTGGACTTGGGTGACTCACACACCCACTGACCTTTCCGGAGCCCCGGGGGGACACACTGATTCCTGGGCTGCCCTGGGACCCCAGGGCTCTGGGAGGGTCAGAACGGGAAAGGGAAGAGGGAGGGGCTACACCTTGGCCTTTGCGGAGCAAAATCAGCTCTGGTCTGAGCACCCACCCTGCCTGAGCCTCAGGGAGGTACAAAGCAGCTTCTGTAGGAGGCTCTGTTTGGAGAAGGCTTTGGTGGGCCTGGGGAGTCAGCCCCGCCAGCCCCGCCTCCAAGCCGGGCAGCACCTCCTCTGGCCCTTGGGGAAGTCGGGCACCAGGCCCACCTCAGGGGCCCCTCTGAGGCCTCAAGTGTAGCTGGGGGTCTCCTCTGCTCCCGGGGAAACCTCACTGGCAGCCCCCTCATTGGCAGGAGGCATCTGGCCGTGAGGTTCACACAGAGACTCGGGAGCCACGTTTGGGTGTTCCAAGGAGCCCATGGCCCAGGAAATGCCAGAGGGGCCACAGGATCACAGCTGTCCCCATCACGAGGGACAGAAGACACTGGGAACCACCAGGTCTGTGCCCCCATTAAGCAGATGGAGAAACTGAGGCAGGAAAAGAAGGGCCTCTTGTAGTCACATAGCTTGAGTGTAATGCCTGAGGGGGCTCCCTGCCTCCACACTGGGTAGTTTGGGGAGGTACACAGAGCGGTCAGGGCATCCCTGGGCAGGATGGCCACACAGGAGGCAGGATGAGGGAGGGATAGTCAGGGCTCGTGACAGCCCTGGCCTCATCCGGGGTGTGGGTGAGGAAGGAGGTGGTGATGTCACGTCCCAGGGAGCCAGCGAGCACATGGTGGGGGACAGGGTGCAGAGCGAATAGCCGTGTGACCGCATGGCTCCACCTGCGTGTGCGTGACACCATGTGTGACAGTGTCACAACCACGGTCACTGCGGCCGGCCTTGTCTGTCCACCTGCAGCTTCATGTGGCTGTCAGTACAGGTGTCACTGTCCCTGTGATTAGAGTGGCTGGGCACGTGGCCGCACACAAGGGGGTGGTAGTGACTCTGGCACCTGTGGGCCTGCGACCGCATGTGAATCTGGGAGATATCTGACGTGTACACCTGTGAATGTGGCCAACAGGCGGCCTGGCAGGAACCTGGCCCTAACAGGTCCCAGACCTGAACTGTCACTTCAGAGCTGCAGCGGTTTCCCTTCCGCCAGGACATGTGCAGGCTGTGGGAACAGCATTTTCGAAACGTAGTTACCCAGATATAAAGGGAAAGCCCTCCTGCGTGTAGCCACAGCCACGTGGCGTACTGGCCACAGAGCACAGCAGAAGGTCCAGGAGGGGCTTAGGGTCTGGGATGGGGCAGACTTGCCACCTGCCCTGTGGTCCGTCCTACAGAACCCTGAAGTCGGGTCAGCACCATGGAGCCTCAGCTGGGGCTCCCACACGCACAGTCCACGGTCCAGGCCCAGGGAAAGCACAGAGGCAGGCACGGACACCTGCACAGACACCTGGGGGCCCATGGGGGCTGGCACAGGGAGGAGAGGAGGGTCGTGGCAGGGTGTCAGGACACAGGCACTCACACCTCTCCCCTGGGCGGGCTTCTGAAGATGCCCATGCAACCGGGTGCCTGGGATATGACCCCGTGTGGACTCTCCTGCCCTCTCGGGGCAATCTGCCAAGCAGCCACCTGCTTCCCACTTTCCACACTTGCCTCTCTGCTGAAACAACCTGCACACAAACTGCCCTGAACCTGGGGCCTGAGGTCTGTCCCCACACACGCATTCCCACAGCCCACGAGGAATCCATCCATTCATTCACTCATGCACCCATTTGTTCATTCATTCATTCAACAAATGTTCGTTAAGTACCTCCTGCAAGCCACTGGCCCTGCTGACCCCTCCCCCAGGTTCTCAAGTCAGAACAACGACAGCAAAGTCCCAACGGATCTCCACGTGGGCTGCTCAGAAGAGGAACCTGGGGCCTGGGTGGGATGGTGGCCGTTAGCTGGAGGGAAGCTCTGAGCTGGTGTCACAACCAAACGCTGCATCAAGCCGGATGGGCTCTGGGTTGGGCAAATGTCCCAGCTGCCCTCCCCCGGCCCCCTCAGGCCCCCTGGCGGGGTCTGGCATTGTCACTCTGCCTAAAGTCCAATCTGCCTCAGCCAGGGCTGAGCCCCAAGGCTTCAGAGCCGTGCCACCCACACCTCAAGGAACAAAGTCCATCTTGGCTGGCTCCCGGGGCCGCCGGGTCAGGCCCAGCCTGCCTCTGCTGCCCCCCATGCCCCCTGCCACCGGCTACACGGGCCCATGGCTTCCAGGGACTCCTCCCACCCTCCCTCCTCAGGGCCCTCAAAGGCCTAGGACCCCAGAGCCCCTTCCAAGGGCTGCCCACGCCCCCTGTGCCCCATCCCCACCTCCTGGCTCTATTTTGTCAATAATAATGGTGATATGATGATGCGTATCCCCCCTTGGCACTGGGCATGACCGACGCTCCCAACTTTCCTGTTATACAGCTGGAGGCGGCCAAGAGCATGGACCCCCAGCCTGGCCTGCTCCCCGCCCGACCATCACCTGGTTGGCCCCTTCCCATCCTTCAGGACCCACCTCAAACATCCCCTCCTCGCAGAGGCCTCTCCAAGCCCCAGAAGTAGTCCCTGTCCTGGACACTCAGAGCACCCACGGGCACTCTCACTGTACTGTGATCATGTGCTTGCACATGCTGTGCACTGCCCCCCACTAGACTGTCCACCCCTGAGAGCAGGACCACATCTGCCTTGCTCACAGATGCCCTCCCAGAACCTAGTTCAGGGCTTGGTAAATGATAGGTGCATAGCAAGTATCTGATGAGTGAATAAACCTATTTATCCGTTTCCCAAGAGCCACCCCACTTCAACATGGATCTGAGGCTGCTTACAAAAACACATTTAATATAAGAGAAAAACCAGAAAGTTGGAATCAAAGATTCTCACCTTTGACTTAGTGACTCTATCTCTAAATATGCCACAGAAGTCCTCACCCCATACAAGGGGGCAAGTTCAAGGATATTCATAGGAGAAACCCCTTAGAAACCACCATGCAACTGGTAAGGGACAAGGTGAGTTAGCCAGGAGCTCGGGAGCCGTGGAGTACTATGCAGCCATAGAAAAGGGAAGGCCCTGTTCACTCATGGGGCCCTTGCCAAGCTATCCTGTTAAATACAAGAGCAAGTAGCAAATGAGGAGGACTGCATTTTAAAAGTGCCGCCTGGACATCTAGTAGTAGATGGACATCTGATCAATTGGTAAGTGTTGAATGGACAGGTGGAATCTTTCTGGAAGGACCTATGAGAACTTGGGAGCAGTAGTTGTGTCCAGTAAAAGCCTGGGTAAGGGGAATTTCTTTGCTTACTATGTCATACTATTTGCATTTTGACCATCTGCAAATATTATCTACTCAAATAAATGTTTTTGTTATTAAAGAACACAAAGAATTCAAAGGGCACACATAAAAATCTAGATGTGAGGCTTTTCTTTAAAAATGGGAAGGAGGCCTGGCCATACCGGGCTCTGTTTCTGAGGATGGTGATGGCCGGAGCTGAGATGTAGCTGCCCCTCAGCTCGGGGGGCCCAGGGCACCCGCTGCCCTCCCCCATCTGGGTACCACGTCTGCGCTGCAGAGGGCTGAGCTTGTACATTGGCAGGGTGGGGAGTGGGGCTGAGGAGGCTTCCCTAAGGTGAGGGGTCATTTGCAGCCATCACTCCTACGCTGACTTCACTGCGACGACTCCGAAGGCCACAGCAGGGCCATAACAGTTCTGGGGCCAGTGAACATTGGCATGTCATGAGGCTCCCGGTCTTGCACAAGAACCTGTTAACTCAGTGCAAGCCAGGGCCCAACACTGCCTGCCGTCTTATCACCCCTGCCAGGGCTTGAGGGCTTTGGTTAAGCCCCAGAGGACCCCTGGAGTGAGGGAGCCACCAGTGGCCCCTTGGGCACCTTGGCCTTAGGGTCCTGGCGAGGAGGGGCCGACAAGGCAAGGACACGCTGAAAGGGGTGGGAAGGCAGTCCCACCTCCAAGCCTGCCTCCAGCTCTGAACCTCTAGACAAGCCACTTTCCCAAGCCTCAGATCCCCCCTCACCTGTAGCCACCAGATAACACAACACAGGCTGTTTCCGGGGGCTGTGCCTCCCCTGAGCACAGAGGCAGGTCTCAGTGAGGCCTTGTGCCAACTCTGTGCCCACAAAGTGTCTGCCACGGCGCTCCACAGACAGAACCAATAAGACCCATCTAGGTCTCTATCTCTCTTTAGATTATAAACTACATATGTGCATTATACATATGTATGCATATACATATCACATTTATATGTAATACATATCACATATAATACATATATACATACATATATTCAGTATATATGGAGAGAGAGATTTTTATTTTAAAGAACTGGCTCACCTGACTGGAGAGGCTGGCAAGTATGACCTCAGCAGGGCAGGCAGCAGGCTGGGGAGTCAGCAGGGTTTGCGTTACAGCTTACAGCCAAGCCCTCCGGGAAACCCTGGTTTTTTGCTCTTCCGGCCTTCAGCTGTTTGCATGAGGTTCATCCACATTATCAAGGAGAATCTCCCTTAAGCTCAACTGACTGTCGATTTAGTCACATGTACAGGCTACCTTTACAGCAACCTGGTGTTTGACCAAACCACACAGGTGACACGTAACACTTAGGCCTGACAGAGAGCATTCCTCTTTTCGTACATGTCCGTGGAAGCTCAGAGAGGCTGTGCCAACTGCTGAAGGCCCCCAGGCACAGAGGACGGAGCTGGGAGCTGAGCACCAGCAGGAGCCTGCCTCCGTCCCTGGGGAGTGGGGCTACGGCAGCTACTCACAGGGCATGTGCGAGAATCAGCTGCGGAACCACGCAGAAGTGCTGGGGCCATGCCTGCCGTGGAGACAGAATTCGGTGAGGCAGTGGCTGTTATGCACCTACCTCCACATTGCAATGAGCTCTAGAACGCAGGGCAGAAAGCCCCCAGCCCCAAGGGACCCCAAGGAGAGAGAAGAGGGCAGGAGGCACCCACCAGACTGTGAGCCCTGCTGCAATGCACCCTGCCCAGAGCCGACGACCAGGCGCAGGGGACAGTGACAGAGTGCACGGCGTGGGGGGTGGCCAGAGGGAGTCTTGCCTCCCGAGGCCATGGCTGGCTGCCCAGAGGCTTCCGGAGGTGGGGTCTTCCACTAAGAGTCAGGCGGGCAGGCTCCTGGGCTGGGAGCCCCCATCCGCCTACCCAAGCTGGGCCAATCACCCAGAGGTACAGAAAAGCTTCCACTGAGACCTGAGCCCCCGCAACAGTGCCAGCCTCCGTCCTCCCAGCTTCCCCAACCTCCCCGGAGGGCACCGGACGAGAGGTGAAGGCCAGAAGCTCAGCCATGCTCTCCACTTGCGGGCAGTGTGAACTTGGGCAACTGACTTAACCTTTCGGAGCTTCTCTCCCGTGTGTGGGCCAAACCATTACCTTGACCTGCAGGGTGGCCCTGAGGACCCCTGACACTGCATGTGAGCATGAGCACAGCACCAGGCCAATGTCTGAGCAGAGCTGCTCTCGCGGCCATACTTGCGCACCGTGCTGTCCTCCCCTCTTTCTCTCCACAGCTCCTGTCCGGCCAGGGCCCCTGCCCCCGAGCCTTCTTCATGCCTCGCCACCTCCTTTGTCCCAGCTCCCCCACAGCTGGGCGGCTATTTAAGTACCTCCAGGGCCAGAGAAAAATGAAGGCATCTACCTTGGTTGGTCAGCCAACAGTGTTGGTAACAGTGGGGTCCTGGCAGCAGGCGATTGGGACTCTAACCGTCCCCCCAACACACACACACACCTCCTTCCCTCGGAGTTCCAGCCCCTCCGGTCTCCTGATGTCCCTCCTCCACCCCGGTTCCTCTGACCTTCACGGGGGCCCTCAGCCTGGCTGCTCTGATGCAGCATCAACTTGACACCAGGTGCCAGCTCTGGGGTGGGTCCCCTGCCCTGCCATTCTCTGTCTAGCACCCTTGCCCGCAGCAGGGTGTTTGTGGCCCAGCAGCCCAGGAGGGCAGGGAACACGGCTCCTCCACACTGTGCATCTGGCACAGGCCAGAGGAGGCAGGCTTAGGCTGCTCCAGTCCATCACCCTACCAGCCCCCAGCACCCCGTCATCCTACCACCCCATCATCAGCCCCCATCACCACAGAAGCCTGATCCAAACACAGGGGCTGGGAGCTGAGGGGATGAGAACCAGCCCTGGGGAACCCAGTCCCTTGCAGAACCCCTCACAGCCCAGCTGACCCCTGCCTTAGGCCCCCCGCCCAACCCTCCTCCACATGCTGTGAGGGCAGAAGAGCTGGTGACTCCGATCCCGTGGCGGCCCAAACCTCACTTGCCATGTGGCCTTGAGCAAATCCTCTCCCCTTTCTGGTTCTCAGTCACCCAGGCTCTAAGACAGGTAGGACACACCCCAGATGCCTACAAGGTGGGACCCAGGTGCCACTGCTTGGACATCGCATGTCCTCAGGGTCGGGGACACTGAGAGAGGGCTGGGGGAGAACGGGAGAGAGCACATCCTGCCTGGCCAGCCCAGGTGCCCCAGGCCTGCTGACTCCTCCAGAAAAGCTGGAAATCTGAATTTAATTTAACCATCTCCTGACTGCTAAATGTTGACAATTAATGCATATTTTTAAAAAGCACTATGTGGGTTAAAGAGAACATGTCTGGGCCACAGTTTGTGGGTTCTAGGCTGGAGGGCTAGGCTCAGAGGCCCTGCAGGGCTCTCAGGAGGGAAGGATAGTGTTTGCTCTTTTAAAAGGGGGATGTTTTTCCCTGTGTAGCCCCCCACCTGCCTCCTGGAACGTTTGATGGCTTTGCCCCACCACAGCCAGCCCCTTTCTCCCCTGGCTACTCAGAGCCCAGCCCCTGCCCTGAAGCTGGCTTCACAAAACCAGGTCCAAGCCTGCCCCAGGCGGGCCAGAGCCTGATAGGGTTCCAAAGGCAGGGCCAGCACAAGGCAGGTGTTGTTGACCAGATCCCTTCTGCCCTGCCCAACCCCCAAATTCCATCTCCATGACAATTCTTGGGCCCTGTGAACTAAACCTCAGAGCTCATGTTTCCAACCCTCCAGGGCAGAGAGGAGCTGTTTCCAGAACTTCCTGCACTGTGGGAGGCTGGCCCCCCACCCGCTACTAGACAGGCAGAGCCTGACACCCTAGGGGCGCCACCAGGCCAGCGCCAAGCCCACACCAAGCACCAGCACAGGCTGAAAGTTTTAACCATCTTTCAAACTGTCCCATGTCCACCCAGGTCTCCTTGAAGGGAAGGCCGGTAGGATTTCTTGCCTGCCTGACTGAAGCCCACAGGAGAGCAGTTAGCTTGCCCGAGGACCGTGCACTACTTGACCCTCACAGGGGGGCACTGCTAAAAACAGCTCCTGGGGCCCAGAGTGGAAAAGGATGAATCTTGTGGGGCTGGGGTTGACACTGTCCTTCAGCCTTGACCACTGAATGGGTGCTGTGCGCAGCAGCCCCTGACCGTGACGATGACCAGTGACGCAGACTGGGCGGGAGGAAGGAAGTGGAGGAGGCCAGGCCCCAGCGTCAGCCCCAAAATGGGGCCTGACCTTGTCTGAACTCCAGCAGCTTGGCTCTCAGGGCCAAGGGTGATAAGATGAGTCTGTACGGCAGCTCTGTGAGGCAGGCAGACAGGAGTGGGGAGAAAAGGGAAGCAAGAGTGGAGGGAAGGAAGGAAAAAGAATTGGGGATCAAAAGGGGAGCAAGAGGGCTGAACCCAGGAGAGAGACCCCACTGTGCAACGCTGGGGCCCATCCACCTCACCATGAGGCAGGTGAGGCACTCCCACATCACAGATGCAATAACTGAGCCTTAGGGCATGGGGTCATTTGCCTAAGAGCTCAGGGTCAGAAAGTAGCAGTGCCAGCATGAGAACTCATGGCCGTAGACCTTGCCCTTCAAGGTCTCAAACTGGAAACTGTTCAGGGAGCATTTCCCAAAATGTGACCCCAGGATTCCAACCCCCAAGATACCAACCTTTCCGTCTATCAAACAGGAAACTCCCAAAGGGCTGGAGACTTGTGGGCTTAAACAGTAAGCCTGTGAAACCCATGACTTCACCTGCCTCTCCTGCCAACCACAGGCGGCAAGCTTGGGAGAGCTTTACAGCGAGGAAACTGAGCCTCAGAGAGGCTGTGGCCTGCTCACAGCGCCCCCAGATGTGGCCCCCATTACCAGGACAACAGTCTGATCAAAATGCAGATTCCTGGGTCAGAATCAAAGGGGCCCGGCCCAGGAGCGTTCGTTTTGACCAGTGCCCTGACAGTATTACTGAGCACTGACGCTGCGAAGCTCTGTGACTCTTTTATGGCCTTTCTGGTCTGAGCTGGCCCCAAGCCCAAGCTGCACCCCTGCAGCCCGGCTACTCGGGCTGACTCACACTGCCCCCAGGACAGGCCTGGGCCTTTCCCACTCAGGGCTCCAGCCACTAGCCTCCCACCCCCATGTAGACTCACTCTCCTGGCCAGCATCTGTCTTCCGGAAGCCTTCCAGGTGGCTGGGATATCCCGCCTTCAGCATCTGTTGGAGTAATGGCCTCCTCCTCCATCTGCAATTGTTTACAACATTTTTTTTCACTTTCCATGTGATACGGCTTTGTTTCCCAACCTTTCCCTCTGTTAAACAGGAAATTCCCAAAGGACTGGAGACTTGTTGGTTTAAACAATAAGCATCTGAAATCCATGACTTCACCTGACTCGTCTGCCAACTACAAGTGGCAGGCCTGGGAGAGCTTTACAGTGAGGAAAATGAGCCTCAGTAGAGGTTGTGGCCTGCCCCAGGGCAAGAGATCCAGAGCTGGAGTGGGAACCCAGGCCCAGGGCTGTCTGCAGGCAGGCAGAACAGCAATTATGATCCCATTGTCTGGATGAGGAAAGGGAGGCCCACAGATGGGCAAAGCACTCGACACAACATTGACCGTTTCTACTTCTAGTTGCCCTGGGGTCTGAGACCAAGGGCTGACCTCTTGTCGTGCCTCTCTACAGCTAATGGGCACTGCCAAGAGCCCCTCAGCAGGAGGGGGCACAGCAGGGCCTTGGACTGCCAGGTGAGAGCCCTCCTCCTGGGCCTCTGGACCAAGTACCCATGCCTCTCTGGACCCAGGTGCCTCCTCTGCAGGTAGAGACTCATTTCACCTGCCTTGCAGCTGGCTGAAGACTCAGAGAGAGGGAATTGGGAAGTACCTGGACACACCTTGGTCACCATCACTCTGGACTTGGCCCCTCTTATTAATGCCCATCTGGGGAAGGAGCAACCTGGGCGCCCCCTTCCTAAGAGTGCAGGATGGCAGCTGTGAGCACGGCACAGGCCCGGCCAGCCCCAGCCAGCCCAGCCCAGCCCGGCCTGAGTTAGGCTGGAAAGGGTGTGGAGCAAAGAGGCCAAGCCTGCGTTCCTGAGAGGGGTTTGCCAAGTCCTTCCCTGCAGGTGTGGTCTGGAGAAGACTCAAAGAGGGCACAGCCCAAGCTGAACTCTGGGAAGGGGTACTGAGCCACTCGGCCCATGCCCAGCGTGGCCAGCAGGGAACTTTGGACAAGCCCCAGTTAAAATAAAAATAACAGTATGTGTCAAACGCTAACTATGTGTAAGTGCTGTGCCTCCACAACCCTGACCCCGGGCGCGCAGAGTTGCGGAGTGTATGGGTTCCGTCCAGCCCTATTCTTATACCTTCTTGGCATCGGGTTAAGTCCCTTCATCCCGTACCGGAAAGTGCCCATCCGTTTCTGCTCCTCCTCTTCACTCCGAGGACCCCTCCAGCCCCCTGCGCGTCAGCCCAGAACCTCTCCATCCTTGGGCACATCCAGCCCCACCTCCTCCAGGAAGCCCTCCGTCACGGCCGCGAGAGCAAGCTCCACGGGGCAGATCCTGCTCAAGACCCCGGCCCCGAAGCCGTTTGCCCGCCGTCCCTCCCCTGTGTCCGCGGCACGTGTTTTACAGCCCTAAAAGCCCCCCGGGGCCTGGCGGTACCCCCAGCGCTGGGGGCGCAGGCTCGGGCCGCCCGGCCGGCCCCCATGCCAGCAGCTGGCCCGGTCAGCCCCGCGAGCTCGACGAGGTGCGCCTGCGCGGAGGGCCCGCCCAGCGCGCAGGCGCGGGGTTGCCCGCTATATATTAAGGCGACGGCGTCCGCGGCCTGCAGCTCTGCTCAGACAAGGGCGTCAGGGTGGTTCGAACTGCTGGCCCGGGTGCCGCCGCCGTCCCCGCGCAGGTGAGCGCCCGCGCTCTGGTAGGCCCGGCCCGGGAAGCCCCGCGTGCCCGGCCAGCCCGCGCCCCGCTGCCCCGGCCCGGGGCCCCATCCCCCACCGCCCCCGCCGCCGCTCGGGCTCAGCCCTCATCCCAGGACCCTTAACCCCTGGGACATCCAGTGTCCCCGCTCGGCCATTCCCCGTTTAACTGGCCCCCTTAAAGTTCCTTTCTCATACCCGTCTCGTTCTCGAGCCCCTGGCCCCCGGTTCGCCTCTGGCCTCCCCCTGCCCCCGACCACCACCAGGCCCAGCGCCTCGGGCGTTGTGGCCCCCTGCCCTCCCCAGTGAGCACCGACAGCGCTTCCCCTCGTACCCTTTCCTCTCTTTATGCCCCGCTTTCCCAGTTACGCCCAGTTCGCCGGCCTGTGAGGGCACCATCTCTGGCGAATCCCGGCCTCAGGGACCCAGGGCCCGGCTGGATCCCTTCCTGGGGCTTGGGGGTATTCCCGGGACCAGGAGATCAGGATCCCTGAGAGTGGCTCTGTCTGGATGGGTGACAGTGGCTTCTTCCCTCACCTCACTTCTCCACCTGGGTGTGTGCCAGGTTCTTATCTGCACTGTGCGTCGCCTGGAGGAGCCTCTGACCTCCCAAACCCGTTCCTGACGTGTCCCTCACTGTCCCAGCACCTTGGTTATTAATCATGGGTATTTTCTTCATTTGGTAAAGTTGCTTTGCAGGTGCTTTTGTGTAGACGCGGGGAATGAAGATGTTGCTGGTTTGAGTGGAGTGCAGTCACCAGTCTGCAGCCGAGTCCCAAATCAGTGTTGTCCTTAGACACTTTTAAGTGACACTAGTATCCCAGGGTACCCTTGCCATACCCTGCAAGTGACCCCTGAAGCCAGTGACCCTGCATGGTTTTTGCCTGATTATAATAAATATTGGTGTCACTCATCTTTCTACAGGACCAGTTGCCTCCCAGAAATGGAGACTGTTGTTCGCCGCTGCCCCTTCTTATCTCGAGTGCCTCAAGCATTTCTGCAGAAGGCAGGCAAATCTCTGTTGTTCTATGCCCAAAACTGCCCTAAGATGATGGAAATGGGGGCCAGGCCAGCCCCTCGGGCCCTGTCCACTTCCACAGGGCACTGCCAGCAGGTCAGAGAAACCCCTCCGGCCAGTGAGAGTAAGTGTCACCGACAGAAAAGCAGGGGCAGCAGCGATGCACCCATTGCAGACTGGAAGCAGTTCTGGTCGCAGTGGTGATGTGGGTCGGGCTAACCCCGGGGGGACTACTTCGTGCCAGGCTTGGTCATTGTCATCCTAACCCCACAAGACAGGCATTTCCACCTTTGAAGGTGAAACTGGCCTGTGTTGGCATTACAGGTTCCTGGATTGCATGTCAGTGTCTATTAGGAGTTTAGTGTTAGTGCCTCATTCATATAAATAAAAAGTTAGATTGTTCTAGGTCAACCTCTCCTTCATTAAATATTTGGCCCTTGGGCTTTTTTTTTTTTAAGAGTTTATTTTTTAGCACAGTTTTAGGATCACAGCACAACTGAGTGGATGCTTTAGGCTTTAAAAGTTGTGATTTTATTTTTCTTCTTTAAATTAGTTTTTGTGGTGAAATGCACATAACATAGAACTTAACCATCTCAAACAGTTTTGAGCGTTCCGTTCAGTGGTGGTAAGTCCCCTCACACTCTTGTGCAGCCACCACCATCATCCATCTTTAGAACTCTTTCATCTTCCCAAACTGACACTCTTTCCCGTTAAACACTAACTTCCCATCTCCCCCCTCCAGTTCCCAGCCCCCGCCATTCTACTTTCTGTTTCTATGTGTGTGGCTGCTTATAGGAACCTCACAGAAGTGAAATCCTACGGAATTTGTTAAGAGGGTGATGTTTTTAAATGTGTATGTTATGTTGTATATGCATTTTAAAAATTTTGCTTTTCATAAAGAGATAAAAGTTCAATTCCCTTTGGGTCTGGCTATGCCAAAGTAGATGCAGCTTTTCAGATTCCGCTTAGTCCTGGAGAATAGTTTACCTTACGGTCCCTGTTAGGTGTGTTCTCTGGATGTGGACTTGTAAGAAAATAACTTTTTTTTTCTTTAAGTAGAAAGGGTTTAATCCTCTGTAGGATTTCTTTTCCTCTTTACCATACTTGGGTTAGTTATGTTTTCTTACCTCTTTTACCTTTCTGTCACTAGAGTAGAGGAATGGTTGCATAAAATGTCACTTATCCACTAGATAGACTACCATGCAGCCATCACAAACGGTGTTCATAAACAACTGACTATCTTAGGCAGATCTTTATAATGGAAAGGGCAGAATAAACCAGGATATACAGAATAAGTAAAACTTTTTAAAAACCTGTCCACAGGGAGAAAAGATAATACACGATGTCTGCAATGCTTGTTTTGAATGATGAAACTCTTTATCTAAACTTCCTACAGTGACTATGTATTACTTCTATAATGAATAAAATGAACTTCAAAGCAATTTTTTTTTACTTTCCTTTTCAGAAGGTTTTAATAAAAAGTGCATTGAAATACCTTACCCAAGTGGCAGGAAAGGCTAGCCTATGACTCAGGACTATTCCAGAAGGATGAAGAAAGGCTTCTAGTAGGAAGGGAAATGAATTTGCTGGGGTTGGGGGGCATTGGGGCGGGGAATCATCGTCACCAGAAGCATAATTAGCAGCCAACTGTGTTGTCAGTGAACTTCTTTGGTGCATTTAGATGAGGCATCTGAAGGTGGTATCCCTGTGATTTTTCTCTTAGCAAATGAATAATTTGAACCCTACTAGATGACAATCTAAAGACCTCACTTTCAGGCTAATTTCTCTTGTTAAGAAGAAAACCAGTAGTTTACATGGTAAGCAACAGAAAGCTTCTTTGTCAAGAACCTGTTTAGAAAATACTAGCAGAGAAAAAATTGTACGAATACTTGCAGTTACCTCTCATCAGGTCTGCTAAGAGGACTTGGGGTGGACATACTGGAAATAATCCAACTCAAGAACTCCGGGCTGTCCGGAACAAGAGAAGATGTCTTTGGGGATTTATAAATGAGAAATACCATGGGCTTGACAGGTAGCTGGACTGCGCCCCGTTAACTCTTCACAGGGGCATTGTTTCCAGTGAAATTAGGAGAACCTCATGAAAATTAACTTGGGTCTGTATTGTGGGGTCAAAAAAACATAAAGTTTGTGTTTGAGGCAGTGAGGAAAAGAAACAAGTGGTTTTCTTGTAAATTGTGCAACCAGATCTGATGCCTCAATTTTTCCGTTTACCTCTCAGAGGACAAAACTGCCAAGGCTGAGGTCCAGCAGGCCCCCGGTGGGTCCCAGCAGGCTCCCGGTGGCACCCAGCTTCCATCTGGACACCCTTCCCTTGCCGCGAGTCAGGGCACTGCCAGCAAATGCCCTTTCCTGGCAGCCCAGATGAGCCAGAGGGGCAGCAGCGTCTTCCGCAAAGCCAGCCTAGAGCTTCAGGAGGACGTGCAGGAAATGCATGCCGTGAGGAAGGGTAAGTGGGCGACGTGGGCCATTAGGAAGAGTGGAGAGCTCCTTTTGGCTCTTTGGACCCTCAGATTTATGTGTGAGCTATTATTAGGCTAGCATTTGTGTAAACACCTTCCTCTTTTAGGGCCAAGGAGGAAGGTCACCAAGATAGACAATCAGAGGGTAGTCTGGCAAAATATGGGACTTTCTGGTGCGTGTGTAGGGTGACCAGCTTTTACAGTAACTGCTTAATTTCTGAAGATGGTCTGCAAGCATGAGCTCTTAGCAGCTGATCTTTGCTTCTTCCCCCGAGTCTTGTGACTGAAAGGGAAAAAATAGTGTTACCTTAGTGAGTGATGGTCTTAGGCCTCCCAAGCTGTGTGTCTTACCGAAGGTCAATGAGTGGCAACCTTCATTCCAGTTGGGGCTGTATCCACGAGAGCACCCAAGTCCCCCAAAAGTCCTCACCAGCAGAAATGGCACATGTGGCTGGAATTGTTTTCTGTGAAGAAAATTGAGATTAGGTTGGGGGCATGGGGCTGGGGAGGCGCACCAACCAGCTAGAGAGCTTTGGACTTTAATAGTCATTAAGGCTGGCTGGTAGCTCTGAAACCCATACCAAACATTGGCCATTACAGTAACTAATTACACGGAAGACGAGAAGCTTCACACACTCAGTTACAGCTAACTGGTTTTGATCAGCCTCTTTTGTGAACGAGGCAGGAAGCCATTTTTGACAGTGTGTCTGGAAGGCATCGTGAACTCAGAGTAGAATGTAAGTCTCCTTCGCCTCTTGTCCCTTTTGCCACAGAGGTTGCCCAGACCTCAGTGAGCCCCAGTATGATTGGTGTGAAGACCGAAGGCAGGGAGCCGAGCGGGTTGCTGAAGAATTTCCAGGATATCATGCGAAAGCAAAGGCCAGAAGGCGTGTCCCATCTTCTCCAAGATAACTTGCCAAAATGTAAGTCGTGTTGGTATCTGTTGATGTGAGAGAGAGTATATATGACTTAAACGTACATGAGAGTAAACATAAAATTGCATGGTGAGTCATGGATCAAAAGCCATGTCCCCTGCTGGACGCAAGCCAGTGCTCTTGGTCAAAGTGAACGGAGGTCCTGTTGGCAGCCTGCCTTCTCTTCCTCCACACACTGGGCCTTGTGCTAAACACTTGATGATCCTGTTTGAGAAGTACATCATCTCAAGATGCGGACCTTAAGTAACTTGCCTGGAGGAGCACCTCCAAAATTTGTCCAGAATCTCCCTGCTACTAAGCGACCGAGCTGGGCTTGGAACCGAGGTCTTTTGCCAAAGCCCAGATGCTTCTTAACCATCAGACTGTGCTGTCCTTTGGTTTTTAGCTGTTTCCACTTTTCAGTATGATCGTTTCTTTGAGAAGAAAATTGATGAGAAGAAAAATGACCACACCTATCGGGTTTTTAAAACTGTGAACCGGAGGGCACACATCTTCCCCATGGCAGATGACTATTCGGACTCTCTCGTCACCAAAAAGCAGGTGTCCGTGTGGTGCAGCAACGACTACCTGGGGATGAGCCGCCACCCGCGGGTGTGCGGGGCTGTCATGTGAGTAGCCCTCAGCTCTCATATGCTGACACTATACGGCAAAACATTGGTGATTTATAGGGACTGGATCTTTTATTGGAATACTCAGTAGCTGAAAGTGTGCCATAGCAAAATACTGTGTTTGGCCTTTTAAAATATCTACAGATTACTTTAAAGAAACTGTAATACACAAGTAGTTGGTGGAGCCTCTTTGTGTGAGAGGGTTCCAGTTTATGGGCGCGTTGGCGCCACGTGGCCATTCACTGCCTGGCACGCCACACATGAGCATGCCTGAACACCAAGCAGTCTTGCTCACAGGCATGCTCGCTCATGGCTGTGGGCAGAGAAATACAAATCTAGCAGCACTGGAGAGAAAGCGTCCTCGAAAGGACACTAAGAAAGGAGGTAGAGCCCATCCCGTGTCCTTGAAGCTTGCCGTGGCCGGGGACACTTGAGAGAGTCACCTGCCAGACTCCCCAGGGAGGCTCAGCACCTCTCCAAGGCACTCGGACAAGAGCAGTCTGAGGTTTGCTGGCAGATGGATCTGCGGTCTGTTGTTATGTGACTGGGTATAGGGTTAGGTAGCCACTATCCGGAAGGTCCCTCCAGAGACAGGTTGGTACTGGGGAGTGATGTTCATGTGAGAGAAGAAGGCTTAGGCAGTCAACTCGGCTCCTGCCAAGAACTTAGTGACTGTTAAATGGACACGGGTCCCTGGTGCCCCCTAGGGGTATCCTCGCTCAGGTGCTGGGTCTGTCTCCTGCCTAGTCTCCAGATGAAACTTCTAGAACTCCTGGCCCCGGTCTTGGCTGGGGAGTTGCCAGATCAGCAGGCTTTTAGTCCCCCAGATGCTGGAAGGGATCGATTTTTGCATAGTGTTCAGACCATGGGATTAATCCTCTGTCTGCCTGTGTTTTTTAAGGGACACTTTGAAACAGCATGGTGCGGGAGCGGGTGGTACTAGGAATATTTCCGGAACTAGTAAATTCCATGTGGACTTGGAGCAGGAGCTGGCCGACCTCCACGGGAAAGACGCGGCCCTCCTGTTCTCCTCCTGCTTCGTGGCCAACGACTCGACTCTCTTCACTCTGGCCAAAATGATGCCAGGTGAGGAAGCCCGCTGGGACGCCTTAGGGTTTTGGGGGTGTCTCAGTAACATCGGGGACATTGAAAACACAGAAAGCCTGCCAGAAACGCTCCGTCAGGAGGAACGAGTGCGGCGGAGAGACTATGACCGACAGTGTGGCAACAACTCTGTGCGGTAGTGAAGTGACTACACTCGTGGGGCGAGCAGCCAGGGGCGTATATCGTGATGATCAAGTTGCTGTTTTCCCTCTGACAGCATCAGGGAGTATTTCTTTTTAAATTGAGCAGGAGCAGGACATCAGTTAAGAATCACATTTGAAAGGCTCATCATCAGTGCCGATAGGCCTATTGCTTCACATGGCTTTGTGTTTTAGGAAAGTGCTTTGGAGAATTCTCTTCACCACTTGTAGTTATCTTTTGGCTGGGTTTGGAGTGAGGCAGCCAGATTTAAAAGCAGATGAGTTGCCTACCCTGGGGTGACCCTACCCCTCGGAGCTTTCTCCACGGAGAAGTACAGCTGCGCTGCCAAGAAGAAACCAGCTTGTGGCCTCTTCTCCCTGCTGGGCGGAGCTGCCTTTTCAGGGCAAAGTGTACAGTCCCTGCTGTCTGGGAAATAGTTTGTCCTCGGTGCAGATGGCAATAACCAGCATCTTTATCCTGGCAGGCTGCGAGATTTACTCTGATTCTGGGAACCATGCCTCCATGATCCAAGGGATACGGAACAGCCGAGTGCCGAAATACATCTTCCGCCACAATGACGTTGGGCACCTCAGAGAGCTGCTGCAGAGATCAGACCCCTCAGTCCCTAAGATCGTGGCATTTGAAACTGTCCACTCCATGGACGGTAGGTGTACATAGAGGCCCATCTGAAGCCTTAAAAACTAGGCCTGAATTCTTTCTTTAAGTGTGCTGTTTATTTTGTTTTTGCAATTCCTTTACACACTCTACCAGGATTTTGTGATTGGTGGACCTTGTATAGATTTGGATGAATGTCGATTTTCTACTCTGGCTTTTATTAAGCTCTAAGGCCCACAGATAACCTAGAAACTAGGGGAAGTTCCTTTTTTTTCCCAAAACTAAAAATAACTTACTTAGAACATAAGTTATTTTGTTCTGACTGACTCCTGCCAGAACAGACATTTATGAAGTAGCAAGCTTTTCAGAGTGGTCGGTGGTCTTTCCTCAGGCGCGGTGTGCCCACTGGAAGAGCTGTGTGATGTGGCCCATGAGTTTGGAGCAATCACCTTTGTGGACGAGGTCCACGCGGTGGGGCTGTACGGGGCTCGAGGTGGAGGAATTGGCGATCGGGACGGAGTTATGCCAAAAATGGACATCATCTCTGGAACACTTGGTATGTGTACTTCATACGTTCTGTTGGCTGCACTGACGTCACGTTATCCTGACAAACCAAGGACTCACTGGGAGGGATCAGGTGAGACAGTGTGATAGCATATAAAGCCTGGGCCACTGTTCTGGGTGAGTTTTTACTTTCTCCGTGAATAGTGGCACAGCTTAGCAGAATCCCTTGAATTGTGGAGGCACAGCCCCCAGAATCAAAGCAAATCGCACAGCCTGACGTGACAGAAATACCATCTGTTGCCATCTGAGCTCATCACATACGTAACTGTGGCTCTAGCTACATGCCGCGGACATAGCCTTTACTCTCCATGCCTCAGACTATGCCTTTATATGGAAAAATGGGGCAGGGAGTTCTAGTGATTTCTCCCAGAGCAGTTGTTAAGACCTGTGGGTTCAAACATTGTGAGATGCTGAGCTCTGTGCCTGCCTCACAGGAACTGTTCCAGTTCACCCGGCTACTTTGAATCTCCTCTGCTCCCCCGAACTGAGAGGCAGGGTCTCACAGAGCCCCACCTTGGACTCCATAGCCACACCGCCTGCTGAGTGACCTCTGCCTGCATAGCCCACTAGTAGCTGTGTGACCGCGGGCTAGTAATGAACCTCTCTGTGCCTCAGCTTCCTCATCAACAAGTTTCCCCACTCCCCAAAAGCAGCATGTTCCTGTGAAACCTTTCATAAGCTGAAATGCAGTAAAGCAAAAAAGAAGTTACCATTAATTTATATGAGAAAATTCTTGAGCATTCCCAGACCCAAAAAATAAGCTCTCTCAGGCTTTTCTGATACCTCAGGATACAACCTGCTAACAGATGTTCAAAATAACGGCAGACGCAGCACACACGCTCACAGATGCTCGCAGTCGCAGGTCGGAGCTCCGGCGGGGTGCTGCTGCGATGCTGAGTGTTTCTGGGGAAGGGGCCTCGAGGGGCCGCTCTGGCTGCTTGGGATGTGCGGCCTCTGTAACAAACACCGGATGCTCGTTTTGCTTTTTGCCTTATTTCGTAAGAGGGAAAATCCTCAGATTTCTTTCAGTTCGCAAAAACAGGTACTAACGAAAGCCAAGGGGAGTAACACGAACTTCCCACGAGCGGGGGAAGCATGTGTAATGGGGTAACAGAACCTCCCTCCGCTCTGGTGGAGGAAATGAATGAACTGTGTGCAGAGAACTTCAGTGGATGTTCTCTTTGCCTGTGGTGGCTCTAGAGAGGAAATGTACAAATTGTACAGATTGGAGGATTTCAGAAGCCAGTGAGGCAGTTGGGGGCCCACACAGCAGTTAGCCAAAATGCCAGCTTCCAACCTGCTCTTAGTAAAGGCAGGGCAGGCGACACAGAGTGTCCCTGAGCCCCGCTGAGGGGCAGGAGAACCCCATGCAGACCCTGATCCTGCAGCCGGCGCCCTGCCAGAGGAGCACCCTTGCTGGTGCTTGTGTGTTCTGATTCCAGAGTCCCTTTTTTAAGGAGCTCTCATGATGGGGGCCCTTCGAAGGTGTGGTCACTGTGAGATGGCAGAGGCTGGAGAGAGAACTTTTCTGCTGAAAGATCTTGTACCAACCAGCCCTGCATGGGGTTCAAGCAGGAGTGGTAATTACAGAACAGAACATTAAGATCTGGGAGGATTCTTCTGGAGTCGTTAATCCTGAAACTGGAGATACAGATTATACAAAGCGACTTAATAAGAATTTTAAAATGAGGCTGGCCCCAGATCAGCCCTAACAGGTTCTGAGTTTTCATGTTTATCCAGCAATTGCTGCTTGTCAGAGTTTTGTGTTTACTGGAATAGGAAATAATACCAGCCACACCACAACAATTAATGTCTCAGCAGGGCCTCGGGGGTGGTGCTCTCAGTGAGGATGGTGCAAACGCCGCAGCTCGGGTCCTGTCCCGCAGAGCTCCCACGGCACAGAGCGTGCAGGTGGCCCCTGGCCCACTGGCAGAGCAGCAAGGCGGTGGGAGGGCGGGCGGGGAGGTGCAGCAGCTGATACGCTGCACCCCAGACCGGCCTGGCCGGGGGGGCCTGCGCTCTGGACCTCGCCGGCCTCCACCTTCACCACGTGACTGGGCCAGCCGCTTCCATGACGTTCTTAGCCTTCCCTTTCCAAAATGGGCGGGCATCCCTTTACTTCAGGCGCGGGCACGGCAAGCTCTCAGCACCGCGGTGCCTCGCCGGGATGCCGCAGGGTGGCGGCTGTGGCGAACAGTGCTGTCTCCTTCAGGCAAAGCCTTCGGCTGTGTCGGCGGGTACATCGCCAGCACCAGCGCTCTGATCGACACTGTGCGGTCCTACGCTGCCGGCTTCATCTTCACCACCTCCCTGCCGCCCATGCTGCTGGCCGGGGCCCTGGAGTCTGTGCGGATCCTGAAGAGCGCCGAGGGCCGGGCGCTTCGCCGCCAGCACCAGCGCAATGTCAAGCTCATGAGGCAGATGCTGATGGACGCCGGCCTCCCCGTGGTCCACTGCCCCAGCCACATCATCCCCGTGCGGGTAAGGGCCTGCCTGGGGCTCCGCTCGCTGGGGCTGGCCTCTGCGCTGCCGGAGCTGCTGGTTCACGGCTCCCTGAGCACGGGCTGGAGCCGGGCTGTAGTGTCATGCTGAGAACGGAGCTCTTGAACCCAGCAGGCTGGAGCAGAGACTCCTCCTCAGCACTGGCCCTGGCAGGGTGAACAGCTTGTATCTGGAGAGCCCCAGAAGCCTGAGCTTGGTTAGCTTTGAAATGTGGCTTTCTGTTCGGTTAATTCCAAAGTGGGTCTTGCCCTTCCTGCTGCAGCAGTGGCCCTGCTGTCATGCTGAAATAGCTTCGCAGAGCTTGGAGCTGAAGCTGCCTTCCTCCCCTAGGCCTGCACATCCCTGGGTACGGGGCCTGGCTGGTGGGGACGGCCGTGTGCTTTCCCGCCCAAAGCCCGGGAGGGATGAACGTGAAGGTGACTTCTGGCGTGGTTCTGGTTCTCCGTTCCGTACCAATCAGCCCCAAGCCCTTTCAGCCGCACGTGACCTCTGCCCAGGCTGCTCGTGCCCAGGCAGCCCCAACCCCACAGGAGGCCCTCGGTGCCCCCACTGAGCTCTGGCCTGACCTTCTGTTTCCATCAAACGTAGGTTGCAGATGCTGCTAAAAACACGGCCGTGTGTGACGAGCTGATGGGCAGACATAACATCTACGTGCAGGCTATCAACTACCCGACGGTGCCTCACGGGGAGGAGCTCCTGCGCATCGCCCCCACCCCACACCACTCGCCACAGATGATGGCCTATTTCCTGGGTGAGCACCCGCCGCCAGCGAGGCTTTCCATCGGTTTCTTCTCTTCCCGTGGGATCAGGAATGTGCTGGCACCGACCGCGGGGGCCGTTAGTTGTTCCCTTCACTTGAGGGTGGGGGGCGTTGAGGGAGCCTGCTAATCCTCCCGCTTTCCCCTTGGTGGGTGGCACAAGGAGATGGCATGGCTGTGGCAGGGGTCAGGGAGAGGCCTCTGGGGGCTGGGCCTGCCCTGGGCCTGCCAAGCTCAGTGTCACGCTCCTCCTCCCCCCTGACGTGTGTGGTTCCCTGAGCAGCCCCACGCCCAGCTCCCCGGTGAGAGTGCCTGTCCCGTGGGGCTCTGCAGCTGTGTGTGGCCCAGGGCCCCAGGTGCATTCCCTTCCTCAGCCCCGTGAGGGTTCCACCGTCTGCCGGACTTCAGGACTGTTGGCTAAGAATGCTGTTTCCACTTCTGAGCCCTGCCAGAGAGCACCTTCTTCCCTGTAGGCGTGTAAGATAAGGCCAGAGTTGGGTTTTGTTCCGCAATTAAAAACATGTTTTAAACAGCTTTATTGAGATATAATTTACATACCACAAATTTTGCCCTTTCAAAGCCTACAATTTAGTGGTTTTTAAGTACATCATAATGTGCAGCTGTCACCACTATCTGATTCTAGAATATTCTCACGCCAGAAGAAACCCCATACCCATCAGTAGACACTTGCCCTGCCCCTGCCCTGCCCCGTCCCTGTGGGTTTGCCTGGACTTGCACATCATGTAATAAGGTCGTGTGACATGTGGTCCTTGCTGCCTGGCATTTCCAGCACGGGCCTCCAGGTTCATCCATGGTCCAGCGTGTGTCAGAACTGCATTCCTCTTACGGAATAATCCTCTTCTGCGTGGATCACTCATTTTATTTATCTGCCAGTTGATGGGCATTTAGGCATTTCCAATCTGACATTATGAAAACGGTGTTGCTGTGGGCATTCATGTCGGGCTCTCTGTGTGGGCGCACGTTTTCACCGCTTTGGGGACAGGCTTCCCTTAACCTGCTCAAACTGTTTCTCCTCACAGAGAATCTGCTGGCCACGTGGAAGCACGTGGGGCTGGAGCTCAAGCCGCATTCCTCCGCCGAGTGCAACTTCTGCAGGCGGCCGCTGCACTTCGAGGTGATGAGTGAGAGAGAGAGATCCTACTTCTCCGGCCTGAGCAAGCTGGTGTCTGCTCAGGCCTGAGCGTCCTGTGGTCCCAGTTGCTCCACCTAACCCCAGGCCATGTCATGTCCATATAGCCTCCAAAAGTGTCTTTATATGGGAATTAAATTATATTAAATTTATATGCTATGGTAAAAGCATAAACCAGAAAATAAATTCTTGTTTAAGTGATGGTTGTCCTGTTAATGGCTACTGAATCAAAAACTCCTTTTTCTTCATCCCCGGAAACTTGGTCTGTATTGTTGAGGTGTATAAAATGTGTGAACGCATACTGGTCCCTGGTAGTGGCTTCAGACTCCGGCACAGCAGCAGAACATCCCCCCTGCTTGAACCCGGCTGCCGGCAGCCGTGCGGTCCTGAAGGAAGTCACGCCAGTTTCACTTTAAATTTCTCACCTAGGCTGGGCTGTTTCTCTCCCGTTTCTGTTTTCCGGAGGCCTTGACCTATATACACTTCCCTGGGAAAGGGGCAGCTGGGAGGCCGGCTCTGGACCCCCCAGCCTGCCGCCGTGTGCCCGTGCCCCTCACCCTGGCTCCTCCCACCTGTGTGCTGGGTCCTGTTGCTCCTTGCACACCCTGCAGCCATTTCTTGCCTTCCCTGCCGTGAATTCCCCCCATGGGCCTGCAGCAGGCATGGCCACCTATCCTAAAAGTGGACAAGCCTTCCCTCAGCCCCTTCTGGCTGCTGCCGCCCCATACTGCCTCTTGTCTGCTAAGCGCCCCTTGCTCCTTCTGTTCCCGACAGACCACGCGTCCTGCCACGTCTTGCTGCTCTTACCCGATCCAGTGGCCGGTTGTTTTCCCTCCATCGGTTCTCGGGAGGCTGTCCTTGTCTGTATTACGGCGTTCTCTGAGCTTCCATGCTGCTAACCTCTGGTTATTTTCCTCCTCCTTCACAAGCTGGTCCTCCTGTGAGTGTTGAGCGCCCACTGGGTTCATCTCCTAACTGCACATAACCCTTTCCCCTCCCACCACGTGGCCTCTCCCTGCCCTGGGTTTTCAGTTTGAGCTGGACATTGCTGACTGCCATCAGCCCCACACCTCGAGCCACACAGGTGCACAGGGCACCCTGTGTCTCATCCGTTCTGCTTGCACCCTTGCCCTACCATCATCCACCCAGCAACTCTGCCCTCTCAAACGGAAGTCAGCTGTCCTTCTCATGAGACGCATCCAGGCCACTTTCCACCTCCTCCATCACGCCACCTCATCCTGGCACCTGCCCCCGCCTCAGTCCCACACAGCAGCCAAGAGAGCTTTTAAAAATATAAATCAGATCATGTCTGTCCCATGCAGAAATCGTCTGGGTCTCCCAGTGGCACTCAGGTTAAACTCTAGATTCCTTGCACAGGCGGACACCACTCTGCTCAGGGACCCATCCTGGCGCGTGCTGGTGCGCACCCCTGGGCCTCAGATCCCCCGGCTTCTCCAGCTTCCAGACCATGTCCCTTTCCTGGATTTTTTCTACCATGGATCATGGCACAGCCACCACTCTTCACGTAGGACAAGGGTCCCTAAGGAGACCGTCCGTGAGCCCCAGGGGCTACAGCAGCCCCTCCTGCCTTCTCCCCACTGCTTGGCCTCTAACACGGTGCCCTTCAAAGCTCTGTCACCACCAGGGGTCACTTCAGTGCTCCCCCTGCCCCCCCGTCCATGGTTTGCCCTGTCTTCACTCCTGCATCCCCACCACCTGCCCAGGCACCGAGCAAATGTGTGTTCAATGAAGGAAAGGGGCAGTCAGCTTGGGCTCTGTAACCAGTCACCCAGGCTGGGTGGCTGAACTAACACCCGCGGATTCCTCCCAGATGTGGAGGCCAGGAAGGCTGATACCAAGGTGCTGGCAGAGTGGGTTCCTGGAGAGACCCCTTTTCCTGGCTTTAGACCGCTGTCTTCTCGCTATAAAACCACAGGACCTTTCTCACCTGTAAGACCTCTAATCCCACCAGGAGGACTCGCCTCATGAGCTCATCTAAACCTGGTCACCTTCCAAAGGCCTCACCTCCAGACATCACCACACTGAGGCTGGGGCTTTGACGCAGGAGTTTGGGGGGGACACACACATCCAGCCCGTAACAGGGACCAATGATAACATCCAAGTCAAAGAGGTGAACTGAACAGAAACCAGCAGCCTCCCTCAGCTCCAGAAGGGGCAGCGTGCTGCACTCGAGAGAGCGTTGTCCTGGCCCCCCACCCAGCAGGCTGGGAATGGGCACGCACACCCTTCCGGGCCCAGCACCCGGGAGAACTCAGCGGACTCCTGGTCCCGTCGGATAAGACCAGCCGCCCAAGGGAGGTCACGTCACGGTGCTCCTATCTGCTGGGAAAGGCCTCCCTCAGCCCTCCCGGCTGGGCACGCTCACGCCAGCTGGCGGGTGTTCCCCATTGTCCTGGCCTTCCCCTGCCTGCCGCCCTCCGCCTCCTCCCAGGCAGCCTTCCCTCTGGCCTGGGGAATGCTGCTCTGCACTTGGCAAGCCCCTCCTTCTCCTGCAGCTCAGAGCAGAGGGTCATCAGGTGGTCAGCTCCACTTTGCTCCTGCAGCTTGGGGGACCGCGCACCGGGGTGACACGCTGATCTGCGGGGAGGCGGATGGGGTTTGCAAACTGCTTAAAAATGAGAAGCGTGGTTTCTGATAAGAACACATGTGAAAATGTATGATGGCCTGGAAGTTTTCCAAGAATATTTAGAAGATTAGGGCATTCAATAAAGTGTCCTAGAGGGAAATGGGTGAGTTGTAATTTAAAACCCCAGCCAGCAGGATTTCCTCACATTATAGTGTTCCTCCTACCAGGTTTTCCAAAGTCTTGTGCCCAGACCCCTGCTTGTCTGGCACTCACGGCTCCCTGACAGCAAAAATCACAGGAGCCAACACTGGGGGCGGATGGCCCCTGGCCCTGCTCCTGGCTCCATGTGCCTCTGATTCAACCGTATCTGCCTCCGAACACTGCTCAGCGCCCTGGGCAGGGCCCCTGGCTAGGGAGGATCCACCTCTGGGAGGGGAGACAAAACACCGAAGCCCCATCAGTGGATGGGCCTCAGCAGCAGCCCCTTAGGTAATGACGACAGCTGAGGACCAGTGGGTTTCTCAGACCTTTACACACTTTTCCGCGGTTCTTGTGACAGCCTGCAGAGTAACTCTGGCCATCCCCATTCACCCATGAGCAAACCGAGGCTCCAAAGGGGAAGTCACGGGCCCAAAACACCAGAAATGACAGGGCTGGTGATCACCCTGCTTATCTGACCTGAGCACCACCTTCTGCAACCCTACCCGGGCCTGCTCCTCCCTCAGGACCTGAGGTCATGGGGCACTGCCCCTTCCATCCTGCAGACAGCATCAGAGCTTTGCCCTGCGGGTCACACCATGCACCATGGACCCCCCCAGACTCACTGCCACCCAGCCCAGGAGCCCCCTTCCCTCAGGCCTCAGGTTTGGCCTCCAAAATGATCTTCTGAATTCAAGGTCCCAGATGAACCAGGACTGCGCATGAGCAGCCGGCTGTGTACATGGAGGTTCTATCAGGCCAACTGCTTCCCACTTGCAAAGCATGGTGCCCTGCACAGGGCCCTGCTCTCTGTTCCTGCTCTTGGATGTGACCACAACAGTCTCAGATTCACTGAGGGGCCTCCCCGGAGACTCCAGCCTAGAGGAAGTATGGTTCTTGTTTTCTTCCCAGTCACAGGCTGAGGAAGTAAACAGGGCCAGCCATGCCTCCGGCAGGACAAGACAGGACCCGGTGGGGCTTCTGACTGGTGGTCAGAAACCGTCCTTCTGTCTTTCTTTCAGGCAAGCAGGTAACAAGTACACCAGCCTGCCACAGGAGCACCTAAAGCCCAAGTCAGAAAGGCGAGGGTGGCCCGTACTTCTCTCCCAGCAGTGCCCTGGCGGGAAGGCAAAAGCAGCCTCATCCCACCACAGGGCTGTCCACATTCCAGCGGCAAGAGTAAGCCGAGTCTGCAGCCAGCTCTGACCTTCCGCCGCAGGGGCCCTGACCCACCGAGCTGGCCCTAGACCGGCCTGGGCCAGCCAAGCCGGTTCCACTCTCTTGCAGCGCCAGGCCCCAGCTGCACAGGCCTTACTGGTCTCTTCCGCTCCTCAAAGGGCAGATTTAGCTGTGGGGATGGTGAGGCACCCAGTTCAGGACAAAGCACCTCAGGGGCTCCAGGCCTGAGCTCACCCCTCCAATTCCACACACTCACTGAGGGCAGACCTGCACAGGCTATCTCCAAACATGGGCCTCAGGGGCTCCCAGCAATGTCCCAAAGTTTAAATGGCTATCAAAGCTAGAAACACACACACACACATGCTCCATCCTCATCCGAGGTGGCTGCGTCTTCCACCTAAGTGTAAACAGCCGTGAGAAGCAGGGACAGAGAAGGTAGGCCCCACCTTCGCAGCCAGGTGACGGCTCCCCTAGGTGTCTCTTTGCTGTCAGAACAGAGATCCAACATGCATGCTAGGTAGAAATAGAACGGGATGGATGGGAGCTCACTCTAGAATCTTCAGTGGCTCCCAGCACCCTGCTGTGGGGCTATACCCACAAGCCTTCCTCTCCCCAGCCTGGGCTGACCTCCTGGGCATGGCACAGGTTGGCCACCAGAGGGCACAGTCGCCCCTCGGAACTCACAGGGCTTGGGAATGGACGTTCCCCAGGGATGCTGCCACTCAGGACTGTGCCAGGGGCCAGGAATGAAGTGGGCCTGCAGGTTCTCTGCCCTCAAGCCACTTTCAGCCCAGCAGGTAAGGGAGGCAGATGCTGAGAATGTGCACCATGCAGGGGAGCCCACCCACCTTAGCAGGGCTGCCTGGAGCCACAAGGGGGAGGTGGAGAGGGCAGGGCACTCAGCCTGCAGTCTGGGAAGGACTGAGACCCCGTTTAGTGCCCTTGCTCCAAGTCCCTGAGGAGATGCCCATGGACACAGCTGCGGGTGCTCCCTTTCGCTCCGGGGCAGTTTCCCCCATATCACCTCTTGGCACTCCCCACCTGAGGACAATTCTCCCTTCTGTCCTCCCTGTCACACCTCCAGTGACTCAGGGCCAGCTGTTTGACCTGCCAGTGGCATTTATTGAGTGCCCTCTATCTGCCATGGTTGGGGTGGGGAGGCAGGGCAAGCACACAGATCGGGGCCACGGCACTCTGCTACTCGGCCGTCGTGGGACCCTGGCAGAAGTTCCGGTTGTAGAAGTGGCTGTTGTCCCTGGTCAGGGCCATGCCCAGCTGGGCCCAGAAGCCACGCTGGCCACTGGGCTGGTGGGGCCAGAGGAGGACGCTCTGGCGGCAGAGGCGCTGACGCAGCCGCACATAGCGAGAGCGGTGGGCGTCGGGGCAGAGGATCACCAGCACCACCACGTCCTTGCGGTCCTCCAGCAGGCGCTGTTGGGCCAACAAGAAGCTGGCCCGCAGGAGGCCGCTGACCCGGTCCGTCTGGGCCAGCACAAACAGCGTCTTGCGGCTGCAGTAGATCGAGGCCCACAGGTTCTCGAAGAGTGTTTTTCCGGGCAGCCAGTCACGCTCCTCCAGGCACAGGCGGAGCGCCCGGCGCCCACGTCGCTCCTCCAGCCGCCCACGCAGCTCGTTGTACACCCAGTCGGCCACTGCGCTCTGGGCCTTGTCGAACACCACAAAGGCATCGTAGAGCAGGGTGTCTGTGCCCCGCCGCCGCCCCCGCTGGGGCAGCCAGGCCAGGCACAGGTGGGAGCAGTACCAGAGGTCCCAGCCGCAGAGGTGGTACAGCACAGGCACGGCCAGGCCCAGGGCCACAGCCAGCAGGGAGAGGCCGAAACAGCCCCGGGAGAGCGCCTCGTCCAGGCAGAGGCGTAGGTCCTGCGCAAAGATGCTGCGGCCCTGGAGCTGGCCCGGGCTGCCGCACTTGACGCGGCTGGGCAGCCCAGGTACGGCGGCCTGCACCTCCAGCAGGAAGTCCACGAAGCCTGCCCCACAGGCGCAGTGCAGGGGGTTGGCACTCACGTCTAGGATTTTCAGGGTGCCCGCCAGGGAGCCAAACCAGGAGGGCTCCACTGTCTTGAGGGCATTGGCGCTGAGGTTGAGCTCCCGCAGTCTTGTGGCCAGAGCGAAGAAGCCGGGGTCCACGAAGCCAATGCTGTTACCGCTGAGGTCCAGCCTCTGGAGCTGGGTGCCGCCGGGCAGGCTGCCGTTGCTCAGGGCTTTCAGCTGGTTTCCCGCCAGGTCCAGCGCTTCCAGCTTGGGCAGGAGCGCAAGGCCACTCCAGTTGAAGAAGGCCAGGTAATTGTCCCGGAGGCGCAGCAGCTGCAGGCTCTTGGGGAGGTTGTCCAGCGTGCGCGGCAGGAGGGTGTGCAGGCGGTTCTGGGACAGGTCCAGGAGGACCAGGCTTCTCAGGCCATGGAAGAAGCGGAGGTAGAGGTCCCCCTCTGCCCACATCCGGCTCAGCGCATTGCCGCTGAAGTCCAGAGCCCGCAGGGAGGCGCTGCGGAGCTGCTGGGACACGCGGCTGTGGATGTCGTTGTGCGCCAGGCTGAGGTAGCGCAGGGTGGGCAGCTGAGCCACAAAGCTGAGGTTGTGGCCCACGCCCTGCATGCTGAAGGGCTGACTGTTGTAGCTGAGGTCCAGAGCCTCCAGTCGCGGCAGCTCGGTGAACGAGCGCCCATGGTACAGGTCCAGCTTGTTGTGGGACAGGTCCAGCACCCGCAGGCTGGTCAGTGGCACGAACTGGGAGCCGTTGACAGCCTGTGAGATGCTGTTGTAGCTAAGGCGCAGGCACTGCAGGTGCGAGAGCCGGGCAAACATCTCCGGCTGCACTGCCACCAGGTTGTTCCGTGACAGGTCTAGGGTGAAGCTGAGGGTCCTGCAGCTTGGCATGAAGTCCTCAGAGCAGGGGCTGTCCCGTGGGCCTGGAGCGAGGTTCCTGGGCGGCAGCCAGAGCTCGTGCCCCCCATCCAGCTCCCCCGTGGCAGCCGGCGGCTCCGCAGCTCCGCTAATACGGTTGTCCGACAGGTCCACGACACGCAGGCCAGGAAAAGCCCCAAAGATGCTGAGCTGGGCCTGGCTGATGAAGTTCATCTGCAGACTCAGCGTGTGGAGCGCGGGCAGGCGGGCCAGGGGCTGCAGCGTCGTCTCGCTGAGCGAGCGGAAGAAGATGCCATGCATGTCCAGCTTCTGCAGGGAGCGCAGGCTCCGGAAGGAGGGTGCCAGCTGCAGGTGGGCAAAGGACACCCTCTTGTGGTAATTGAAGGACAGGTTGAGCTGGCGCAGCCGGGCCAAGCCCCGGAAGGCCTTGGTTCTGGTGATGCAGTCGTATAGGAAGTTCTCACTCAGGTCCAGCACTCTGAGGCTGTCCAGGCCCCAGAACCACTGGGAGCTCAGGCGGTGGAGAGAGTTGTCCTTCAACACTAGGCCCTCGAGGTGGCTCAGGTGGCTGAAGGTGTCTGGGTGCAGCTGGGGGAAGCCCCGCGGGCACTCCACGCAGGGGTTGCGGGCATGGTCGCAGCGGCGGCAGTTACCACCCACATCGAGCACCCGCAAGGCGGCCAGGTTGGCCAGGTCCTCAGGGGCCAGGGTGATGATGCGGTTGTAGGACAACAGCAGGGTCTGAAGGCCGGGGGGCAGGCTGCGGGGCACCGCTGTGAGGTTGTTGTACTTGAGTGACAGGTGCGTGAGGTTGCCCAGGCCCAGGAGGGCGCCTGGGGCCACGTGCACTGCACGGCTGCAGGGGTTCTTGTAGTAGCAGTTGCCGTCCATGTAGAGGACACGCAGGGCACGCAGGCCCATGAGGGCAGGGGCGTCCAGCGCCAGGATGTGGGTGTGGCTCAGGGACAGGGACACCAGGGAACTGGGCAGGGCGGGCACAGTGGAGATGCCATTGTAGCTCAGGTTCAGCACCTCCAGGGTGGGCACGGCCAGGAAAGTGTTGTGCTCTATGGTCATGTGACAGGGGAAGTGCATGGGGCTGAGGCTGGCGGGCGGGCAGTTCCACTTGAGGTTGAGGTCCCGTAGGCTGGACAGATGGGCAAAGTCAGAGTCGTGCAGGTGGTGGATGCGGTTGGAGAGCAGGGAGAGACTGGTGATGTTCTCCCGGGGTGCGGCCGCAGAGAAGTGGGGCACGGCCTTGAGGAACAGCCAGTTGCAGTTCACCAGGCCGTGTGGCTGGAGCTCACAGGGCAGGAAGGCAGGCAGGGCGCCCTGGGCCAGGGCCGTGGCCAGCACCGCAGCCAGGACCAGGAGGGACAGGCAGTGCAGGGCACTGTGGTGGGGGCCCTGTGGGGTGGGGGCTGCTGAGTGTACAGCCCAGGCCCACCTCCCTGGGACCCACTCCCTGGGGTCCCCCAGCAGGGCTCCCAACCCCTGCCGCCCAAGCCCTCTCCGGGGAGTCTCCTGCCTCTCTGCCCAGCACCCACCCCACCTCCGAGGTGCATGGGGAGCTTGGACGTGGCCTCAGACCCAGCCTTTAACTCAAAACTGGAACTAGAACTGCTTCTGAGAGCTGGGACCAAACTGATGCTCCAGAGCTTGGACGCATAACCAGACCCCAGCTGGACAGGGAGTCGGGCGGTCACTCCCGCACTCCCACTTGTCCTCAGGCTGTTTCTCTTTCCTGCAGGGCAAGGGGGCATCTGGCTCTACCACTCTGAATAGCCCCCTCTGCCCTCCACCAAGCACCCCCAGCCCCACCTTGTCCCTTTTGCCAAGACCTAGGCAAAATGAGGGTCTCCTGGGGGACAGCGTGTCCAGGAAGGTACCACCCAGGGCCCCAGTGAGTCTGGGCACCCTTCAGCTCTTTCCCTCTCTGCCCACCTCACCCAGCCCAAGCATGCCACCCTTCAGGGCTCATATAGGATGGGAGGTGGGTGAGCAGCAGAGGGGAGACAGAGCCCAGTCCTGGGCACCTACCTCACTTGCAGCCCTGTGCCCCACTGAGTGCAGCCCAGGGTCAGCCTCCTCATCCACACAAGGGGTTTGGGGCTCACTGCTCAGAGATGGCTTTCTACGCCTCAGTCTTCAGGGGCAGTGACAGTCCCTAGGGCCATGTGGGTGGCAGCCCCTTTCACTATTGTCTGCAGTCGCCAAACGCATCTCTCTCCCCACCACCTGGTACTATCCCCCTCCCTGGGGCACGGAAGGCTGCTGTCCTACCATGGCAGGGAGTGGGGGTTCTCCTGGCGTTCGGCTGACAGACCGGGCAGCCTCTGTAGACAAGGATGCTTCGAGCTCCTGGTCCCTTCCTGCAGCAGCTGGGAAAACGGAGGAAGTGAGAACTTCACAACAGCCCAGCAGCGCCCCCCTCACCCTGTCCTGCCCACCGGCCCTGGGGGGCACAGTGAGTCAGAGGCCATTTGCATAGTCAGAAGACTGACAGCCTGGCTGCTTCCTCTTTCCACTGCCCCCGCCTCCCCACAGCCTAGCTTAACGCGCCACCACATCCTCTGGGGGCCCCACACCTGTCCTCTGGGAAGTCTGGGGAGAGACGAAGGCCCAGAGCCCAGTCTAGGGTCAGCGGGAGACTGGAATTAGGGGCTGTGCCAGACCCAGATACTGACGCCCATGCCAGTGCCCTCCCGGTGCCAAGAGGACTCTTTCACCCCCGAGTGGCTCCCACCGCAGGCAGCCTCTCAGGCCAGCCGCCCTGTGTCTGCCCTGCCCTGTCCCTGCAGCGCCAGCCCTGGAGCTCTGCGGCTGGCCTTGTAGGTCTGCACCAGTCACCACGGCAGCTGCTCTGTCCAGGAGCAGGCCTCCCCTCTGGTCCAGGAGGCTGGCCTGCTGGGACCCCGAGGCTCATACTGCTCCGAGGCTCTTCCCATCACAACAAATTGTTCAGGCCCAAAGCCTCGGGGTGCCCCAGGACCCTCAGCAAGTCCTGCTGGCTCCACCTCAGAATCTGCCCAGGGCCCCCACCTTCAAATGGGGCAGCCCGGGCTGAGCCACCGTCACCTCTCCCCTAGACAGCTGCAGCGGCTGCTTCCTCACGCCTTGTGCTTCCTGCTCTCGTGCCCCTCAGGTTATCTGCGTTATCTGCACCTGACCACTAAGTCACGTAGGCCCGGCCTCTGCTCCAACCCCTCCACGGGCCTTTCCGAGTCAAAGCCACAGATCACATGACGGCCAACAAGGTCCTGTGGGATCTGCCCTCCCGTTGCCCCCCTGACCAGTCTCCAGCCACACTGGCCTTGCTGTGGCTGGAACATACCTGCGTACAAACCTGCCTTTTGAACTTACTGTCTGGAAGCTCTTTTTCCAGCCACTCACATCCATTCGTTTCTGTTCACAGTCACCCTCGGAGGCCTTCCCTTCCCTGACCTCAAACATCCTACACCGGATCTGGCACTCCTGAGATCCTTTACCTGCTGTTTTTTGTTCTTGTAGCAGTTTTTACCCGCTAACACCCGTTATCACTGATTTTTCATGGTTCATTGTACCTCATCATAGTCCCCTGCTGGAATGTCAGTGTCTTGAGGGCCTGGGTCTTTTTCTGTAACCCCAGGGCCTAGCACAGTGCTCCACACACCCCAAGTGCCTGGTATTTGATGAATCTGTGCTCTGGGCAGGCACACAGAGTGTCTGAGTGACGGTGAATGAATTAGTAAATGAAGAAATAAAAAGGGCTTCTGCTGGGAGGCCAGGCTGGACATCTGCCACCTTGGTTCACCATGTTACCCCCAGGTGGGTGTCATGCACACAGGCTCCAAGCTGCCTGCATTCAGCCGGCACACAGGTCTGGGTGGTTCAGCAGTTTGGGGGTGATGGCTCTGTCTTCCTGCCCACCTGGGAACCAGCATTTGCAGGGAGGTAAGGTCAGGCTTCTTTCCCTGGGTTCTGGGTAGGGGGCCAGCTCTCTTCCCCACAATCCTAGGGGCTTTAGTAGGGGCTAAGATAGGCCCCAGGGAGGGGACACTGCCCTGAGCCCCAGCTCAAGACACACCCTCCAGAAAGGACAGTGCCCATTCAGCAGCTGAATCGTCACCAACCTGACATGGAACCATCCCTGCACACCTCACCTTCCACCCACTTCTCAGGGGCAGAACTGTAGGACACACACACACAGCACGCACACGCTTGGAGACACAAGATCCAGATGTCCACAGAAACACCTGCCAAGCATGAGCCCCATCAAGACTGGAAAATCCAGGCAGGAAAACCCAGTGTGGTGAGCTGAGGATGCTCCCAAGGAGGCCCAGGTCCTCACCCCCAGAACCTATGAATATGCTCCTTTACACAACAGAAGGGGCTGTGCAGGGAGGACTAGTTAGGGATCTTGACATGGGAGAGTATGTTGTGGGGAAGAGGTGAATATAATCACATGTCCTTACAAGACAGGCAGAGGGAGATTTGACCCCAGAAGGCCACGTGACCACGGCCGCATAGGGAGGCAGAGTCTGAGATGAGGTGCTACACGGCCGGCTGTGCAGACGGGTCAGGGCTGCAAGCCGAGGCAGGCAGGCAGCCTGCAGAGGCCGGGACGGGCAAGCTGGCGGGCTCTCCTCTGGGTTCTGGGAGGCACCAGGCCTGCGACCCCTTGATTTTAGCCTAGACTGCAGCCATGTTAGACTTACAAGAACTCTCAGAGGATAAATTTTGTGTGGCTTTAAGCCATCAAGCTCGTGGTACTTTGTTACAGCAGCTGTGAGAAATTAATACACCCAGATTCCCACATCACAGTGGAGGCGGTCCTGCCTTTCGGGCCAGTGTGGCTCGTGCCCTCATACGGCCGCCACAGCCAGGAGGGCTGCGGCTCCACCCGGCGGCCTGGCAGGCCCTGTCTGAGTTGTGGGGAGGCTGTTACGTACACAGCGCCTCCCAACTCCAGTGCAAGAAGTAGGCCCCCAGGGCCAGACTCAGGTATTGATTTAAAAATATTTTATTCTTTAAAAAATACAGCATTCAACCATCTCGTCCCAGAGGGAGCCCCTGCCCCAGCCCTGACTAACCCCACCCCCTTGTGGCCAAAGCTTCCTGGCTGTGCTGGGACTGCGGTCTCAGTTTGTGGGGGTGGGGGTGGGGGTGGGGGTGGCCAGCTTCCTTCAGCCAGCCAGTTAGGGTCCCCAGGGCCACGAGCACACAGATGAGGTGGTGACAGCAATGGGGGAGGGTCACAAAGTGCCACCCCAGTGGCCCTCAGAAGGTGTAAGGGCCCAGTGGCCGGGCCCCCTGCCCCACGGGAAGCAACCCAGACTGGGAGCCCGGGCTGGGCGCAGCAGGGCACCAATCCACCCGCCAGCAGGGCTTGGCGCCACCTAGCTGTCATCCCCGTTCTCGCCAGGGCCTCGGATGAGGCGCTTGTGGCCCCGCTTGCCCCCCGGGCCCTTGGGCTTGGCGAAGGCCTGCTTGAAGGCGTGTTGCTTGGGGTGCACCTCGTCATAGAGGAACTCGGCCGTCAGCTCTGCCCCGTCGCCAATTTCAATCTGCACGGGGCAAGGCAGCAGTCACCCCAGTGGTGGGACCCTGCGCACCACCCACGGCCACCCTGACTCTGGGGCGTCCTGTTTGACTTCTTACAGCCCAGCCCTGGTCTCCTCCCAGACGCCCACCTGGAATGCCACCTCTGGGAACACTGAGCCTGGGGCCTGCTGCCCTGCTCATCCTGGTCCCCCTCTACCTTCCTTTTGGAACCAGGAAAGGGGAGACACGGGCAGCTGGCGCTCGGGCCTGTCCAGCCACCAGCGAGCCGGGTGGCCTCACGCAATGCGCGTGCCCTCAGGTCTGTTTCCCCATCCATTCAACAAGGCAGCAGGGCCCCCGCTCTGCCACTGTCTCGGGACTCCCGGGCCCTGGGAGGCGGGGCCGGGGGAGCAGCGCCCACCTTCTTGGAGATGTCCAGCAGGAAGTCCTGCTCCGCAGAGTCGAGGAGGCGGCTCTTGCAGCTGGAGTAGAGCATGCGCTCCCTGATGCTGCACCTGTGGCCCGGCATCGAGTAGATGAACACTGCCGGGGACATGGAGGTGAGCCCGGGCCGGCCCCTGCTGCAGGGCCACCCAGCTCTAGGCGAGGGCTGCTCCTGCCCACCCACGGGCCACTCACCCACAGACTCGAGGGGGTCACCCTCATGGGTGTGCTTGTAGAGGAAGAAGTGGTAGCGGGCGGCATCTCGGGGCACCCTGGAGGGCAGCTGGGCCACGTCTGTGGGCTCTGTGTGCACAAGCTCGATCGTCTCCCGCTCCAGGTCCAGCTTCTGCCGAGCAGCAGGGAGGTATAGGGCAAGGGCAGAGGGGGCCAGGCCCACCCTGCCAACACGGGGTCCCTGAGGTGGTATCGGCTGGCAGGCAGGGTCTCCCTCTCCCAGGACTCCCCTCCCCGGTGGCCATGGTGCCCTGGGAGCCCCCCTCTGGACCAAGCCCTAATTCTGTCCTAGGAAGGCTCTGGAAGAGGAAGGACCCACGAAGGGTGGGGTGGGGTCAGGACAGCGGCGCAGGGAGAGGGCGGCAGGTCTCAGCCTCAGGGAGGTGCCATGAGTGGGCTGCCCATCCTCTTGGAACCAGAGGGGCCCTTCTGGAAGGGAGGAGCCACTCTGCTTGAAAGGGGCAGCGAGGACCACGGGGGCAGGGCACCCTGCCTGGGGAAGGGGTGATGGGGGCTGCAGGGGGAGCCCATGACAGGAAGGGGCTCAGGGCAGAGGGGGTCTGAACCCAGGGGTGAGTGGGTGAGTGGGTATCACATGGTGGGTGGAATGACGGACAGCGTCACGGGTGCCACTGTGCAGAAGCAGGGGACCAGAGTACACCACTGCACATGGTGACTGTGCCCACAGCAGCAACAGGCAAGGGTCGGGGGACAGTGCGTGCCCACAAGCACACAGGGGACCTGTGGGGGCAGCCTAGGGGTGTGTGCACCCTGGGTAGCCCAGGGTGGGGAGCAGGCACCCACCAGCTGGATGTAGTTGACGGTCTTCTGTTTTAGCTGCTGCAGCGCCCGCTGGGCCTCGGACTGCAGTGGAAAGGCAAGGCCCTGCAGGGTCTGGTGCTTGCTCTCCACACTGATCTCTGTCTTCACCTGCAGACAGGTGAAGAGTGAACGAGGCCCTCACCCGCCCAAACCTCAGCCCACGTTCCGCCGGCTCGGCACGCCCACCTCGTTAATGCGGATCTGCTGAAGCTCTCTCTCTGCCGAGGTCAGTGGGGCGGGCGCTGCACAGGATGACAGGTGCTTCTGGTACCCAGCAAAGGAGAGGTCATCCTGGCAAGGGGATGCAGAGGGGTAAATGGGCTGTCAGAAGCCCACTGAGCGCCCCAGCTTGCAGTCCCCGGACCTCCCGGCTTCCCCACTCATCCCCAAGCCTGGCACCCACTTGCGCTGTGAAACTGCCTCACATCCCACCCTTTGTGGGCCCGTGTGGGTCCTGGCCTGGGGGTGCTACCTTCACAGTCCCGAAGAGCTCATCCTTGATGTGGCCGCCCCCAAACTCCTTCTTCACTGTGGCCCGTGTGGCAGCATACAGCATCTTCAGCCGCACCTAAAGGGCAGGGGCCATGCCGTGAGGCCCCTCTTGGCAGGGCTGCCTCTCCAGGAGCAGGCAGGGGGCTCTGGGTGGGACCCAGTCACCTCACTGTGCCCAGCAGAGAGCACAGCACAGAGGCAAGGGTGCAGTGAGCCAGCCCCTCCCAGATCCAACCTCTCAGGCTCCCAGAGCCAGGCCCTTGAGGGGAGGCCTGCAGGGGACCCCAGACTGCCAGGCACAGGGCCTGCCCCTCTCTCAGAGTCCCCGGGGCAGGACCTGATGTCTCTCCACTCAGATGCCCCAGGACCGGGCCTTGTTGCCTCGCTCAGACCCAGCTTCCCCACCCCGATCTTGGGGCTGGGCAGGGGTCCCTAGGACTCACGGGGGAATTATCAGGTGACCAGGCGAGGAAGAGCCACTCGAAGCCCTGGGCGTTCTGCGAGTCCAGGCGATAGAGCAGATAGCAGGGCTGCTGGGCATCGAGCAGGGGCAGGACGACTCTGTCGTAGTCCTGGTCCCAGGGACCCACCAGCTCCCGAGAGGCACCCAGCACGAGCTGCTCTGGGGGCAGAGGCCGGGTGAGCCCAGCAGCCATCTCCCACACCCCCTCCGGCTGTGGGCCTGCCGGCCACCCCCCGACCTGCCCCTGGACCCCAGGGCCCTGACAGACCAAGATGTGTGAATCAGTGCCTGTGACAGGGGGCACAGAGCTGCCAGCGAGGGGTCACTCCCCGCACATACATGCACAGAAATGGCCTCGAATATGCCCACGGGTGACCTAACACAGACAGGCCCGGTGGGCCACAGCCGCCAGCAGCGCAGCCCCCTCTTGGACACCCGCACACTCGGAGCCCACCCACCAGCACAGCTGCTCGGGCACGGCCCCTGCTGCGCCTTCGGCTCCCCTCCTCCGCCAGCCCCGGCTCTCAAGCCCCACCCACCTTCTCAGAACAAATGTGCTCAGGCCACAGGGACCTGAGGGACCCACAGACACAGAGAGACATGGTATGAACAGGTCCCTGCTGCCTCCCTAGCTGGTACACAGTGGCTGAATGGGGCAGGGAGGCTGGACACACACTTGACCTATCAGCTCGCAGGGCCTTAGCCTTAGCTTGGCAGCAAGCACCAGCCCAGGGGTGCACAGGCCCAGGCTGGAGGAAGACCAGGGGCAAGGGGACAATGGCCACTTGGCCAGGGATGCCCTGCCCATCATGCCCTCCTGATGCGGGCAAGGGGCCCAGCTGTCCAGGTGCCCCAACACACCAGGCCACCAGCACAGCCGTCTCTCTGCGGGCCTCAGCCTCCTCACCTACCGTCCCAGATCTCAGATGGGATCAAGGCTGGGAACCTTCGGGACTGTGAAGGTAGCACCCGCAGGCCGGGACCCACACGGGCCCACAGAGGGTGGGATGTGAGGCAGGGTCACAGCGCAAGTGGGCGCCAGGCTTGGGGATGAGTGGGGAAGCCAGGAGGTCCGGGGACTGCGAGCTGGGGTGCTCAGTGGGCTTCTGACAGCCCATTTACCCCAGGTTCCCAGCATCACAGGCTAAGTCAGCGCCAGCAGCAGTCAAATGTTATTTAATTTGTCGCCAACATTTTCAAACTGAGAAGTTTAGTTAAGAAGTGGGAATTCATGGCTTCTCTAGAAAAACCAAGCTCAAGCCACACTCAGTAAGAGATGGGTGGTGGCTGCCTGTCAGGGGCCTGGCCCCTCCAGGAACAGCACAGAGCCGAGAGCACACCTCCAGGGTCCCCTGCTAAACTCCTGCAGGGATATGTTGTCTGGGAGGTGAGCAGGAGGGCTGAGGGCCCTGGAATTTGGAGACCCCGGACATAGCCCAGCACTGCTCTGGCCCTAAAGCTTGGGGTGAACCCTGGGTCTGGACAGACCCTGCTGTGAGCCAGTTAATCGAATGCGTGAGAACTGAGCCCGGCACCAAGCCCATTCTGGAAGCCCCCCGAAGGGTCTGCTACGGCACAGCTACCAGGAGGGGCTGGAAGGATACCTGGGCAGCCCGGCCCACCCCCAGTCCCAGAGTCTGTGCCCCTCACCTTCAAGGACAGGCCCTCAGCCCATAGAAGTCCTCTACCCCAGCCCCTTGGGCCTCAGTCTAACCCTCTGCCTCTTCAAGCCCTCCCCACGTCCGGCCTCAGCTCAGGCTCACCTCTCCTGTACTCCCAGCCCTGCCCCCTGCCTAAGGCCCAGGTGCCCAGGGTCCAGGCCCAAAGCCCAGCCAAACCTGGAATCCCCCAGTCCTACTTCTCCCCACTATGGGGGCACTTCCCAAAGACAGGACCCAGCTTCTCTTTAGGAATCCCCCCAGCCAGGCCTGTCGATCCCAGAGGGAGGCAGGTGGCACTAGCCACACAGCACAGTGCCTGGCCCGCTTGCGCCTGCCTCCCTGCCCCCTTACCACACCCTGACCAGGCCCATCTGATACCTACATAGCCCCTGGGCACACTGGGCAGGACCCCAGGCAGGGCTCTCCTTGCTGTCCCCCTAACTTTGGTGTCCTGCTCGGTGTAACAAGGGTAATGTCATGCCTGCTCCCATGCTCCCCTGCAAGGCACCTCCTGTTCCTAGATGGGGAAACTGAGGTCCTGAGGGGGCTGGAGGCCAACGCTCCCACAGCTCCCAGAGGAGCAGCTGGGTCCAGCCCCCAGCCGATGCCCTAGCCTGTCAGGGGCACTCACCATCCTCAATGACAACTTTGATAAGCCGAATGGTGCCAGCCCGAGCCTTGGCAAAGAATTCCTTCAGCTCCTTGGTGGCTACAAGAACAAGAAACATGGTGGGAGTGAGCAGGCAGAGTAAGCAGTGTGCGCAGGGACACACTTAGTGCCCGCTCGTCCCGTGGGTCTGGCAGCGGAACTGGGAGCCGGGTTAAATACGACCCCCCACGTGACTAGGAACCTGAGCCGCCTGCTGAGCACAAGCTCCCAAATTTAGCCCGGAGAGGTGGTAGGCGGGTGGGGACAGGGCGGGTGGGGATGAAACGATGGGGTGGGCTCTGGGCCAGGCCAGGCTAACCAGAGGGAATGGCCCCCACCTGTCCCCTACCCCCAGGAAGGCCCAGCGCTGAGCTGGCCTGGGACACTGTCAACACTGCCATATCCACAGACAAAAATACACAAATAAATGCCCCATGAGCACAGACCACCAAGTCCGTTAGCACACATGCACACGTGTCTCATGCTGCATGTGCCAACAGGTACATGCTCCATCCAGCATGTGTAAACACATCAACACATGCATGTGACGAACAGAAGTGGACATGCAAACACCCTTAGGCATGAACACATGCTGACCTGGTCCAATGTAAACAGACACGCACATGTAGACATGCAAACACACATGGATTCAGTCCGCAGGGTGCTCACACACACACACACACACACACACACACACACACACACACACACAGGCAAAGTGCAGAGCTTGGCTAAGACCCATGTACAGGCAACAGGGTGTGCAAAGTACACACTGAAACACACTGACACACACGCGCAAGCCCCAGCCCCAGCCCACGAGCCTGGCTGGCTGCCTAACCCCAAGAGGCCCACGCGTGAACCCAGCCCGGGCACAGCCCTGCCAGCAGCGACAAGCTCACAGCCCCAGGCAGCTGGGAAGGCTTGGAGCGGCTCTCAGGAACTCCCCAAAACAAACCTTGGCTTGGTCCCTCGGCTACAGAGCCAGTAGGTGGGGACTAACCACCAGGTACAGGGGTGAGGGTCATGGTCAGAGCTGGAGAACCAGTGAAGTCCCACATCCACTAGTAGTTCCACGGGGAAACCAAGGCCCAAATGGGGGAGGGTCCGACTTGGGTCTCTGCGTGTGCAGTGCCAGGCCAGCACGACCTTGAGGCTGCCCAGGGGTCAGGAGAATCCTGCAGGAACACAGCTGGAGGGCTGAGGTCAGAGAATATTTATAGGGCCCAGACTGGGCAGCTCAGGGTAGGGGGTGGGGGGCACTTTAGGAAAACAAACTCTGCTCATGTCCTCAGGTGTCCCTCATGGGAGGGGTAACCCTGAGCCTGAGACCTCAGGCTGCGTGCCACCCTCTGGGGCAGGCAGGGTCCCACCCGAGGATGACAGGCACAGAGGGCTATGGCATGGAGACACAGCCCCACCGGGCCTGACCTCTGGGGCCCCACCTCTCCTGACCTCTAACCTCACGGAACCTCAAACCCAGCTGTAGCTAATACTCCCAACTGCAGAGGGCTGTGGTGAGGAGTAAATGGGAGTGGCTGCTTGGTAATGGGGGGCTTCTACTGATAACAGCTATCAGGCTTCACTCCCGCTATGGCAGCAGGCAGGCGTTGGGACATGCTCAGACCGGGGAGGGGAAGCCAAGAAGCTTCCTTAAGGGAAAGGCTGACATGTGCCTTCTAGCGTTACCAGGACAAAGTGACACCCCAGTAGTGGTAGAGACATCTCCCTCCATGCCTTCTCTGCCACCATCAATAATCCAGAGGCCAGGCCTCAGACATCAGAGCCTCTATCATCAAAGATTCATGCCACCCCCTGTAAGCCTCAGGTTACAGGCCCCTCCCCACACGTACTGGGAGTTCAGCAGACCCACGCCTAGGCCAGGACAGGGCACCTCTCCTGCCACCTCCCCAGTCCAGAAATGGGAAGAAGTGGGCTGCTCACAGGCAGGAGGGCTGGGAGTGGGGGGCAGCCTCTGCCGATCCGTGAGGCAGGCTTGTTCACCGTGTGGAAAATGAAGGAGCGAGTCAGGGCTCAGCCACAGGCCACAGGGCCTGTCAGCATGGTGGGGGAAGAGGGGTGGGGGACTAACTTCCGATCCCTGCCAGTTGGAGGCAGCAGCAATGACCAGACAGAGGGGAAGGAAGGGGCAGGTCCAGTGGGCAGCTCTTCCCTTGTGTGGGGCTGAGTCACAAAGCTCTCCGTCCAGCTCCTGCTGGGGTGAGGCTGGCCCTGACCCAGGCTCCTGCCTTTTCTGGTCTTGTGAGGCGGGGCCAGGGAACTCTCTCAGGCTGGTCCAGCCACCAAGTGGCCACAACCACAGGCCGAGACCCAGGCCTCCCGGCTGGTCGATAGTGGCAGTCTAGGGTGGGGGATCCTCGTGTGCTGGGAGGAGTGGCTGATGGCCAAACCACAGCGCTGTCTCCGCAAGCAGCCTGGGTCTTCCCCACAGGCCAGGTAGCCCTATCAGGGTAATGACAGAGGGGATGCTGGAACCGAGGTGGGATCAGGACACCTGGCTCCTGGCCGGTGCTTCTCTCCCAGCCTGTGTGAGGAGGACACCAGGCCCTTGGGGGAGAAGGCTGAAGATGCTTGGGGTGAGGAGGCTGGCCGGGAGCCAGTAGGACCAGGATCCCCACCACAAACCCCATGTCTGGACCCTCTTCTCTGCCTCCAGCCTGGAGCTGAGACCTTCCAACCCAGGCTGGGGCAGACTCAGGTCGTCAGAGTGGAAAATGGCAGGAAGATCAAAGGTCAAGGTCAGATTGGTAACTCTATATATCTCCTTGAGGGCCCTGTCCCAGGTTTTCCTCAGTCTGAGAGTGTGTGAGGGTCTTGGGAAGAGCCAAAGGTCACGGCCCCCTCTTCACACAGACACACCCCACACAGACACATCTGGTACATGCTTCCATGGTAACAAATGCACACTGAGATGTACCAAAATTGTGCACATACACACAAACACCCACAGATGTGTGCACAGTCACGAAGCACAGATGTCTAAAGATGGTTCCACACGCCCGCGTCCGTCAGCCATTAGTGCATGTGCATAAATGACCCTAGACGTACAGTCACATCCAGAGGTGCACACTCCTCCAGATGTGCACATCCGGGTACCCCCACCCCCGGAAGGCACAAACTACGTAGATGGGCACACACGGGAACATCCACCCCGATGGGTACACAGATACTTCCGCCCCAGCTGCGTATATACGCGTACACCCACTCCCAACTGTGCACAGTAAGTCTGCACGCCCCCAGATGTGCCCACTCCCAGCGACCCGCGGCGGCAAAAGGGAACAGGAAGCTTCCCCAGGATGGTGCCGGGGACGAGACCGGGGCCGAGCGCCGAGGAGTGGGCGCCGCCGCGAGCGGAGACCCTCGGCCCCCTGCCCACCCGCCCGCCGCCCTCACCGTGGATGCCCGTCTGGTGCGCCATGGCTCCGCACCGCGCTCCGTCCGCGCCCTCGGAGCCCTCGGCTCGGCCCCGGCCCGGCTTGGCTCGTCTGGACCCGGAGGAGGCGGAGGATGTGGCGGCGGCCGGCCAGCCTCGCGCAGCTTCCCGGGCGGTGCCGCAGGACCCAGGCCGGCGCGCCCCGCCCCCGTCGGGCGAGGCCGGCGGGGCGGGACTCGGGCCGCGCGTGCGCGCAGCGTGCGCCCGAGGCCGGCTGGGCCAGGGGCCGGGAGTGGGGCGGCGCGGGTGCGCGCCCTTCCGTGACGGGGAGCGGGGTCTGTGGGGGTTGCGCGCGTGCTGTGGGGAGTCTGTGCGCTCCCCAGGTGGGTTTGCGAGGGCGGTGGGATCGGCGCGGACCCCCATTTGTGGCCGGCATATGTGTGTGTGTGTGTGTGTGTGCGTGCGCGCGCGCGCGTGCGGGGCACCCCTTTCCGGAGGCACGGTTCCTGAACGCCCTCTGCGAGGCACCCGGTACCCCAAAGCAGTGCTGGCACACAGTCCCTGACCAACGGCGGGAGACCAGACTGACCATCTAGCAGGCAGCCTGCAAAAATGAACAGTGTGGTGGCAAGGGCGCTGCGCAGACTAAGGGCCAATAGGAGATGAAATCTGAGTGAACACCTGGAGGTCAGTGTCGGAGCTGCCATGTGCAAAGGCCCAGAGGTTGAATGAAGGCGGGCTAGAGTTTGTTAAGTCTGGGGAACTTCCCAACTCCTAATGAACTTCTGGCTCTGTAACCCAACAGCCTTACCAACTGGCATCAGCCCCCTACTGTGACTGCAGCAGGGATGAGCACATGACCCAGTTGGTCCAGTCAGAGTCTGTCTCGGGACTTTGGTTGAGGAGATTGGCAAGGAGGCCAGCTTTGGAGGCTGGAGTTGCTGAGGTTGATGACCGAGTGTGTGGCCTACCTGGTGCCTGCCCCCAGCCTGAGCACCCTGTTCACGTGCTCCTCCCCTGCCTTCGGGAGAACAGCTCCTAGGTGAGCCCCCTCTGCTCTAAGCCCTGTTAGAAGCCAGATGAGGCCAGAGACACAGCCACAGCTACATCAGCTCTCAGACCTGGCCACCTCCGTGGGGGCACTTGGCATTCCACGGAGCCATAAAATCCTCGACCTCTTGGAAACAGGAATTACTCAAGAAAACAGATTAATGAGTAATGATAGTGTTACGTTCATTCCCTGTAAAAGTGCCCATCACTGGAAAAATTGTGACTACCTTAACTTCAGGGTCTCCCTGCTGTTTGGCTGACCCCTCCCTCTATCATTCTTTTTCTTTTTATTGCTTTCTGATGCATAAATTTACCTGCTTATTTATTTATTTTCTTCCCTCCACCAGTAGCTAAGTGTTGACCCTGCTGTATCTCCAACCCCTAAAACAGTGCCCAGCATTGGTAGGTGTTCAGTAATATTTGCCAAATAAATATATGAACAGTCTGCATTGCACACTTATGCATGCTGCGCACACTTATTTAATCCTCATGACAGTCTATGAGGATTGTGTTATTGTCTCCATTTTACAGATGAAGAACGTGAGGTTCAGAGAGGTAAGTGATTTGATCAAGGTCACAAGGTAGTGACTATCCCCAAGAACCTTAGTTTCCTTTACTCAAAACGTTGGAACTGTCAGAGGATGAGAAGGGAACTGGGTGGCCAGGGACGGTTGTAGGGGAGACTTGTTGCTAGATACTTTATACCTTTTGAATTTTGAGTTGTGCAAAAGTATTCAATTTTAAAAATCTAAATAAATCTTGTTAAGAACAGATACAGAACTCAACAAAAGCTATTTTCATTGGGAGTGAAAAAAAATGCAGCATAAGAATCTTTTTCTTTTTTCTAAAAGTGCCTTGCAGTGGCCTTCGTCCCTCCGTCAGTATCTCACACCTCAGTGATAAGGGCTCACCAGGGAAGAAAACCTCTCAGGAGACTGAGGTTAAAGCCCAGTCCTGCTCAGCTTCAGAGCCTGGTATGCGGGCAAGGAGCCCAAGGGCCAGCAGGGTCCCAAAACAGACTCCATCTCCAGCTAAGATCTGGTTTCAGGCAGAAAGATGAGAAGGCAGCTCACAGCTCCTCCAATGAATCCAGGGAGGAACGGAGTCCCCAGGAGCAGTTTGTGTCCTCCTTTCTTTCTGATGTTTATTAACACGAAGAGCCATTGAAGTTATTAAAACATCCCCTTTTTTTTTAACCCCCTAGTGGATCAAAGAATTTAAATGTTAAAAAAATGAAAATACTGGAATACTATAAAAATACTAAAGATACAAAGGAAGGAGTTTGTAGAATCTTGGAGTGGAGGAAACCTTTTGAGTATGTCACCAAACCCAGAAACCATAAAAAAAAATCAATAAATTCATTTACATTAAAAATAAAAAGTCTATATGGAAAAAAAACACTGTCAAAGCCAAAACATGAACAACAAACTGCACCTGGCTACAAACAACATACTTGCAACTTCAAAATAAAGAGGTGATTTCCCTTATATATAAAGAGCTCTCATAAATCAATAAGAAAAAAAACAATGATCCACTAGAAAACTCGGAAAGGGTGTAAACAAACCATCCGTAGAAAAGGACATACTCTCAAATCTGTAAAAAAAATTGACTTTCCTCTCTTACTAAGATGAATGGAAATCAAGGTAAACTTGCATTTATTTTTGTCCTGTTAGTAAAAATTTAAAGCTTTAATAAGAAACTGATAGTCAAGAAGTGGGGAAATAGGCTGATAGGAGAGTAAATTGGTACAACCTTCACGTAGGACAATATCTACAAAATTATGAATGTGTACGCCCCCCTTTTGAAAATTGAGGAGAAATGCACATAACATAAAGTTAGTCATTTTAAAGTGGACAATTCGATACATTGTTTTGCAACTAACACCTTCATCTAGTTCCAAAACATTTTCATCACTCCAAAATAAAACTCTGTATTCATTCATCAGTTACTTGCCATTCCCCCCTACCTCCAGCCCCTGGCAACCATCAGTCAGTTTTCTGTTTCTGTGGATTTACCTATTCTGAATATTTCATATGAATGGAAGCATGAAATAAGTGACCTATTGTGTCTGGCTTCTTCCATTTAGCATAAAGTTTTGGAGGTTCATCCACATTGTAGAGCATGTATCAGTACTTCATTCCTTTTTATGGCTTTGTGCCACTGCACTCTATTCATCCAGGTGACAGGTATTCATGTCATTTCTTCCTTCTGGCTAGTGTGAGTAGTGCTACTATGAACAACAGATGACTTTGTCCCAACAATTCTATTACTAGGAACTGATCCTACCAATATGCCCACACAAAAAATTATAAAGCAAAAAACTGAAAACAATCTAAATGTCCATCTCTGGGGGCCTAGTTACATAAAGTGTACACATTTGCCGAAACTGCTCTGCAAACCTAACAAAGAATAAAGGCAGCTCTTCAAGGACTAATACAAAAAGGTAGACGTCTTCTATAAAAATTTCAGGTGGCAGGATACAGTGTTAAAGTATGCAATCAAACTTTGACTTTAAAGAAAAGGAGGGAAGAAAGATTTTTATATAGAGATCAAGTTCTTGAAATTAATTTAATTTGAGATATAATTTATTTGTAACATTGTATTAGTTTTGGTGTACAACATAATGACATACTTAAATATTGTGAAACTATGACCACAGTAAGTTTAGTTAACAACTACACATTGTTAGAATCTCCTTTTCCTGGTGACGAGAACTTTTAAGATCTCTCTTAGCAACTTTCAAATAGGCAGTACAGTAATATGAACTATAGTTGCCACACTAAACATTACATCCTCAGGACTTATTATAACTGGAAGTTTGTACCTTTTGACCCTCTTCGCCCATTTTGCCACTCCCCACCCCAACTCTGGCATTCACCAATCTGTTCTCTGTATCTAGTTATTGTTTGTTTGTTTAAGATTCCACAAATAAGTGAGATAATACAGTATTTGTTTTTCTCTGACTTATTGCATTTAGCATAATGGCCTCAAGGTCCTTCCATGTTGTCACAAATGACAGAATTTCCTTTTTTTTTTAGTGGCTGAATAATATGCCACTACATGTATACACCACATTTTCTTTATCCATCAAAAAACTGGACACTTTAAGATGTTCCCATCATGTCTTCGCTATTGTAAATAATGCTGCAATGGACATGGAAGTGTGAATATGTTTTTGAGATATTGATGATGGTTTCTTCAGATAAATACCCACAAATGGAAGTGCTGGATCATATGGTATTTCTATTTTTAATTTTTTGAGGAACCTCCATACTGTTCTCCATAGTGGCTGCACCAATTTACATTCCCACCACAGTGCATGAAGGTTCCTTTTTCTCTACATCCTTGTCAACACTTATTATTTCGTGTGTGTGTGTGTGTGTGTGTGTGTGTGTGCATGTGTGCATGAGCATGTGCACCTGAATTGCCACAAAATACCCCTGACATCTCTGGAAGGATCCACAAGAAATTGGTAGTACTGGTTGTCTCCACAGAGGGACCTGGGCGGCCAGGGATGGTTGTAGGGGAGACTTGTTGCTAGATACACTTTATACCTTTTGAATTTTGAGTTGTGCAAAAGTATTCAATTTTAAAAATCTAAATAAATCTTGTTAAGAACAGATACAGAACTCAATAAAAGCTATTTTCATTGGGAGTGAAAAAAAAATGTAGCATAAGAATCTTTTTCTTTTTTCTAAGCTTGCTGTTCGCCCACCTCACAAGCTGGCTGAGCTGGTGAGGAGGGGCAAACTTGGGTTCATTCTAGCAGTGGGAGAAGGGTGTCACTGTGGACAGAGGAGTTGCGTGGTCCCCAGAGAGGGCTCAGCCCAGGAATGAAGACAGGGCCACCCCGAGGAGCTCACAGGTTCAGACACCACAGACAGAGCCTGGGAGCTTCTGGAGACAGAAAAAAGGGCTTCCAGGAGCCAATCCCAAGACCTGGGAAGGGGCTGGGCCCTGGATTTCAGCAGCAGCAAGTCAGAAGACAATGAACAGAGCGGTTAGAATCCTTAGCCAAAATGTCAATCAAAAGCAAAGGCGAATACAAACCCTTTCAGACTTACAAGGATCTAGGGACTCACTTTCTAGCCATCCTTTCTTAGAAAGTTGTTCGAGTGTGTGCTTCAACAAAATAAGGGAGTAAGAGAGTCAGCCTTGGGATCCATGTGAGAGCAGAGGTTCCCAGGAGCCTTGGGAGCTGGGAGCCTGGGTGACACTGAAGGAACCCTCAGGCCACCTTGGAACGGGAGGGTGGGAGGATAAGGCTCTATGTGGCTCTGAAAACAAAACAGCTAACCTGGCAACAGACCACCTGTGATGTCTGGCTTCCAGGAATTGCTCTGAATACACCTTAGAAGATAGGACCTCCAACCCATCCAGGGACGTTCAAGCAGTGGGTTGGGAAAACAGACTGTGTTTACATTGTTTCCTCTACTTTTAGACATTAAAAGCCTCTGAGCCTTTGGCTGCGTGTCTGAGGAGGTGACCCCACAGACTGAATTGGGTCTGCCTCACCCTGGGTACCTGGTCCATTTCTGTCACAGTGACAGTTCAAAGCTCAGGTGTCCTTTGGGAAGTTTTCTCTGACTCTGTCCCCACCCCTTCCAGCCACCCAGCTCTGTCCACCAGGACTTCCACTATCACCATAGGGGAGCCCACCCCATTAGTGAGGTGCACCCAGCACAGGGACTGGCTCACACCAGAAATCAGCTTCCAGGCTGCTCTGGAGCTGAGTCATCTGGGGAGGGGTGCTGGACACCCCAAGAACATTCCCCCTTGGGCAGAGGGAACTCCCAGTGGGACAGGGCTGGCCACCCAAATTAGTATGGCCTAGTGAACATGCACTGGGCTTTGGAGCAAGGCAGAGGGAGGGACCTCTCCTGTAGACCCCTTCCAGGGGGCACTGGACCAGGAGCCTCAGGGACTTGGAGTTGCCAAGCCTGTCTTCCTGGAGGAGGAAAGGGGAAGAGAAATGCGCTGTGTGTGGCGGGGGGGTTTTGTCAGCTGCATCATCATAATGGAAACAGCACAACCCTGGGCATCGGCACTTCCCCTCTGTGGCTTCAGAGTCCTTGTTAGGAGATGAGATGGAAATCACAGGAGCACCCAGGGGCACTGGGCTGAAGTGACAGAAGGGTGACAAAGCACCCTGTTAACGTGAAGATGTGAGGGGGCACATTGCTGCTGACACCCCCCTTCCCTCCACTCCCCTGATGGAGCCAGGCAGGGGCTGAGAGACTGCACCCTCTGGCCTCCAGCACAGATGGCAGCCCTTCACCACCCTCAGCATCAGGTCTGAACTCTGACCTGCTAGAGCCCTTTGGGGACCAGGGGTTCCTCCTGTCCATCAGTAACTCACCCTGGTGAGGATCCTGCTGTTTGTCCAGAGAGAACAACTTTACGGAGTGGCAGCCGTTTGGGAGACTGGCCCCAAAGGCAGGCAGCCATATCTGGGGATGAGGAAGCCCGGGTGGCCTCCAAGCCCCATCTAGGGAGGAGGGGTGCCAGGCCGTGTGGGTGAGGAACGGAGGCCACCCGAGGGAACACCGTGCTCTGAGATTCTTATTCAGTGTGTCAGTCTGACACCTCCAAGGACATCCTGTCCCCGTCTTGTCCTTGCGTAAGGTTGGGCCAGGAGCAGGAGGCCCAGGTCCCTGACCCAGCCTGGAGGCCCGGGGTGTGCTCTGAGCGACCCCTGTGGCCTCGTTGGGTGCGGGGGCCAGGAGGACAGATCTTCCCCGCTGCAAGCCTCGCGCTCCACCTCCGTGGATGAACATTCAGCCTCCTCGGGTTCCTGCGTGTTACGGGGCCAGCGTCTTGGCTTCTCTAGGCCTCAATTATCTTGCCTGAAAAGTGGGGGTGAAACGGCGTTTGGTTAGGGTTGTTATGAAGCCTGTCAAGCCGGACGGCACCCAGACTACCCCCAGACTACCCCCACGCTCGGGGCGGGAAGGTGGGGTTTGGGGGCGTCGCCGCCCCGCCCCCCGCTCGCTTCCGGCCTCGGCCCCGCCCCCAGCCCGCGGCCCGTTTCCTGCCCCCGCCCCGCCCCCGGCCCGCTTCCTTTCCCGCCCGGGCCCCGCGCCGGCCCCGCGCCGCCCAGCCATGTCCGCCGGCTGGTTCCGGCGCCGCTTCTTGCCCGGGGACCCGCTCCCCGCGTCTCGGACGCCCCGACCGCGCGCCAGCCCCGTGCCCTACCGGCGGCCCCGCTTCCTGCGCGGCTCGGGCTCGGGCCCCGGCGCCGCCGACGCCTCGCGCCGCCCGAATGCTCGGCCCGTGCGCAGCCCAGCCCGGGGCCGCGCGCTGCCCTGGAACGCAGGCTACGCCGAGTGAGTGCCCTCCCCAGGCGACCCCCGCCCCGGAGCCCCGGCCCGGACCTCTGCCGAGCCCGCCTGGGGCCCTGGGCTGCCTTAACCCAGGCTGAGCCGAGTGGGGGGGGCCCCGACCCCAACTTGTGGAAGGCTCCCACTGTCCTGCCAGCGGACTCCTGACAATGTCCCCCGTCCCACCTCAGCCTTTTCTTTGGGACTCCAGCCTCCCCCAAGAGGGTTGCCTGGAACGACCTGAACCCCTGCTGCTCCCAAGATGGGGCAGGGGACACTGGGGAGATTCTGAGTCGTGGACTTCGGAGATACCTCCCCACTCCTACCCCAGTCTCCCCCTGGGTTGTGGCCTACGCTGTATGGGACGGAGATTCTGGCTGAGCTAGGGCGGCAGATAGGCGAGGGAGCTCCGGATCTCCCCAGGTGGCCCAGCCCACAGGTAGGCTCCAGAGGGGCCGGGCCTGGCCTCGGCCCTAAGGTCACTGGACAGTTAGGAAACGTAGCACCGCGTTTGTGCAGGTGTGTGTCAAGGACAGCGTGGGGGTAGTTCCAGAAGGAGGGCTCCTCCCCTTGTGCATCAGCTGCGTCTCTGCCCATAGGGACATGGGTGGGTCCCTAGAGTCACTGATCACCTCCCAACCTCAGGATCATCAATGCAGAGAAATCTGAGTTCAATGAGGATCAGGCAGCCTGTGGACAGCTGTGCATCGGGAGATGTGAGCTCGGGACTGAAGAGAATCAGGAATGGCTGAACTTGTGCCCAGAGGAGGTGAGCACCACTGGCCTGAGTCCCCTTGCAGGCCGGGGCTGGGACTGGGGCCAGGACTGCACGCTGGGGTTCCTGCCCTTAGTGCTGCCTGCCTGGCTGGCTGGGGGACGGCTGAGGAAGCCAGGCTGAACCTGACACCAGGCCCTTCCTGTGCAGTTCCTCACAGGCCATTACTGGGCACTGTTTGATGGGCACGGTGGTCCAGCTGCAGCTATCCTGGCTGCCAACACCTTGCATTCCTGCCTGCGCCGGCAGTTGGAGGCTGTAGTGGAGGGCATGGTGGCCATGCAGCCCCCCATGCACCTCAGCGGCCACTGTGTCTGCCCCAGTGACCCCCAGTTTGTGGAAGAAAAGGGCATTAGGGCAGAAGACTTGGTAATCGGGGCTCTGGAGAGCGCCTTCCAGGAATGTGTGAGTGTGGCCTTTGGCTGGGGAAGGGGAATGGTTTGGCCCAGGGACCTGAGGGACCCTGTGGGGTGGGGCATCCTTGCACATGGTAGTGGTCACCCTGGATCTTTGGATTGGGAGGACATGACTGATTTGTTTGGTACTGACCATCATGGTCACCCTAACTCCTCCCCTTTATCCAGCGCCTCCTGTGTTCTAGATTTTACCTGCATCATCTTGTTGCACACCCCGGTCATCCTTTGTGCAAGACTGGTTTCCCTTCCTCAGTTTTCAGTAGGACTTCCCTCCCTCCCAAGAGGCCACCCAGCTCTCCTGACCACAGGGATCCTGGAGTCATAGCTAGACTTTGGGCCAGGACTGGCAGGCTTGCTGGTGGGGAAGTGAAGTGACGGGTGGGGATCGGGGACAGAGTGGTATGGTGGCAGTACAAGCAGCAGCTAAAACAGTCTCGGTTTGCCCCAGGATGAGGTGATCGGGCGGGAGCTGGAGGCCTCAGGCCAGGTGGGTGGCTGCACAGCCCTGGTGGCTGTGTCCTTGCAGGGAAAGCTGTATGTGGCCAACGCCGGGGATAGCAGGTGAGTGAGCCCTGGAGGGGGATGGACAGTGGGGACAGTGAAAGGGGGCTGGAGTAGAGGGACGGCAATGGAGGATTGACTGGCTGAGTTGTGCACCTGCCATGTGGAGAGCAGGGGGTGGACAGCAGGTGCCAGGCCCAGCGTTGTTATCCTGCCGGCCATAAGCAGTCGTGGAGGGCTTTGGGCAAGGAATTGGCATGGGCAGAACTGGCTCCTGGGGGCTGGAAGAGGAGGCAGCAGGAGGGAGGCCCTGGGTGAGGGTGGAGGCTGCCCCACAGACCTCTCTCTCTCCTCCTGCCCTTTTGTAGGGCCATCTTGGTACGGAGGGATGAGGTCCAGCCCCTGAGTTCTGAGTTCACCCCCGAGACGGAGCGGCAGAGGATCCAGCAGCTGGTAGGTGCCCTTGGCAGGGGGAGGCCAGAGGTCACCAGGGGGAGCCTGATCTGAGCATGGCCTCCCTACCCCCAGGCCTTTGTCTACCCCGAGCTTCTGGCTGGTGAGTTCACTCGACTGGAGTTCCCTCGGCGACTGAAGGGGGATGACTTGGGGCAGAAGGTTTTATTCAGGGATCACCACATGAGTGGCTGGTGAGTGAGGTGGGGTTGGAGGACACAGTAGGGGAGCCCTGGGGCAGCCCCCTTCCACCTGGGCAGGGTAGGCCCTGTGTTGTGGAGAGATGAGGTGGCTGATGCCGGGTCTGCTCCTGGTAGGAGCTACAAGTGTGTGGAGAAGTCGGATCTCAAGTACCCACTGATCCATGGACAGGGTAGACAGGTCAGTGAATGGCCCCCTCCAAGAATCCCTCTTAAACTGCCCCCTGCAGAGCTGGGAATTCTGCTGTCCCTCGCTGGGGGCTGTGGCTGGGGTCGCAGGGTCTGCTCCAAGGCTTTAGGATATTTCTTCCTCAGCCCGGGGCACCCAAGGGCCACGGTCCACCTGTGTGCCTTCCTGTGCATCTGCTGTCACCTCACACTTCCTTCTCCCCAGGCTCGATTACTGGGAACACTGGCTGTCTCCAGGGGCCTGGGAGACCATCAGCTCAGAGTCCTGGACACAAACATTCAGCTCAAGCCCTTCCTGCTCTCTGTCCCTCAGGTGAGGGGGCAAGAGCCCACAGCAGCTTCCATCTCCCCAGAAAGGCAGACGGTGAGGCTGGCGGAGGCCAAGGGGCGCTGAGGGATCCTCCGGCTTAACTTGCAGGTGACTGTGCTGGATATGGACCAGCTGGAGCTGCAGGAGGAGGATGTGGTTGTTATGGCAACTGATGGGCTCTGGGACGTCCTGTCCAATGAGCAGGTGGCACGGCTGGTACAGAGCTTCCTCCCTGGTAACCGAGAGGACCCACACAGGTACTGGGGCTGCCAGGGCCCGGCTTGGGCCTGGGTTGGGGCTAGCAGAAACACCAAGTAGTTACAGCTGCGGGGACAGCACTGATGACGGGCGGGCAGCCGGGGTGGGGCTGTCTTGAGCTTCCAGAGGGTGGCTGTGGGTCCTCTCTGGCTTGCAGCTTGCCTGGCCCCAACCGGACTGTGTTGCTTGGGTCCCCAAGTGTTCAGCCCTGTGTAGCAAGTTTTTCAAGGTATGGCCTTGCCTCTTTGCTCTGGCCCAGAAGTGCATCTGCAGGATGGTCCCCACAGGTTCTCAGAACTGGCCAAAATGCTGATCCACAGCACACAGGGGAAGGACGACGGTCCAACAGAGGAAGGGCAGGTGTCCTATGACGACATCTCTGTGTTCGTGATTCCCTTGTGCGGACAGAGCCACAGGAGAAGTAGCCGCTGAAGATTCAGACACTGCGTCTCAGGACCACTCCAGGGCCGGGAGCAGTCTGGGCATCCCTCCACTGGTTAGCAGCAGGCCTTCCTGCTCTGCCCCCAGACACAGCCTGGGACCCTCACCTGCACCCCAGTCCCTTTCCATGGGAGCAGTTATTACCAGGCTATTAGAGTTGAAGGAGCATGGAGAGGTAGGCAGGGAAGGAATGCTAGTGTCAAAGATAACATCCCTCTGGCAGATACCGTCCAATTAGGAAAGCCACGCGAAGCTCCTCAGATAGGATCCTTAGCTGCCCATTCCCAGATGGGGACAGCGGACTGAGGGCACTGGGCAAGGATGCCAGGAGGGGCAGCCAGCCTGTTTGGGTGCAGGCGGCCAATCTGTCAGGGCACCTACTCAGCATCCCCCGAAGCCCACACATGGCACTTTGTAGGAAGCTGTGGGCAGCCTTGGAGCTGCCAAGCCATCCTGCAACAGCCTCTGGGGAGACCAGCTCAGGTCCTGCCTGCTCCCTGTGCGGGCAAGGCACAGCTCCAGGGCGGAACGTGGAGAACCCAGGCGCGAGGAGCCCAGCGCTAGCTGAGGGGGGCATGCCCTCCAGATCCCTGCTCCTCTTGGGCCCCCGCCCTGCCCTGTGCTGATGCCCGACAGTGCCTTTGATTGTCCTCATCATCTTCCTGTCATTAAAGGTTTGTGTGCAGAAGAGCCCTCACGACCTGCAAACTGCTATACGGCCTGCGCCATACACCACCTTTTGCTTTTCGTTCCCTTCCAAGCACTCTTGGCTCCACCTTGCAGGTTTGCCTCTAGTCGGGGCAGTGTCCTCTGGCCTCCCCCGTTCCCAGCTTGGGGTGAGCCCGGTGAGAGGTGCAGGCCAGGGAATGCGAAGGAGGTCTCCCCCACCGTCTGCAAGGTCCAGGCTTGATGTTGCAGGAGGGGTGCCTCTAACCTATGTTTTGGGTGCAGATTTCTGTAGAGCTAGACTTAGCCAGAGACAGCCCACTGGGGCCCCGCTGGGGCTCCAGGGCTTGATGAGCAGCTGACTTCCTCACCTCTCCATGCCTCGGCCCAGGTGTTTGGCAAATAGGTGTTGAACTATGAGGCAGCTACCTTCATGACCTCAGCCTCCCCAGACCCATGCCTATTTTAGTTTACAGTTGAGATGAATTCTTATCAGGTAAATCATAGCCCTGGACTATAAGCAGGGAGGAGAGACCCCAGAAATGAGGGTAAAATGCCTGTATTTAATTCAGTGGGGCGGCTCAAACCCCCTTCCTGCCCGTAAGTCATTTAGATTCCATTTCCTGTCCATCCTTCAGGGAAGTGGAAGGAAAAACCAAAAACTTTCTTTTTCACAGTCATAGTCACAGCCCAGTAGTTCTGGGCCTACTTCTGTTCACAGCTGGGTCCTGACCAACTGGTTAGCCCCAGAAACCCCAGGTAGCCTTTCAACTCCTCTGGTAAGGTGGCTGGCAAGTGCAGGGTGTCCTCTGCCAGCCTACAGGAACTGTACTTGCTCTTCCTCAGCAGTCCCGTGCCACCAGCAAAGCATGGACAGCGTCCTGTGCCCACCTCTCACCCACCTCAACTGTGGGGGCTGAGCCAGATAGCTTGTCCCCCACAGCCAGATTGCATTGGTTCCTACCACTGCCTGCACTTTCTCCTCACACAAGCTGAAGCCCAGGGAGTGGCTGCAGCATGTCTCTCAATGGCAAGCAAGCTAAACCCACAGGACTGATTGCTGCAGGGACAGCCCCACTGATCCTGGAGCCAAATGCAGCAGTCCTCCCCCCCCAGGCCACAATGGCTGTCTTCCTCCTCAAGCAGTTTTGTCAGGAGGGCCTAGGCGTGGCCTGCCACTCACAAGCTGGGATATTCCCTCTGCTGCCTCTCCAAGCCCTCTGCCAAACTCCCAGAACCCAGGATAAAGGAGCAGACCCAAGGCTGTGTCCTCTGGTTCAGGGAGGGCCAGGCAAGAGGTAGGAGGCAGGTCCCGCCGCTGAGGATGCTGAGCAGAACGCATGCTCTAGGAGTTGCCACCTTACCAGCCAGGCAGTGCGAGTCACCAAGCAACTGGCCAGGCCTGCCAGAACTGGTGCTGCAGTCTCCAAAAGACCCCTATGCTTGTCCCCAGAAGCCAGGGCCTGACAGGATGAAACCTTACTCCAGCTATAGAGGCTGCCAATCGGATCAAGGGCTCGAGGTAAGTCAGGGAAGAAAGGCAGCCTGAGCTACATGCCAGATGTAGTGTTTAAAATCAGGGTTGGCTTGGGCCAGTCACATTTCTGCCTGTACGGCTGCCCATTAGAGCCTGGGGCTGCGGAGACCCAGGCTGCTGTGCACTGAGGGCTAGGTCTAGCAGTTCCTCCCACCAGCCCACAGGCTTCAGGCACCAGGGCAGGCCCAGGGAGCCCAAAGATCCATCCACGCAGCATCACAGTGAGTGCCAGTAGGAACCAGGACCGCTAGCTGGAGACAGCCATCCCTCCCAGCCTCCAGGCGCCAAGCCAACAGTGCTACAGAAACCCCACGGAAGAGGCTGCAGCCATAAAATTCTGTTTCAGACAGACAACATGGAAAAAATGTTTATGTTAAGTACAAAAGGGACATAAAATTGTATATACAGTAGAATAACTACATAAACACCAAAAATCTATGCACAGAAATGTCTAGAGGAACATTTAACACCAAAAGATCAACAGTGGTAGCATTTGGGTGGCAAACATTAAATTTTAAGCTCCCAAATTTTCCTTAATAAGCATTAGTTATGATTGCAACAGGGAAGATTTTTTCTTTGGAAAAAAAAAAAATCACTGCAACATCACTGTCACAAATCGGTGGCTTTGGCCCTCTCCACTGAGAAGGGCCTGAGCGCCTCTGGCTCCCAGAGAACCTGTACAGCCCCTTCGCCCTTCATTCTGCCCCATCCCCACCACCTCACCACCTCACTTCCAGCTACATTTTTCCCTTTGCTTCCTGACCCAGGAGCCAGCTGTGCAGCCACAGGTCCCTATAAACAAAGGCCACACTGTGTATTTTCAAAGGATGGTGCCTCACTTTGGCCACAGGAAAATACAAATCAAAATCATTTTCCTTGCTGACAGGCAAGGCTGCTACGCTCTGGTTGCAGATGTGAGTTAAGCTCACCGTTCCTAGCACTCTAAACAGGTATTCCTACCGTGGGTTTTCTACCCTGGAAAGCCAGAAGTTGACAGTTATAAAAGTTCCAATCTTGGTTTCTGAAGTCCCTCTGCTGGGAAGGCAGAGCTACACAGTGGGCAGCATGGCAGAAACTGCAGATCCAGGTCTCCTTCTGGGAAACAGGTCAGCCCCTTGCCCTTTAAGTTCGGGCAACAAGTCAAAAAATAACTGCTAATAAAACATAACAAAACCAAAGTAACTGCTGGCAATTCCTACTGTGAACAGAGACAGTAATGGCTTGCTTTTACCTCTAGCTGCTAAGTACTCATGGGCAAGTCATAACCTTGTTGGGCCTTTTTCTGGATCTGCAGGGAATGTTACCTGTTTAAATATTTGGGAAATAAGTGAAGTTAACACACCACTTGAGGCCATGCAGGGGAAGAAAAAGCCATGAGCCAGCCGCAGCTCATCTCAATGTTGATCAGGACCCCTCCCTCTCCCAAGAGAAGGTAAGGAAAAGCAGCAAGAAAGCATAGATGTATTAGGTTAACAGGAGTGATCCGTAATTGGCAAAGAAGCCTTTGACAAACTGAAAATGTTCTGGTTCCAGCACCTTGTCCCCCAAATGCTGGAAGCCAGACACAAAGGCATGCAAAAGTGACTGTCACACGTACAGGCGTAGACAGAGCATCAACCAGGCAAAAGGGAGCTAATACTGCAGAAAGGGCCCCAAAGTACGGCCTGAAGAGCACAAGGAAGTCCTCCCGAGACCCTCACTTAGCTGCCATAGGAAGAGCAAACACTGGAAGCTTTGCTTCATTCAGTTTCCCAAAGGAAAACAAGGAATAGGAAGACTCACTAACACTTGCGGCGAACACTATTCGCAAGGAAGCACCCTTCCTCCTGGGCCACAGGGCTCCACCTCCTTGGGCTGAGCTCTGGGAAATGACAGATGTATATATATACATATGCATACATACTTATATGTGTAGATGTATGCACACACAATATATTTAAATGAAGGTGTACACACTGTGCTAAAATACAACAGAAACCCAGGTCATATATAAAAAGGCTGAATATAACATATAACACAGGCCTAGAATCAGCTCTTGATTGGGAGCCGGGGAATCATCTGGAGACTATGTACACAATTTGTGGTGGGCAGGGAAGGCATATCAGTGTAAACAACTCAGACTCACTCCACAATACAGGTCCACAGGTAAGCGTGATGTATCTCATATACAAAAATAAACTCCCACCTTGCTTTTGTACACAACCAAGCTCGGTAGGCACCCAGAAGGACCACGGGTTTGTCTTGATGGAGCCCACACCAGACTGCTGCTCAACCTCCCAGCCCTAGGGGCTCACCCGCTACCCCTCCCTCCCTTGCAGGCTCTTGGGCCTTTTCCCACCTAACGCCCGGCGCCTGAAGCATGCCCAGATCACCCACCCTCACCCAACTAACCTGCAAGGCTTCCTGGCAAGCACGGTCCTTCTGTCTCTGTCCCTTTCTGACCCCAAGATATATGAAGACTTACTTCTGTAAATGTTTGGCACCTAATTAACATGATGGTTGTGGAATAATGCCACAATGACCCAGGGAGACCCAGTCACAAGACATGCAGGGTAAGGGTGAGGGGCACTGAGCTGCCCTAGCATCTCGAAACCAGAGCACAGGCTTCCCATGCATCACAGGGCGGGAGAAGGGGGTGTGCAGAATAAACTCCAGCAACTCAGCAGCAAACATTCCAGACTGGAGGCGTCTTGAGGGCCCCTCTATTCCCTAATTGTGAGTCTGGCCACTCCTCTGGTGGAGGTCAGGGCAGCGACAGCTGGAGGATCAGCCCCGATGGTATCTGCTGCACCGAGAGTCCTGTGAAAGCAGCTCGGCAAAGCGGTTTTTTCCTTTTGAGCAGATATACAGTACATCCATGGGAAGGCTGTGTGGAAGGATGGTCTCCAGACCAGTAAAACGATCCAATCCCAGTATGATCTCAGTCCTCTCTGAGTTTTTTCCTGCTGGCCGCCCTCACTGCACAGAAATAGCCGAGCAGCATCAGGGTCAGTCATCAATGGTGGGCAACCAGAAGGCCTGCAAGGAGAGCAGGAGTCAGCTTCAAAACACCACGCCTCTCCTCACTTCTTCCCCCACCCTGCAGCACAGACAGACCCTGCCCCGGCAGGGCAGGGGTCGTGGGTTGGTGGCCCACCCACTTATCCAGTGGAAGGGCAATCTCTGGGGACACTCCCCCTGCCGCTGGTTGCATCCCGCCCACCACGGCCGCCCAGGGATAAGAACAAGCACAGTCGCGGAGGAAGGTGCCTGAGCCACCTGGCCTCACTGCTCGCTCCCCAGGGGACCTCAGACCAGCCCTTTCCTTCCTGAGCTGCAGAAAATGAAAAGGATTGGGTTGGATTGGTTTGCTACATTTTTTTCTGACACCATTTTCTTGGTAAAAAGGGGGGCAACAACAACGTGTTCTAGGTGGTCTAGCAAAACGCCTTGTCCCCAAACACTCAGGTAGGTTTAGAGATACCAAGAGGAAACTGGAGACCAAGACTCATGGACGCTTTGTTCTGCTAGTGTTTCCTAGGGAGGGATGGGGCCTGGAGCACATTCTAAGTGGTGAGCTATGACCCACTCGAATTTTTGAGGAATTCAGCATAAGCCGAGAGGGATGGAAAATGGAAAGGTTCAGCCACAAAAGGGTGGTTCAGAGTATAAAAAGCCAAAGAGCTCTGAAGCATAGCCCCAGATACCCTGGGTATAAAACCAGCAGCCAGAGCAAGCCTGGCCAAAGAGCTCCTGGGAGCTCAGAGGGGATCCTGGATCATGGAAAGAAGAGTACAATTGAAGACCAGTCTGAACCGGACATCAGATACTAGGAGGTGAAGGGAAGCAGCAGCTGAGAAACACGAACTTGGGGTGTTGGTAATGTACCTATTTAGAAACATACCTTGCTGGGCTCTTTTAGGTACCCACCACCCCACTGGAAAAGGCCCCTAGGTGGAGGACATCTCCACTGTTCACATACCATGTTGGAACACGCACTGGCAAAGGTCATGAACTTGGGGTTGAACTGCAAACAGGTAATGGGGCCTGTGTGTTTGCCATCCAGCACAGCCACTTTTATGCCGCTTTCTCCATTCCAGACATGGATCTTGCCATCCTCTGAACCTAAAGACAGTGACAAGGAAGATACAATAGCTCAAAACACAACACAAAGACAAGTAGGAAAGAGATGTGGATTAACATCTGCAGAGAGGCTGAGTTTCAGGACCCGGCCCTCAGCAGAAGTTGAGAGGGAGGAGACACCGTGAAGAAAGAACTCTGGGAACTGACCTTGATCCTAGTTATTTGTTCCTGGGCAAATCACTTCCTCCCTAACTTCAGTTTTCTCATTAAAAAGGAGGCTGAATACCATTACCATACCAGTATCTAGCCACTAAGACTACAGAACACAGGGTTATACCGAAAGTTAGTATTGCTAGTAAGATGGTGCGTGTACAGTTTGATGCTAATGCAGGTCCAGGGAAAACCAACATTAATTCCAGTTCCCAGGGAAGAACTGAGAAGTCAGGAGAGTTTAAAGACTTGGGCATAATGTGCTACACAGAAATCTGAGAACATCTACCAAAAGGAAGATAAATAATTTCTTAATTACTAAAACAAAACAAACACACGGTACCAGAAAAGTAACCCCTAAGGGGGATAAAAGCAGCTTACCAATCATAATAAACTGGGAGTCTGGAGTAAATGAGGCCTCCAGTGTGACAGCTTTGCTATTGGCATAACCCTAAGAAAGCAGAACATTCTCTTGTTACAGCACCATTAACAAAAAATAATTGCCTATAAACACTGACCTAGCGCACACATCACCTTTCTTTCCGCAAAATGCTCTCCTCCTCCTGTAGGGCCACAAAGTTCCAAACTCAGCCGCCACCCTTTACAATTGACCCCCTATCCCAACCCCATGTTCAAGGTGGCAAGAAAATGTTTATGGTCAGGAAGCATTTTATATCGAAACATCAAACTTGGGTCACTGGGTGAGAAGTGAATGCCTGAGAATCCAAGAGAAACATGCACAGGAAGAAATGCCAAATCCCTGCCTCGGTCAGTGAGTCTAGGATAACTGATGGTCTCCACCAACCAGCTAACACAGTTCTCAGCCCAGGGAGGTCCAGGATGGGAACAGCCAAGCTCAAAGGCTGTCAGCTCACCCCAAATGTGTGCATCACCACTCCCTTGAATGCGTCAATGAGACGGATAAAGCTGCCGTTGGTGGAGATGAGGATGAGTTTGCCATCATTGCTGAACTTAAGTCCTGTCCACTCACAAGTCCGATCATACTGCATCTTAAAGGTTGCAAATGGCCCCTGTGGAAGATAAAAACAGCAGCCCCAGGCCCATGGCCCATCAATAGTTCCTTCTGCCGAAACCAGCCCTCATCCTCTCCCTGGAGATTCCTTCTGACTGCAGAAGTAGGACATGAACTGCTGCTCTGACACTCTCCAGTGTCTACCACACACCTCCTCTACTGTAGAAGAGGCTCTGAAACATTCGCTTCACCCTTCCAAATGTCCATAACAACTAGTGCGAAGAGTCAAAGATTTTACCTTATCAAAAGAGCGAAGGTCATAAAGTTTGACCATTTCAGAATTGACACCTGCAGCAAAAATTAACCCTTCTGGGTCAAAAGAACAAACTGGCTTGCCCTGTAGATGCATGAGGCCCTAAGAAAAAGGAAATAAGAAAAAAAAATTAATGAACCCAGGAGCCTACTGCTATATAATTTACTCTTCTCAAGTAGATGAAAGTCAAGGGATACAAAAAGCTACCAGCCCACCTACAGTATGGAAAAAGCAAACGAACCTAACTACAGTGAGGCTTTCTGAGCATAGATCTTCACACAACTGATTTCACTGTACTAACTGTACAGTTCTATACACACTGACTTCATATGAAAATAAACCCCGAGGCCAAAGCCATATAGCTCAATGCCTCAGGAAAACTGTTCTAAGCAATATGTGCACAGCATAATGCCATATGCACTGAATTAGAGTATTTGCTTAATTACCAGCTACCTACCAAGAACACATTTTCTCCATAGCTTAAAAAGACTGGGATCCCAGAGGGGAACCCACTGCTTTCCCCCTTCCTCAAGAGGGAGAGTTGATGACAGTGCCTACTGCCCACCAGAGAAGACACTCCCAGTGTAGCTGAGAAGTCCCATTACCTGGCAGTTAGGAGACCGGAGATCCCAGAGTCGAATGGTCTTATCAAGAGATCCAGAAATAAAAGTGTCATCCACAGGCGACATGGACAAGGCCACTACCCTATAAGGCATCAAGATAAATAGGAGTTGAAGCAAAATATTTGCAAAAATTGGATGTGAACTCTAAACCAGTTTACCTGTCTACCTACATATACCTCTTGTCCCAAAACTGCCATTGTAAGAAACAGAGATACATGAAAAACCTGGAATACTTAAAGGCAGCTAGTATAATGAAAAAAGCAACTTAAAGCTAACACATGAAAATGTAAGAGTCCGATGAAAATCAAGCCAGGAGATACTCCCTCACACCCACTGGCACAGCCATTATCAAAAAGAGTGGTAACAAATGTTGGTGAGGATGTGGAGAAACTAGAACCCTCATACATTGTTGGCGGGAGTGTAAAATGGTGTGGTTGTTTTGGAAAAGTTTTACAGCTCCTCAAAAATTAGTTACTCTATGATGCAGAAATTATACTCCTAGGTATATACCTAAGAAAAATGAAAACATAGGTCCTTACAAAGACGTACGCATATGTTCACAGCAGCATTACTCATAATAGTCAAAAAATAGAAACTACCCAAATAGCTATCAACTAATGAATATACACACAAAATGTGGTATATTCATACAACGGAATATTACTTGGCAATAAAAAGAATGAAGTACTGAATCATGTTACATGTATGATCCTTGGAACATGGTAAGTGAAAGAAGTCGGACACAAAAGGCCACATCGTCTGGCTTCACTTCCAGGCATGCCCTGCTCCCTCGTGCCTTATTGTACTGCACTTTGCAGCTATTGGGTGTTTTTCACAAATGGAAGATTGTGGCAACCCTGTATCAAGCAAGCCTATGGGCACTACTTCACCCCCAAGAGTGCACTGGCCCACTTTGTGTTTCTGTGTCACATTTTGGTCATTCTCACAAAATTTCTAACTTTCCCATTACTGCTATATTTATTCCAGTGATCTCTGATCGGTCATTATGACTTACTAAGAGCTCACAGTGGTCATCAATTTTTAGCAACAGATACATTAAGGTATGTGCATTATTGTTTTAGATATAATGCTATTGCACACTTTGTAGACTACAGTATAATACAGACATAACTTTTACATGCACTGGGGAACCAAAAAACTCATCTGACTTGCTCTATTGCAATATTCACCATATTGCAGTGGATCTGAACCTGCAAACCCCAAGGTACGTGTGTATACAGAACATCCAGGAAAGGAAAGGCTATGAGACAAAAGTTGATTTGTGGTTGCCAGGGACTGGGAGGACAGAGAAGGGGAAACAACTGCTCATGGCACAGGGTTCCATCTGGGGGGATTAAAGTGTTCTGAAATCAGGTAGGTTAGTGATGGCTGCCCAACTCTGTGAACATACTCACCACCGAATGGTATATTTTAAAAGGTGAATTGATGATACCGCACTAAATTTCAATTAAAATAGTAACAAAACCACGATTCTATAACGACAGGTTTGTGGACCATCCAGATCTCCTCAAACATGAGGGGCATGAGCATCACCTGGTGGGTAGGTTGCAACACAGACTGACCTTAACACAGACCCATTTCCAGAACTTCTAATCCAATCAGTCTCAGGTGGGGTCTAAGAACCTGCATTTGTGACAAGCTCCTGGGTGACAGTGATACTGCTGGTTTGGACACACTTAGAGAACTGGAGCCCTGTGCAGAAACTCTATTTCTGATATGGGTCCCCTTTTACAGCTACCCCATAGAGTTACTCTTTGAAAAACATTTCTTCCAGGGTCTCATCCTGAGCTCTCTTTCACCCTCTGCTCCAGTTCTCCCTCCACCACACCCGGCTCTGAAGAGACACAGCCATGCCCTTAGCGCTTGGGCCTGGCCTACAGAAAAGGATGGCATGCAGCTGCGCTTTACCTGCCTCCAGAGCAAGCCACAGTCCCAGCCAGGGGCTCCTTGAGGACTATAGGCTGTGACCCGTTCAGGACCTATCATCATAAGTGCCACCTATGGAGAAAGCCCTTGTGAAAACAGACATTCAGATGGTTCTTCCTTCTGGATGTTATGGAAGAGGATCCACACTCTGGCCAGGCTGCAGAACACTTCACAGATACACGAGCTGGTGTCACAGATGAGGATTATAAAGGAAATGGTGATGGTGTACTGTTTCATTTTGACAAAGAAAAAAAGTCTGAAGTCAAAAAAGGTAATCGAATTGCGCAGCTCATCTGTGACTGGAATTTTTTATCTAGAAATAGAGGAAGTTTAAACTTTAGATGACAACGAAAAGGGCTCTGGGGGTTTTGGTTCCACTAGAAGAAATTTATGCCATGAATAGGAAAATATGTATTTTCTTTAAAATGAAGTTTTTGCCTAAAATAAAAATTTCTTCCAATATAACTCAACTATCAATTGCACTAGCTCCTCAGCTTACAAATTTAAGTAATTCTCACATTTCCTGGGAGTGTTGAGGTGGTAATCAAAAAGACTGAGCAGAACATATACAGACCTGTGATTTTATGCCATGGTATTCAGGTCAAAAGCTGGTAGAGGAAGTCTATCTGGGCACAATGCTCTATGCTGAAAAGTACAAGAAATACCAGCAGAAGCAAGACCTCAACTCTAAGGAAGCTTAACTGTCTAGTCTAGACAATTCCAAGAGAGAGTCAGAGAAGGCTTCCGGAAAGCAGCGGCACTGCGGTGGTCAGGGTTGCAAATGGGAGATGCTTTCCTGGAAGGGGCGAGATAGAAAGGCATGAGGCAAGTGTCCAGGAAGCAGCACAGAGTTCACCTCAACTGCAGTGTAGGAGATGATGCTAGACATGGGAGAGCGCCAGAGGAGGTGAGCCTGACTCCCAGGGGTCAGACAGATGGGAGGAACCACTGAGGCTTCCTCAGGGGGCTGTGAAGTGGTCAGAACTGTAAATACAGCGTGTGAGGCACGGTAGCGATGAGTGAGGAGCTGGCCCCCACCTGACGGGGCAGGAGCTAGGACAGACCACAGGCACTTAGACCTGTATGGAATCAATAGGATTTAACAACTCACTGGATGGGAACAAGGGGGTGAGTGAACAGGTAACTATGAGTTTATCTGAGTCAGGAGAACTAGATGGGAGGGAGATGAAGAAACATGAGGCGGACAGAGAGGAGCTGGCCCAAATAAACTAACATTGATGCCCAGGGTGTCAGGCCTGTCATGTGGGAGCATGGAGGACACACATCTGTGCAGATGTGTATAAAACCTGTAGGTGAAAGTTGAGCCTGGAAATCATGACACATGGGGCTAAAAATATGATTTTGGAAGCCATTTGAGTAGAGGTGGATGAAATTGGTGATGGAAGTATTTGAGAAAAAAGCCAAGAAAAGAAAAAAGCCAACTAGGGTAGAACCTTGTTTATGTTAGAGTCTAAGGGAAAAAGACCAAGCAAGAACAGAGCCAAGAAGGGGAAAGTCAGCTGCCAAAGAAAAAAAAATCTACCAAGAGGCTGAACATCATGCCCCCAACTGCCCGAGTCCTGCCCCCTCCAAAAAAGCTACAGCAATGGATTTTAACTATAGAGGCAGCAGGGAAAGTGAAATAAAACAGCTTGGAAAAAGCCCCATCAATGATTCTGGGACTCGATCAAAAGTGATTTAACAGTGAATGAATGTGAGGAAGTGGAGATGGTAGCATGCAGATTATGTCTGACTGTGCAAAGGAGTGGGTAATGGGCCAAGAAAGACGTTTAAGATATGGAAAACCAAGTTAGTTAAGTTTGCAGGTATAGGAAATGCCCAGTGAGGGAAATGGAAGCAAGCAAAAAGAGGGGGCTTGGTTCATCAAGGAAGAGAGCTATTTTTTTTTTTCAGGGAAAGGGTTCAAAGAATTTAGGTTGGGAGGGATAGAAGCTGAAAAGAACTCACTTTGGATTGCTCTGGTTTTCTTAAGAAGGAGGGACAAAATCATCTACTAAGAATTAGGAGATCAAGAGGTTGGATGACTGGGAAGATTAGAAAGAATTCTGAACTGCAGTCAACTCTTAATTACAGACAGTATGTTTGTGAACACGAATTTGACTATAAATAAGTAAAACATCTACGTGTCACAAGCCATTCTCTGTCTGCGACTGCACAGTAACCAAGAGCTGCCACCTCTCATCTTCGGCAACACAGAAACGCCCTGACTCAATGAGAACTGCGGCCCAAATCAGGGGGCTCTCAACCCGCCTCCGCCTCCACTCAGACCTCAGTGACACGCCAAGCCACACTGGGCTAGAGTACATTTGCAAATGAAAGCAGCAGGAAATACCCGCCAGTGATTAAAATGTCATCAAGGAGAAATGCAGTTAACATGCAGTCAGGACTTGAAACCTTGGAGAAAAAAATACAAGGGGCACCGAGGTAAGAGACAGAAAAGCAACCAACCTGCATTATCAAATGGAAAAGTAACAAAGAATAATTTTATTAATTTTTTTGCACCCTCATTAAGATCTTCACATGGAAGATGCTTCTGGAGTGCAAGAGCCTGCTGAAGTGGGGACCACCTGTACTGGAAGGCTTCATACCCCTAAATGGTCCTTTCATTAAGGGACATCTGATACTTACGGCCCTAAGAGGTTTCCTCATCTTTAATCCACATTTTCCTAATTATGTTTTAGCTGAGATTTCAGTTTATCTATATAAAGTCCTACCCATGTCTCCACAACCTCAGTTAATCGCAAGTTGACTGTTTAGGTGGAGTTAACAAGAGAAGACGAAGAGGAATGCCAACAGCAGCAAGGGGCAGCTTCAGTTCACGAATTAACATCTCTCCACTCTTCAATCTGGATAACCTCCAGGGATAAAAAGACCATCTCCTTCTCTAACACTTGGCTCTTACCTCTTGCTGTGTCCAGGAAAGTATCTGATGTATTTGTTGTCATGTAAGGACAGGTAACGAATAGTATCTGTAAAAAGACAAATACGGCATGATGTTATCCTACTATTTTTAAAGGAATTTACTTTACATTTTCATCTTGAAACGACAAAGTCAAAGAATTGTTTTCCATAACCCAAGCAAGGTGTGACTAAATAATGATAATGGTGAATAATTCCTCCCCACAGCTGAAGGGTGGGCACTACAGATTTCACATACTTCAAAAGCAGAATTCTTAAGTTGACAGCATACAGAGCAATATTTGAAACCATTGTTATTACCAGTCTTTGGCTTCTGCATATTTACAATGTGACTTGTTCTGTAAATATACCCCAGTGTCACCTCAGCTCCCTGCCAAATGACAATGGTTTGAGTGCCCACAGAACAGCAGGCCTTAGAGGAAAACATCTGGCTGCTGAGGAAACCAGCCCAGAGAATGAAGCAGCCATGCTAAGCTGAGGATCAGGCTGCACTCTGGCATAATATTTTTGTCCAGGGTTCTCCTGGACATACTTACCCAAGCCTGACCCCATGTATTACCTGAATATACAATTTACATTATAACTAAGCAAAATGGAAGAGAAGTAATGTCCTGCAACTTCTCTTCTAATTAACCATCTATCCAACAGTCCCTTGTGCATAGAGAAGTGAGTTAAAAATAGTAATAAAGTGACCAAAAGAAGAAGTGAGGAAATTTGGGTTAAAAAGATCACAAGATGTTTAAAAATCAAACTCATGAACTATACTAACAAGTTATGGCAGTTAGATTTTGATAATATCAAAGAGAAGCCTAATCACTGAGATGTGTGCATGGGGAGAACAAGACCATATTCTTAAAAACCAAATGATTCTATCTGAAAAGGTACACAAACAAAAATGGGAAGGGAACGAAGTGCTACAAAGAATAGAACTGGAAAGTACAATGCCCCTAAAGAGACAAGGAATAAGGAACAATTATTGAGAAAGAGGTAATACAAAATGGTGGCAAAATACAGAAAAGAAATCAAAGAAAGAACATTCTGGAGGCAAACATAACACAAATGAAGAGGCTGGAAGCACCACGCCAGCCCTGTGGTTCACAGGGGCACTTTCTCCTCAGAGGGAACATAATAAGCTGGGAAAGGAGAAAGGGCACTCTGTGTGTCCCCAAACTGACATCTACATGGTTTTCCCTGAACACGTCTTCATCTTCAAAGTTCTCAGGGACAGCTGCAGTCTTCCTGGTGGTTCCATTGCTAGGAACTACTCACCTGCCCTACGCAGGAAGAGACTTCCTCCCCATTACCTGGTTTCCCAGAGACAGCAGGTGTTGGCATCCTCTCTGCCCCACTCAGCAGCTGGCGCGCTGTTCCTGGCAAGGCAGTGGCCTGTACAGTTATCTCCTGTACCGGGTGGTATCATAGACCCTCAAACTGTACAAACTACTACCTCAGCCTGGAATCAGGCAAAAGGAAATGGAGCGTTGGAGGAGCTCTTCAGGATGCACTCGAAACAGGGCAGCAACATCCTCCCAGCAGGGACCTGGCAGCAAAGCTGCAAGGGCCATACAGTTGCCTCATCTTGCACCATATTTGGAGAATCCTCATTTATTCACCCAGAGAAACACAAAATACCCCAACAGAAGAAATAAACCAGTCATTCAGAAAATCACACAGATACGTTTCCTTAGGATCCTAATGTTGTATCTTCTTGTCCAAAAGCATCAATTGTACTGCTTACTTAGAAAACCACTTCTGAAACAAACGCATGAAAAGTAAAAATGATATACTTACTAAAAATCAAGTACTGGCAGAAAAGTCTCATTAAAAAACAAACAAAAAAAATCTGCCCATCTGCTGAGATACGCATATTCAAAATAGCAGTTTAAGCAATCTCTGTTGAGCATTTCAAAAATCTTACTGCAAAAAGTAAAAACAATCAATAAATCAGTGAGATAAGTTTAAAAAAAAAAGTCCTAATATGAAAGTAAGCATCATAGATCAATTACCAAGACAATCTGTCAATTGCAAATGCCGTATTTCAGGGGAAACGCCGATAAAAACAGAGACCATTTATTAGAGAAAGAAATTCACAAGTTTAATTTCTGAAAGTAACTCCTTACTCTTCATAGACAATTTGTTTTATTCAAAAGCAAAAGGGAGAAAGGAAAAAAATTAAGATAAAAAAGCCCCTGGAATCAAACATAACTAAAGTCACTTCACTGTCCTATACCACCACACAGACAATAAAAAGTAGGGCATACACCAAAAATTCCTCTAAGGCCCCCTAAACTACCACGGCTCAAGCATCTGTTGTTTACAATTTGCTGTGTGTCAGGAGTTCTTTCATTTGTTCTAGAAGCATTCTTTCAAGTTCCAAGAAGTACTGACCATAAATATGATTTGTTACTTCCTATCCCCATTCTCCTTTCCAAACTGGACACCTTTCACTCAGCTTCACATCCTTCAAAAGTACTAGGGACTCGCTTCCAGCATCCTGCCATTCATAACAATGTTAGCATTGCTAACATCATAGGAAAACATTTACATTCAAGTAACTAGAACCAAAGCAAAGTAATCACAAAGATCCCAACTATTTAACACAAGAAACCATGACCATGACTTTCTAAAAAGAAGGCTTGCTTACCGTCTATTTTGTTAGAGCTGTAAACAACTGTGTTTGCTGCGTGAGTGTATCTGATGAGGTCCACGCCGTATTTCTTACTGTACAGGGTTCTCTTTGGTCTGAGGAGGAAATGGGACAGAAAAAGAAAACCATCAAAATCCTCTATCACCAAAACCTGAGACATTAATATCAAGAGAAGCACTTGAATGATGCGGCAAGAGTGAAGAATCTTTTTAAGCTCTAACATTGGGAATAAACAGAGTTTCTTCCAAAAGGTAGAAAACAAATGCAATCAATCAAGTGCAAACCACCTTTCCCCTCTCAACACCAAATGCCAAGGCTAGGAAGTGAAAGTAATCTGAGGGTTAAATTTAGTCTTTCTTATAATGTTCCAAAGTAACCTTTCAGAAAATTACATTTATTTGGGAAGAAAGGCACAGAAAACACAAGTCACAGCTTATAACAAAGAGGGACATGGAAATATGTCAAACCAATGAGGCCAGAACTTTTCTTAAGCCACTCACTTAGAAAGAAGCTCTTCGAGATGAAATGATTTGTCGAAACTGAAAACACATGCAAAATGTATTGCCTTTCCTAATGTAACCTGCTGTCGCAGCAGCTATCCATCCTCCCTACCCTAAAGGTCCAAGCACTTGGCCTTAAGAAGGCAAGCCTAACTCCCTAGCAAAATTACTTATGGTTTTCTTTTTACTTTCACGTAAAATCACATATTTCCAAGCTAGAGGTTAACAATCCATTTGTTGAAGTTCCTTAGATGTCTTCCTCTGTAGAATCTTGAAAATCAAGCTGAAACTGATCTCAGCAAAATGAAAACTTCATAATGTTCTACATTTAAATGTAGGAGGATTTCATAAACACTGTACCAATTACCAAGAGGTCCAGTTTATCAAAAAGAAAGAATTTCACCCTTTCAATGCAGAATCCTCTTGGAACCTAGATGCTGAACGATCAAATTACTCAGGCAACTTTAAGAAGCCAATCATTTGCACTTTCAATTTTTGTTACTATCAATGAGGTCAAGGGTTTCCCTATATAAAACCTATTTCCAAACAAGATTTCACACTCTGTACACACTGAATTTTCCACATTCTTACCTTTACTGAAAAGATAAGCTAAAAATATCTCAAAGGCTACCTTGTTGAGTTCACCATCCCGGGTTCTGCTACGGTTACTATGTGGTAACCAGTGAATGACTGAGTGAGCATACATGTGTGCTTGCTATCAAAAGATAGCTGCTGACTTTACTTCTGCAAATGGAAAGAGAAACATACTAATCCCAGTATTTCAGTCTGTCTGTACAATAGTGAAGACAAAGCCTGAAAAGTCTGTGGTAAAGGGTGTGATGTAAGGAAAATTTTCAGTCCCATTTTTATACTATCTTTCTCCAAGTTATCAGTAACACTGTTCTTAATAACGAATCTTTTACCTTGTTTCCTAGTTTGAAAGCAAGATTCTAGCATATCACATCCATTGCAGAGGATCTTTACAGATGACATTTTTTCACAAATATTTTGGTAAGCTGCTTTATACAAGCTATGATTTTGGTGACCAGGTATGAATAAATAACATTAACAGCTTCTCTGAGCAATTCAAATCACCTACCACAGGTAATATCCTTTATATTCTTTCAAGATGCAAAATCACTCAGTGGATGAACTCCTTTATAAATGAAAAGTTTAAACAGTAAACTGGAAAATATTAAGCATAAAGAATATTGTTTTATGTGGGGGGGACTTGATTATGGGGGAAATCTAGTAACCATAATGTTGCTCATGTAATTGTTAATGATACCAAAAAAAAAAAAAAAAGATTCTTGTTTTAGCCATTTCAAACTCCCAAATGCTAACATTAGTACCATCTAATAAAGATACCATGCCTTCCAAGGAAACATTACTTTTTTTCCCAATGTTGGTTTGACCTACACTAGTGGCAAACTTTTTCTTCACATTACCACTCAGGATCATGAACTCCTTGAGGCCAAAGATATCCTCTGACCAATGTCACATACCTGAGGCCAGACTAGACCTACCTAGGTCTCCTAACTACCAGGCCACTTTCTCACCACAGATCACAATGAAACAAGATCACAATTAATTGATGAGAAAAAGTTTAAAAGACCATGCCCTATATACTATTGTATCAATATTAAATTTCCTAATTTGGGTAACTCTGGTTATATGGACATGCCCTTGTGCTCAGGAAATCCATGTTGAAGTGTTCAGGGAAAAACCGGCTTGCTATCTCCAATTTATTCTCTAACTGTTCAGATAAAAAAACAGCACACATATAAATACTTACATAGGAATAAAGCAAATGGGGCAAAATATAACCAATTACTGGATCACATGGGAGTTCTTTGAAACATCTGTAACTTTTCTGTAGTTTGTAATTATGTAAAGAGGCTACTCAAGTGAATAAATTGCATTATATGTAAGATTAACATTTTACTTTTAACAAGACAAAACTTCAGGTCACTGCAAATTTTTTGGCTCTAGGACCCCACAACCCTGATCCTCACCCCGCTATATACATTACTTTTCCTCCCAAGCTGATTCAAGGGACCAGACCTGGACAGAAATCCACCTACTAAATGAATAACGCTGACTCAAATAACTCAGCATCATCCAGCTAACTATTCTCTCTCTTCCCCCAGGACCACCACTGTAGGTCACTCTTCCACATACTGCAGGCAGATCCAGACCCAATCACACAAAACTTCCTAGCCCAGAGGGAAAAAATTGGGGAGAATATTATAGCTCAGACCAAAACAGCATTACTTCAGATAACCAAATTCACAAATGAAGAGACAAGTTCCAAAAAAATTTCGCATAAGACATAAACTGGGGGGGGGGGGGGTAGAAAAAGGAACAGCTGCGGAAGTTAGAAAAAAACCAAGGATTCCAAAAATAAGCCCTGGATCTAGGTAACAAAATGAAGTCTGACAAAACCAGTAGCCACCTAATTAAACCAAACTGGCAAGCCTGCTTGGGGAAGGCGGCTGAGGGGAAATCAAATTTAGCCTAAACCAGTCCCTGCTCCAAAGGAGCTCAAAATGTAGCAAGTACTTGGAGAAAACACGTCTACAGGGGTGAAGTGATGCTGACAAGGTCCCCAAGAGAAAAAGGCAAAAATGCTGAGTTTATGAGATTTTGCAGAGATGCAGGTGTGGTGGGTCTCCAGAGGACCTGGCAACACAGAATTCGCATAATCAGACGTGGAATTTATAAGTGGACAATAAAGTGTAATTTTTAAAAAAGGCAGAAGAGCAAACATGAAATTGCCATACGACGCCTTCCTTTGTTCGAACGGGAGGTTCACATTCAGGTCGGGATGGGACAGCCAAGTTCGTCTGTGCTTGGCAAAAACGAAAAGTTTCAGGTGTAGTTAAGAAGTTAACTAATCGTGGGCATCAGATCTGAGGGAATAAGAGAATGGTTTGGAACAGAAAGGACAGGACAGCGGGCCCGCAGCGGCACAACAAACAAGCCCTGACAGCTGAGAGCTGCAACCCACGCGGCCTTCCGGCAGAAAGGCCGCGGGAAGCCGCGGGGCAGGCGACGGGCGGCGGGCCAGGGCTGCATCGAGGTCACCCAGAAGGGGGCGGCGCGCGGGCGGGCGCCGTGGAGCGGGGCAGGGGGCAGCCCTTGCGGGCCCGCGCGGTGGCTCGAGCCGGAGCCGACTCGCACCTCCGGCGGCGCCGACAGGGCCGGGGGTGCGCCGACCGGGCGCTTAGAGGTCAAGGTCAAGGCGGGGTCTGGCAGGAGAGGCAGACGCGCCGAGGCGACCGAAGGCACGCCACGGGACGGAACATTCCTGCGGTTACTGACACTATTAATATAAAAGGGGCCTTCGGGCCGGAAGCGGCCCCGGCAGGAGCCAGAGAACAGGCCGGGCCGGGGTCGCGGCGGGGGGCGGGCGGCGGGCCGCGCGGGGGCGGGGAGGGCGCCGGCCAGGGCCCGCCGCACTCACTTGCCCTCCTGGCAGTCGTACAGCACGATGGAGTCGTCGTCGCTGCTCGAGATGACCGTCTCGCCGTTGGGGCTGAAGTCGAAGCAGTTGATCTTGTCTGAGTTCTCGCGGAACACCTTGGCGACGCGGAAGCTCCGCAGCACGCTGTCGGTTAGCTTCATGGCGGCGGCTGGCGGCGGCGCGGGGCCGGGGCCGGGGCGGGGCCGGGAGGCGGCGGGCGGGCTGCTGAGGGGCTGGCCCGGGCGGGGCGGGCGGCGAGCGGGCAGGCGGCCGACGGGCGGGCCGCCTCCTCCTCTTCCTGCTCCCGCTCGAGCAGCGCTCTTCTGCCCCGACTGTGGGCCGCGCCGACCGCTCCTCCACACGGCGCCTCAGGACCCACCGGCGCGGCGCCGGCTCATTGTGTCCGCCATCTTGGGGCGACGGGGAGAAACCGAAGGCGAGAGCCTCGGCGCGGCGCACGCCGGGAAGGGGGCGGGGCGGTGACGTCATCGCCGGCGGCGGGGTGCTCTGCGGCGGCCTTTCGTCTGCAGGACGCGGCCGGAGGGCGGGGACGCGTGCCACCCGCTCCGGTAGGCGCGAGGACCGTGGGGGCCCGGGAGCCGCGGGCTCTGTGCGGAAGCGCGACCCTCCGTGGGACTCGGGCGCCCCCTGCAGGGGCGCCGACCGCCGGGCACGCGGAAGGAGGTGCTGCAGGGCTGGGCCGCGCCCTGAGGGCCGGTTCTGGGCTGAGTGCGGGAACCGGTGACCGGCGGGCTTTGACCCCTCGTGCACCACAACGCCAAGAGTTTCACTGCATTTATGAATTGAGGTATGATATGCGGTAGGCTGCACACGTTTTAAGTGGGTGAGTTTTCCTTTGGATATACACTCTTAAGAGCCCACCCAGAACGTTCCTTTAAGCCTCCTTTAAGAACTTTTTACCTGATGTGTAACAAAGTGCAAGAAGTGAACTAATTTTAAACGTACAGCTTCACACATTTTTGTAAGTCTCATTGACGTATACTTTCATGAAGGTTTCACATGAAAAACAACGTGGTTACACATTCACCCGTATTACCAAGTCCCCCCACACCCTATTGGAGTCTCTGCCCATCAGTAGTGAGATGCCACAGAGTGACTACTTGCCTTCTTCTCTGTGCTACACCATGTGTGCCAATCACGATGCCCCTCAAGCCCCTTCTCCCGGCCTCCCCCACCCCTCCACCTTGGTAACCGCTAGTCCCTTCTCGGAGTCTGTGGGTCTGCTGCTGTTTTGTTCCTTCAGTTTTGCTTCGTTGTTATACTCCGCAAATGCAGCTCCACACATTTTAATAAAAACTCATCTTTAAGTTTTAAAACGTATTTACAGCTCCAAAATTCAGAGCATTAATTACAAGGAAATTTTTGAAAGGGAAAATTAACTCCTCATTTAACAAAGTAGTTTTAAATTCTCGATGTCCTCCTTATTCATGCATCTACGTAAACTTTATAGATGCAACCATTTTTTTTTCCAACTTCAGTATTGTATCCTGCACATTTTTCCATGTCACTAAACCAAATTGTCGGTGTTTTCTTAATCGAGGTATAATTTATGTACAATCGACCTTCTCAATGGATGGTGTTATGAATTTTGACAACATATTCAGAGGTGCACCCACCACCACATGCAAGACACAGAACAGTTGCGTTCCGCTTGGTAGTCAATGGAATGGTTTAATGGTTCTTATTAGAGATTCTTTGCCTTAAAAGGAAGGAACGAAAGTTGATCCCTACCAAAGGAAAGCAATCTGATCACAAAACAGGTACCAGACACCCTGGCTTTAAACTTTCTGTGCAAGGGGTTAAACTCCATTCATAGATCACTAACTCATGCTCAGCTCCTCAGAAGGTTAATTGCCTGAGGTCTCCTAATAGTGGAGAGAGAGGCCTCTTTATTTTGTTTCACTAAACTGCATCTGCTGAAAAGGAAGAAAAATCCAGAGGAAAGACAGAGAAACATTTCAACCACTGATATTAGGAAGATGTCCTATCCGGCCATCCAGATAAAACCTGGAAAATAGTGAAACAAACAACAACCAGAAACCCTGAGACAGTTGGGTCTTTCTGGGAAAAACAGGGACTGTGTCCCATCCCCCTGAGTAAAAGAGCCAAGATCCCTGCATATAAAGGGAAGTTGTTCTCTGGGGAGAGGGCAGGAGCCTGGCTAAGTCTGGGCTGCAGTTGCCTCCTGACAAAGAGCAGAGCTTCTGGCTACAGTTTGTTCTAGGATTTGGAAAAAGCCTTTTTGACTGAAACCCTAATGGATGGCAACTTTCCAAACTGCAAAGCAATGTATTAAAAGCCGCCCGTGTCTCAGAGCCCTCACTTCCTTGCAATTCACAGGCTAGACAGGCTGCTGTAGAGTCAGCTTTGAATGGGTAGGTGGCAACCAGGACAGACCTGGGCCCATTCCTGGGACTTTGGGAGGGAATTGAACACACCAAGGAAGATACTATTTTTTGGCCCCTCTTAACCTACAAAAATATCCACATAAACAGCCATAACCTACTGACGGATGTCATCCAGAAGATACCTTTGCAGGGTATCTTTTTAAGTTTTGCACTTCCTGTATTTTTCCCAGATCTCACAGTTAAGACTGAAGCTTCCTTCCAATGACTTCCTGAATTATTTTTGGAATAGAAAAATTCACTTTTTCTTATTTCAAAAGCATCCTGAAATGGCTCAGCTTGTTTCGCACTCCTAGCCTGGCTCCCTGCCCTGGCAGAGTGGGACTCTGCTTGCAGTCCAACAGTGGACTGTACAAAGTGACCCAGAAAGGCTGGCTCCTCTGCAGGGTGGACAGGGGAAAGCTAAAGTCAAAAGTGAATCAGATGGCCTTAAAAAACAGCAGACTTAAGTTTTTTCTTTTTTCTTTTAAATCATTCCACTGTTTAGTTTTTACATAAGTAGATACATATCATTGAGAAAAACTAAAAAATACAGTTATTTAAAAAACATACATCAACGATTAATGCATGCTTTAAATATCCTTAATTTTGATCATTTAAAGGGTGTCAGATGATCAGCTATGGAAATACATTTTTCTGATAATATTCCTTTCTCTTAAAAAAAAAAAAGCAGTTCCTGTGTGGTGATCTCCAATAAGTTCTTCAAAATGGTATAAAGGGCATATCAAAGTGTGGGCAAAGGGTTTGTTTGTGTTTATACAGAGGATGAAAGCCTAATTTGGCTACCCAGAAAAAGAATTAAGATACGATATGAAGAAGAACTTCCAACATCAACATTCTCTGGAAGAGTCATTCCAGAAGATGATCATCAAAAAACTTCAACAAAGATCCTGGCGCTGTTGCAGTTGTAGCTGCATTCATCCCACCAGCTCCTGGACTTGCCATTGGAATGAAGAAGGCGATATCTAAGCTGGCCTGTGCATACAGTAAAACAACAAATTTGACTGGATCTATACTGTCGAAACTCAACCAAGAATTAGGAGAAGTGCAAGTTGCAGCGCTCCAAAATCTTGCGACTATAGACTATCTACTGTTAAAAGAACACATGGAATGTGAACAGTTCCCAGGAATGTGTTGTTTTAATTTGTCTGATTTTTCTCAAACTATTCAAATTCAGTTAGACAATATATATCATATCATTGATAAGTTTTCACAAATGCCTAGGGTGCCTAACTGTTTTTTTCGGTTTCACTGGATATGGCTGGTAATTGTAGGTCTGCTTTGGTTATGTAGCCGTATTCCTATTATGTTAATGTGTGTACGCAATTTAATTAGTAGTTTGTTAAAACCTATACATGCTTATGTTACTCTACAAGAAAATATGTCAAAGAAATAATCAATCTTCCCATGTTTTCTTCCGTCTGCTACTTCTATAGCTTTTCTTCTTCCTTCCTAATTACAACCCTTAAGTAGAATTCATGCCTCATATCGAAATTACCGAGTATCATAATTCTTCCAAGTGGTAAAGATACCTCAAGACCAATGCTGGGCATAGAAGCCACAGGGCATAAATATGCAAAGAAGTAAAAAGCTAACCTTTTCAAACAATAAGGCTTCCCTCTCACTTACCAACTTCACATTTCCCTGTATGGCCCCGGAAGATGACTGGTTAGCCAGAGACGGGTAAGATTCCTCAAGGGAGGAACAGCCTAAGACAGGCACAGTCACAGGGGGGCCATCAGGTGAGAAATTGGGGATCAACAGAGGTGAGGCTTAGAACCTCCCCCCTCATGTTCTGAGAGAAATCTTCTGCATACGTGGATGTGTTGTTGCCCTTGTCTAGCTTGGATTAACACTTAGTCTACAGGCACACAACCTGATCATGTACATTTGCTCTCTTACAACACTAAACTATGTTTTCTACCTTTATCTTGCATCTACCTACCACTTCAGCATTTTATTTAAAAATAATAATAATAATAATAATAATAAGGGAGAAATGTGGGATTGACATATAAATCAAGTATAAAAATCAAATGAATATTCATGTTTGACCTGATGGTTTATAGTTCATAATGCGTTATCAAAACCGAAAGTTTCTGTGATGACTGCCCTTGTACTGTTCACCATGTAAGAACTTATTCACTATGTAAGAATTTGTTCATCATGTAAGAACTTGTTCGTTATGCTTCAGAAGATTGGAGACTGACGAGAATTAGGCTTGGGGAGGATTAATGATTGTGCATTGAGCATTGAGTCCCCTATACAGAATTTTATTGTTGTTAACAACCATTTGATCAATAAATATGAGAGATGCCCTCTCAAAAAATAAAATAAAATAAAATAAAATGTAAATAAAAATAAATAAATAAAAGCATACAGAAGCAGCTTTTAAATTTGTTTTTATTATGATGAACTATGCATAATAGAAATTTTACCATTTTAATGTAGAATTTTTCAGACTTTTCCCCCCTGAAATGTATTTTTTTAATGGGTTCATAATATGATTTATAACCTAGTCTTTCCATATAATAATGGGAACATCTTCCAGGTCAATAAGTACAGAAGTACAAAACAATCATTTTGAATGGTTACATACTATTCCATGTGTTTGTAAAGTAATTTTGTTTCCCATTATATCCAGAGCCTGTTCAGGGAGGGTCTGGCTTAATATTGTATTTTTAATTGAATAAATGAATTTGGCCAAAGTATTTAGAGTTATATATTTGATTGGTTCATTTACCCCCCATTTTTTTCTCTCTCTTTTTCTAAAGACTTAATTCTTTTAGAGCAGTTGTAGGGTCACAGCAAAATTGAATGGAAGGTACAGAGACTTCCCATATATTCCCTGCGCCCCCACACACACAGCCTCCCCCATAGTCAACATCCCCACCAGAGGGGAGCATTTGTTGTAGTAGGTGAACCCACACTGACAGATCCTATCATCCAGAGTCCACAGTTTACATCAGGGTTCACTCTGTATTACACATTCTCTGGGTTTGGACAAAGGTAGAATGACATGCATCCACCATTATAGTATCATACAGAGTAATCTCACTGCCCTGAAATCCTCTGTGCTCCACTGATTCATCCCTGTCCCGCTCCCAGCTCCTGGTGTTAGGGTTGGCAGACAGATGCGAGCCAGGAGCAGATGGGGGACATGGAAAACGCCACCCTCCATCTCCAGCCTGTGTGTGGTCAGAATACCTCAACCCTAGCAGAACTTACTCTTGGCTGGAGCAGCCTGCCCGAGCACCCAGGTGTAGCCTGACATGCTCAGATGAAGGTAAAGTGGCAGAGTTTGACTGCTGTCAGACCTTCCACTGGTATGGGCAAACTAACCAAAACGGGTGTGTGCATAACCTCAAAATGAGCAGCACTTGCAGTACCTGCCTGAATATAGACAACAGTGCCTGCGTTGGTTCACCTGTTGTCCGGCTCAGAGTGGAGTCTTGGAGAGTCTGGGGTAGGACAGCTGGAGAGCAGGAACTTACAGGCCTATAAAAATGCCAAATTTGTGACCAAGCAGGGCTCTAGGACCCTCTGGAGTTGCCCACTTGGACCCCTTTCCAAGTGTATTTTGGCTTTGTTTATGAAACTCCCTACTTGGTCCAAGAAGAACCGGTAACAGCTGGTAACACTGGCACCCACCAACCTTTTTACTATCTCCATAGTTTTGCCTTTTTCAGAAAGTCATGTAGTTGGAACCATACAGAATACATAGACTTTAAAAATTGTACTCCAACACTTGGGAGTCAAATGCCAGCTGGCAATGCTGTGTGAAGAAAATAAAATGTGTAGCCGTACTAACAATTACCTTACACACATACTTATTTTTATTTATACACATTATCTCACTTAATCCACACAACTCTGAGTTTCCATTATTATCTCTATTTCACTGCCCTGAAAATGGAGGCCAAGAGAGGTATTGCAGTAGCAAGTGGCAGAACTGGATTGTCTATAGGTAACTACGTATATATGAGAAGCTGGACAATGGATGTGCATAGATAGGAGCAGGCAGGAGGCTGATGTGTAACTAGATATATCTGAACGCGTGGAGACATGCATGGACTGCCAAATAGATGACTGTGTAAACATTTCTCCCACAATCATGACCTCTTATCTGTAACCTAGGACTTAGGATGTGGCTGTGTTTGAACTTGAGCTCAGAATACTAAGTTATGTCTCTACAGTACACTTACTTCACTGTTGGGCAGTAAATCCAAGCCCTATTGCCTCCTCTTATCACTCACCTAATTACCTGGATTCCAGAAAAGCCAGTCCCAACTCTAGGAATTTGCTCTAGTATTTGGCAGATAATGATATGTAATCGACTGCATTTTGTATAACTGGTCCCATGTGTTGTCTTCAAAATAAAACTGCTCTTGCTAAGATCAGTAAAGATCTAGTCATCCATTCCAGTGGACACTTTTCAGCCCTTCTGACCCTGTGACATCAAGAGTGTTGGCCACTCTCCTCTTGAATCTCTTCTCCACGACTCCCTTGACATCATTTCATTCTGACTTTCTTCTCCCCTGTCTGGACACGTTCCTACCTCTTCCTAGCTGTTCTCTGGCCACTCTGTGGCTGGCATTACTGGGTGCCCACCCAAGTTTCCTCCTCTTGTTCCTTTCTGATACAGCCCCGGTTCTGTTCGGGCATCCTCCCTCCGAAGTGGCAATGCATTTCCCAAGAGTGGAGTCCAGTCCTCTGGGAGGAATCCTGATTAGTGTAAACCACTGGTTCTCCAAGTGTGGTCTCAGGACCAGTAGCATCAGCCTCACCTGAGAACTTGTCAAAAATTCAAGTTCTCAGACTTCACACCAGACCTACTGAATGGGATGCACCAGGAGCAGAGCCCAGCACTGTTTTAACAAGCCCCCCAGTTACCTGATGCAAATTCAAATTGAGAACCCCTAGTGCAAGCCAGTCATGATGAGTGGTCTTGTTCCTCTTCCCAGTGAATGTGGGCCTGCATATGTGATGACATGGCTAATGACAAATGAAAGGAAGTCCACTGCAGGAGGAATCTTGCTTCTAAAAGTTATGTCTTTTGATCCCACTTCATCTGGTGGACATTTATATTGGTTGTGATGCCTGGGGTCACTGTAACTGGGACTGACCGTGAGGAGAACAGCCTGAAGGCAAGCCAGCAGGTTGAGAATGGCAGAGCAGAAAGATGGAAAGGGTCTGTTAGGGGTTGAATTGTGTCCTCCAAAAAAGATATTTGATATCCTAACCCCCAGTACCCCAGAATGTGACCTTGTTTGGAATAGGATTGTCGCAGATGTAATTAGTTAGATTAGGTCGTACTGGAGTATGGTGGCCCTAAATCCCAAATGACTGCTGTCCTTACAGGAAGAGGAGAAAGGCACAGAAAGAAGACAGCCATGTGGCATCAGAGGTAGAGACTGGAATCTCTCCTACAGGTTTCAGAGGGAGCATAGCTCTGCTGACAACTTGATTTTGGACAACTGGCCTCCAGAACTGAGATAATACAGTTCTGTTGTTTTAAGCCTCCCAGCCTGTGTGACATAGCACAGGGTTCTTGGGATCCACACACCAACCCTACAGCCATCCTACCTTGAGACCACTTAGGTGAAATAATTTTTCCTTATTATTTAAGCTATTTGAGTAGGGTTTTTTTGTTTAATTGTCTTCCCAGCTTTATTGAGACGTAATTGACATACAACATTGTATAAGTTTAAGGTGTACAGTGATGATTTGATGCACTTCTAAGTTGTGCCATGATAACCAAGGTAGGGTGAGATTGGCCCATTTATTAATTTTTTTACTTTTTCATGATACACATTTTAAAGTGGAGCCAATCCAAAGTAATAATTTATCTTCTTTCCAAAATTGAGGGCTCCTTATTCCAATTCTTTGACATAAATTTCTGAGTTAGAGTGCCCATGGGGCTTCCCTGAATCTTGATTAACTTTGGGAGGAAGTAGTTTTCCTTTATCCCTTCTAGGTTCCTTGGATGGTCTAATAATAAAATTGACATGACAGATTAATGGGAGACAGACAAATTTAACTACGTACATGTGCACAAGAACTCCACAGACACTCAAGAGGCAGTCAGGCAATTGAGGCATATATACCATCCTGAGCTAAGGAGAAGGGAGGCAATTTGCAGGAAGCTGAGAAGAGCAAATGTTTGAAAACAGCTTTGGTAAACAAATGCAGATAAGTCTTTCTGATGTACAAAGTTATCTCTGGTTGTAGCTCTCTTCCTGGCTCAGGCCTGCTATCTCAGTACTTTTAGGGAGTTCAGGGAAATGTAACCTGCTTTTCCTGAGGCTGCTGGGTCTTCACTGCCTTCAACTCAGAATGATCCACATGCCAAAGTGGCACGTTTTGGGGTGCTGTATTCTGCTCCCCCTCAACGTTTTACACAAACCCTCACAATAGCTAAAGTCAGGTGACTCTTCTTGGGAAGGTGGTGTGTGTGTGTGTGTGAGGGAGAGAGAGAGGGAGAGCACATGTGAGCGCTTAACTGCCAAAGAGGAAAAGCGGAATGTTGGGCACCGTTACAGCCTGTGTATAGCATGTTTCAGTGTCATAGGCAGTTCACATATAACTACTGCTTACCTGAAAAAATGCTTGATTTGCTAAATGAATGCTTCATTTCACTTACCATCAAAAGGAAACAAATGTTCTGTGATAGCCATGAGCAGAAGTAATTTATATCAAATGGAAATTACAAGCCTCTTCTGTAGAGTTCAAGGCAACCTCAGCAATGGTTTTATTCATTTAAACATTTTCTATTTTTTTTTTTTCCTTCTCATGATTAATACGTGCTTAAAGGCATTTTAAAAGATGAGACCTTTTTTTTTTTCCTTGCAAGGAACCCGGGGCTGATTTCACAGAGTTCACGCAACTCCTGAATTCCAGGCTGTGCTTTTTCCCAAGGGATCAGCCTGTGGAAGGCTCCGATGTGGCCTGCACCTGAGTGAGCCGGGCCTAGGGTTTCAGGTCTCTTGTTTAAAGAGCTCTCCCGCACCGGGTGGCTGGGGCAGGCCCGTCAAAGCAAGTGGGCTCAGACACCTCGTTACAGCCTCAGTCCTGCGGGGGACCACAGTGCCATCTCTGCCTCCCCCTTTGGGTAATGCTGGTGCTCCAAACCGGTGGCCATTTACAAGAATTCCTCAGAGGCATCCTAAGACTAGTTGAAAGGCAGGCATCTTCCCCTGGTAGCAGAACTGACTACATAATTCACAGGGCACAGTACAAAATAAAAATATGGAACCCACCTCAGAGAATTGTTAAGAATTGCAAGACAGCAACAGCAGTGTGTTCAACTAAGTGGGGGGCCCTTCCCACCTTGGTCCCTGTGACCCCACAGGTCACACACCCACGATGCTGTTTGACCCAGCCCAGTAATAGTACAGCCATGACGTGGAGCCTCTCCATACATTGTTTATTTAACACTCGCAACTCCCTTTAAGTGGTGGAGACTGAGGTTTTGAGAGGGTTTGTTGGGAAGAAATTCAGATTAGGAACTAAGGCCCTATTACCCCAGGATTTGGGGGAGCCACAGAGCACTGGATGGAGTGAGATTATGTTCTGAGAATGTCCCAAAGGCAATGAAAGGAGAATTTTGGTCAGGCTGCTAAAGAGCATGATGGAGCAGCTCCAGTCCTGTCCCGTCCAGGTGATGGGAACTTGCGAGCTCAAATCAGAGCTCTCAGAGGCCCCTCCTTACTTGTCTGGAGAAGAACAGAAACAGAGTCAAGACTTGTGCTTAAGTCTGGAGAATAGAATGAAATAGCAAAGTAACAAAGATGCTTACCACTGGAAGAGCGCAGAGACAAAATATAATAAATTGAGCAGTAAGAAGTCTTTATTTAAGGCAAAAAGTGCACACTTGAAGAAGGGGAGTGTGAGCAACCTTAGGAGGCGTGCTTAAAGGTTTAAGGTTTGGGGTTTATAGGGCTTTTTGGGTAGGTCCATAGGAATGAAGTATACAGGTGATTTAGAATTCCTTTGAAATTTTGTCTTAAGGATAGGGTTATTTAGGTGACTGTGTTGGTCCAGATCTCAGCACTCTTTATCCACACAGGTTTATTTACACCTCTGAGTTTTATCTCCTGTCCTGGTTACAGTTACTTCACTGATTAAGGGGGCTGAAAGAAAAGGAAGAATGGCATATAGATTAAGTTAAAGAATAAACTGGGTCTTTTTTGCAGGCTGAGTAGATTTTACAATGGCATGACCCTTGTCCCATTTCCCTGTTCTGCCTCATGGGGTAGGACAGAGAAGTCCTTGACTGACGATCTTTGGCCTTGGAGGCCTGATCTAATTGGTACAGTGAAGACATGGCCTACGCTCTGATAATTTTCTTTATCTGGGGAATTGTTTTTCATCTGGGGAATATCTGGACATTCCAAGTCACTCCTGGCCTTTCAAACTTCAGCTACTTAACTAATTAACTCTGTGAGTCCTTTCTGGCTCTCTGGTTTTATCTGGTTGACTCTGAGTCCCTTTTAGTGGACTTTACTGGCTTTATTCTCTTTCCACCCCACTCATGTCTGTCTTTCTGCCTAACAGATTAATAACTTTCCGAGGCTACCCGGCCAGTAAGCACTAAAGTCTCAATGCTCTGCTTCTGGACTGGAAAGCTCAGCTCTGTTTCCAGTGCAAAAGGTAGTTAATCATTCACATTTAATAAAGTCCATTGTTGGTAAACAATGCCTTCTTATTCTGCAAGGTAAGAACAGGATCTTTGCAGATAAGCCTCAACTGCCTAGAGCCCCAGCGCCTCCCACTCTAAAACTCAGGAACTGTTGAAAAGGCTTCAAAACCCTTCCTGACAATCCGCCCTGCTGTGCTTTAACAGCCCCTCCAGCTCTCCGGGCTGAGCTGCTTCCTGCTTGAGTAGTTTGAATTCTACCTCACCCCACCTTCCAAGAAAAATAACTTACGGGGCTTTTACAACCTTTACTTAAGACAGAGCCACTCTAACCCTGCCTCCACACTCCTGGCCCTCTCCCTCCCACTGAGCAACCCTTCACAGCACCAACTTGGCAGTAGGGCCTGCCCCCTGAGAAATGCCTACCAGAGAGCGTGAAAACGAGGGTCCTGAGTGCTTCCCGCTGAGCTGACCCCCGACGTCCTCCAGGGGAGCTCTTCCACCCCACAGGTGAGGCTTTAGGTGGTGAATGCTGAGCAAGAGGGCTTGATCCCCAAGGCCAGGGTGTCAAGGACAACTGGGGAGGCCCCAGAGCCCCGGAGCACCTCCCCAAGAGGACAGCTGTCTCTAGTTTGCACCTGATGGCTGACTTCCCCCAGTTCTCTCATAAATAGAAAGTTCTTTGCATAAATGGAAAGTATTACTGCTTTATTTTCACGGTGGATTTTAAGGTGCAGAACTTTTTACAGGTTCTCTTATGGATGCGTAGTAATAATTCACAATACTTTTCAGGTATAAGTAACCAAGCTGAGTTCACCTTATTGGAGAAAATACTGGATACATTCATGTTAACTATTTTTATTTCTGGTTCTAAATCAGTCTTACGTTACCTGCTGGCCCTGGATTCCTGCTCTCATGGATCTCTGTCCAGTCACAATTAAAATGCAATAAATAAAGGAGCGGGATTGCAGAAGCCACATGAACCAATGGAATGAAAGTCTGCCCTGTCACAGAAACCCGAGACTGTTACAGATAAATTCTCTCTGTGGAAGCTGCTTTCCACGTCTGTTCCTGTTTGGGGAGCGTTGTGTACTTTCCTCTGTCCTTGTCCCACCATAACAAAGAACTGAAGGGCAGAGACACAGTAGTGAAGCAGAGTAAAAGTTGTATTTAAAGTTTTTAAAGAGAGAAAAAGTACAGGCCACCTCGGCAAGGAGAGGTGCCCTGAATGGTTGGAGAGGAAAGTTTCAGATTAAAAGGTTACACACTTTGAAAGTGTGGTTGACCTCAGAGAGAGGAGCGCTCCGAAAGGTTGGTGGTTCCCCCTTTTAAGGATTCTTCAGGAATGTGACTAAGGGTTTGGGGTGCAGACCTGTTAAGTGGTCTTTGAATACTTAGAATTAACTTAACACAAGGAACTTCCTGCTCTGATTTTTCCCTGGGATACCAGTGTCTTGGTCTGGGAGCAGATCAGACAGCCTGCCTGCCCAGCCCCCAAGGTGGGCTGAGTTATTGTCTGTTTGCTAAAGAGTAAGTTAAGAAACTTACTTTTCAACTACTTGGGTTTTAAAATGCAATGTTATCTTTAAGATAGGATCCTTCCTACCTTTTACTATGTTGTTCACGGCTGGGCCTGCATGTTAAAACTAGTTGCCTCCCTTGCAAACTATTTGATTAGGGCCGAGGAAGAAAAAAACAGCGTATAGGTAAAATTAAATAAGCTGGGCCTGTGTGATTAACACGATAAAGACTTGGGCTATGCTGAGGTACCCTCCTTTATCTGGGGAATATTCAGACATTACAGACCAAGTTGCTCCTGGCTTTTTGAGCTTTAACTGATTAACTCTGGGCTTTCCTGGCCTTATTCTCTTTCCACCCCACTCATATCTATTCTCCTGCCTAACATCCCCACTTCGTGGTATTGATTAGTGCACAGGACTCTCTTGAGTTCGTGAATACACAGTAAAATGGCCTTAACCTCACCAGTGTTGTTTATTTATGCCTCATGGGAAGTGTCCTGGGATGGACAGTGGGTGACCTGAAGCATGTTGGTGCATCTGGCAAGATGAATGCCAGTGAGAACCAGCATCGCCCCAGTGATCTGATCAAGAGTAGATTGAGCTTCTAAGATGCAGGTCTTGATTTCTGAAACTAAGTTCCAACAGGATAAAGTGAATATACCAACCAGGATAGGTCAGATTACGGTGCAGGAACACAGCAAACCCCCTCATCTTAGTGGCTTTAAACATCACAGGTTTACTTTCCTCCTTTAGTACACGTCTTTGGTGGGTTGGCAGGGTGGTGTTCCCCATCCAAGTACCTCAGAGAAACCACCATGTTGAATGTTGCCAGTTGCCAGGCCCGTGAAGAAGCGCTCAGAAAGGCCCCACGTGGGAGATTAAAGTCAGGAAGGAAACAGACCACTGCCACTCACAGCTCATTGGCCGTCACAAGCCAATGACCCCACTGAACTGCCAGGGCCAGAAGTGCTGGGAGAGGAGAGCGGGACTTTGGCAAACAGCACTGGTAGCCACCGCTACAGTCTGAGGCTGGAGGAAGACAGGTGGATGTTGAGAGAGGAGCAAGTGCTTTAGGGACTTCCTGGCTCTGCTATGGGAACAACGTGGACTCACCTCAAATGTCCGCAGGCATCTGAAACCTCAGATGGCCGCACCTAATCTGTGATCAGCTTTCTCGGCAGTCAGGATTCATTGACAGTGAGGTTCCAGGTCAAAAAGCCCAAGATTGAACACCACTCTCCCAAATTCACACTGTTTATTACTGATGACCCCCTTCAGTCTGTGTGTGTGTGGGGGGATAAGATTTCAGTTACAGGTGGAGTTTGTTCTCCTGGGTCCTTGTGCCCTTCACCCCCCCACCTCAAATAATTGAAACTCAGAGACACATTAGCAAGACAGAGAGAAAGGTTTAACTGAACATACTCCACAGGAGGAGGAGGCCAGGGTCACTGTAGACAGAGGCCCCCTTCCATTAGGCAGGAGGCCTTGGTAGTACGTTCTGGCTAGGAGGCGCCTCTGTGACTGACAAGGGGGGCCATTTGACTGACACGTCCATCTGTACCGCGGCCCCTCTCAGTGTGCATGGCCTTTCCCCGTGATGAGGTTTGGGTCGGGCCGTTAGTTCTGTTCAATTGCGCCCACGTTGGGATCTGGTTGGCAAGGGTTTGGCCTGGTCCCAACAGGCAGGGAAGTCATCTCTGGGCAAAGCCTTTGTCTTCACCTGGAACCCCGTACCTGGCAGAGTTGGGGCTGTTTTTCCTTGAACCCTTCCCCTTCCCTGGCTGCTCATGTCTATCTTTCTACCTAACACAGGGACCAGGTAACTATCGTGATGAATTCCTGAGATTCAGCACTGTTGGTTGTGATGGATGCCCCTCCTGTCACCTCCCCCTGCTCACTGACCACCCACCATCACCCAGGAATGCCTCCACATCTGCTCTAAAAGGGAACATTTAAATTACAGGTTAACCTGAATGAATAAATTCAGTAAACCCTCCCGCAAAGGGGATAAGTACCCCAATCCATTGCCTTCTTTCCTTCAGCTTGCTTGAATAATGAGGAAGGCTTATATTTTCCTTAAATGGCCTTTTCAGTCGCGTTTTTGGTCATAAAATAGCATCTTAAAAAATGAAGTATGTAGCCTTAATATCAAAATTATTTTAAATGTTTAGGACTGTTGTAACTTATTTGTATAAATTCTCTTCTCAATGCTAATTTAGATTGCTTTATACTCAATGAAATCTCTGGGCTGAGTATCTCTTCATGTTGCAAGGGATCACAATATGGCACCCCAAAATATGCCTCTTTGGCATAAGGATTATTCTGAGCTGCAGGTTTCTGAGGAACAGCTCCCTGCCTTCCTCCTTCCTACCTAAAACAGGATATAAATTTCCCATGAGAAAGGTGCTCTCCCCACACCAGTAGACAGGGAGCCAATCCTGAGATGTATCTGTACACACAAATCTTACTAGGCAATCCCTGTCTTCCGTTAGTTTCTTCCATATAGTTACTCTCCCACAATTTACTGCCCCTGGAAGTTCAAACCCTTTTTGTCTTGACACATTTCCAAAATGTATCACTCTTTGTTAAAAATGTTATATAAGCTCTCAGGCCTAATGGCTTCCTTGGGGTTTTCACTTCATTTCTGAGGCCCTCTCCCACAATTGCATATGAAATATACCTTTTTTTCTCCTGTTAATCTGTCTTTTGTTAGCTTAATTTGTAGGGCTTTAGCCACTGAACCTAAGAATACAGGAAAAAGTTTTTTGCTCCTCTACACCTTCTTTGTCCCATATATACAATTGTTTCCTTGGACTAAAATTGCCTGTCACATTTTTGACATTGGTCTTCATGGCCAAAGTGCACTTAAAAAGACTGTAGACATATTCATACCTACATCAGGTATGTGTAAACACCCTGATGAGTATAAACAGTCCTGTGTTCTTGGACCTAAATCCCACTACTTCACAAAGCTGTTCCTTTTGTGAAAGCCTTCGCACGCAGGCTCTGCAGCACTTGCCTGCTCGCTGTTCTCTTTATCAGAAAGAGAAAAGAAATCCTGGCTTCTATTTATGCCTCATCCTATGCAAGGCAGTATTTAGAAATGACAATTATGAGTTAGACAAAGTCACCACCTTCTAGAAGCTCACAGTCCTATGGGCATCTATACCTTGCTGTTGGGAGTAGCTGTGGGGTGGGATGGGGGATTTCAACCATGAGTATAATTATTCTCCTGCATACAGGCTGGCAGGACAGCATTGGCACAGTACATGGTGTATGATAGTGACAGAGGCGCTCAGATTTACACTCCCTCCAGCAGTGTAGACATGGCATTGCAAAAGCAGAGTAAGGTTCTCAACCAGCAGTACTACCTTACTCACTCCAGCCCCTAGAGCAGAGCCCACGTGGAAGGCACTAGGGAAATGTCTGTTTAAGGCATGATTAAATGCATGGGTGGGTGAAGACAGCTTACTATAAAAGCAAGAAAAAGCAGAATTTAAGTATTTACAATCTCCCCATATCTAATGAGGGCAGATCTTCCTGAAGGTGCCTTGTTTCGATGATAGGGTGGGGGAGCATCTGGGAGAGGTTGATAGGAAATAAAAGGTCTCCTATCATAGAGAAATAAAACTCCAAAGAGACAGCTAGGAAGGGGGAAGAGGAATTCATGACAAGAGCAGAGCATAGTTTGGAGAACTGTGGAAAAGATGTGGCAGTTGCTAAAGGGAGCATGTGGGAAGAAACATCTTTCACTATTTGGGGGAGGTTCGCTGTGTGATTTATCATATAATTCCCTCCCTCCCCTACCTCCCCAAGGAAGAACTAGTAAAAACTGCACTCTTCTGTCTTTTGAGTCTGGTCAGGACTTGTCTTCGCATGTGGGAAGGTTTTATCAAACCAGGGTCAGGGTGGGTTCAAGGGGAACAGGGGCAGTGAAGAAGGCCCAGGGTCACTCGTGTTTATACGCAGCCTGTCTTGAGGATCATGGAATCGAACTCTTGCCCAGTCCGACCCGTTAGTTGGCTGCCCAGGAAGTGTACGGAACACCGAGCTGTGGGGTTACAGCAGAGGGGAGGGGTGGAGATGACTTAAACTGGCTCCAAAAGGGGTGGGTTTTGAGTTCAGTCCAGTGTTGACACCTACCAGGAGCCCAGCGGATTGGATCCTACAGGATAAAGCGGGGGTAGGGGGAGACGGATTACTACCGCGTAGGAGAGACGAAGAAATTGGGGCCTGAAAAGGATTCCACCCAGGTGTCCTGGAAGTCAGGCAGACCCCGCAGCCCTCGCGACCCCAGCCCTCCTCAGCTCGCACCCGGTGTCCCACACCTTCCGGGTCCGCCCCCACACTTCCGGGACCGCCTGGTCCCCACCGCCCCTCCTCCGCGGGTGTTTCCGGTCCCCAGCTCAGGAAGCCGCGGCCCGGTGGCTGTGAGGCAGTAAGTTCGAGCTGTGAGGGCTGGGGGAAGCAATGTTGGGCCGGGGAACTGCAGGCCCAGTCGGCGGCGGGTCTTTGTTTCTCGGGTCACTAGCGGACGTTTCTCATCAGCCATGTCCCTCGCGTAGGCCTGAGGCGGACGTCACTTCCGGGGCGCGGGCGGGCTGGGGGAGGTCGGCAATAGCTCCAGCCCCACCTGGCGGCGGCGGAGAGGAGTCAGGCGGTCTTCGGGGTCCTTGCGGGCCGTGCGGGAGCGCCAGGCGACCTGAGACACGGTGACCTGAGGAGAGGTGCTTAGTTTAGCAAATAAACATACAGGACGTCTAGTTAAAAGTGAGCTTCAGCTACGCAACAAATTTTTTAGTGAGAATATATCCCTAATATCATAGGGAATATACTTAACATTTAAAAAATTCCTCGTTTACCTGCAGCTCAGATTTACTGCGTGTCCTGTGTTTTGTCTGGCAGCCTTAGCCTTGAGCGCCCTGCTGCCTTGGGCTCTGGTATCCAGTAGCCAGGCTGGGAGCCTCCAGGCCTGTTGTCCATCTGGGAAACAGGTACAGAATTCACCGGGGCTGTCGATATCAGCAGTTGCTAGATGCTAAGCCGCTTTTAGCTCCATTTCTAATGGGCCAGCTCCAGGGGTCCCCTGGCATAAGCTGGGCCCCTTTTCGGAGTTCTTATGGCAGCGCCCCCACAGCTGGGGTCAGGCAGGGTTGGTCTCTTATGGGAAAGCTGAGAACCATGCAGGCTAAGTGGCTGAGAGCTACATGTTGCCAGGTTGTTTGAGTATGGGATAAAGTGGTGTTTGGCGTCCAAGTTTTCTATGTTAACAGGGGACAGTTTCATAGAGCCCCAAGATGTCAAGGGGAGAGCATTAGTCTTCATCTCATCCTACTCGCCGTTTTGCACATCAAGCACATGACAAGCAGCTGTCCTTGTGGTAGACCTGGGGCCTGAACCCCAGCCTCCTTCCCCTGCTCTGTCCACAGCAGTCAGCTGGCAGCATTTATGGTGGACATTTATTAGTTGCCCTTTTAGAGATGAGCTCTTTGGGGTTTTATTATCCCCAAACTTCTCCACAGCCTCTTGACCTTCACCTGAAGACTTCTTTAGCCTTTACCCTGCCCAGTGGGGAAAGTGACTATTCGGCTTCAGCTGTGGGAGCCTGGCCTTTGCCTGCCACAGCCACTTGGTTTTCACCTTTGTGGGTAGCATGACCTAGTACTTGTTATGTCAGAGCCAAAAGGCATGTTCTTGGCAGGAGTGGGCCTGGACATGTAGGTAGAAGGGCAGCTTTTTCTATCCTGCAGATTAGGCCCCATGGTACATGGCCCCATGTGGTGTCTAGGAATTTCTCTAAGAGTCCACCATGAGCCACACTTGTCACCACCCTGATTTAAACCTGAGCCTCTTGCTGAACTGGGATTCCTCAGGCTGTGTGCCCAGAGGATGTGCTCTGGGCTTGCCAGTCGTGCTCTGGTGAGCCTACAGCCCCCTGACACAGACCTAACCTGCCCAGGCTCCCCAGCTCAGACCTATGAGCTAATGAAGTAGAGCAGACAGAGGTCACTGGGCTCAGGGTCAGTTGGTGGGACAATCGTCAGAATTCTGGCAACAGAAGTGGCAAAGAGGCAGGAAGGAGAGCCAGGAAGGGTGCTATGGTGAGGGCTCGCAAGTGCAGGGGGTGAGGAAGGGGTGGGTGCCAGTCCACTAACGGGAATTGCTCTGTGGATGATTAACTCTCAGTCAAAGGGGGTGACCTAGGAGGAGGGCTCAGCTAACAGAACCTTTGGACATGGGGCAGTGTCCAGACGGCCAGCATGTGGCCTGTGGACGAGGAGGACATGGCTGGGTTGCAGGCCTGGGCTCCAAGGATTGAAGTGAGAGCAGGCAGCTGTGGACCTCACGAGGTCTCCTTGGGCTGGTGGTTGACCCATTCTTGCAGCAGCAGCTGTGGGGTCCACCAGCCCTGAGCCCTCGGTGGGCTGCCTGTGCGGGGGCCTCCTGCCTGTGGCCTTGAAACAGCCTCACTAGTGCTTTGTTTCTAGGCAGCCATGGGTGCCAGGTGGTGTTGAGAGCAGTGGGGTATGGCTGCAGGCCTGCAAGTCCTGGCCCGCTTGGCCCGAGCGCCCTTGCGCCCACTCCTCTTGGGGAGCCCAATGGCCCGGCTGGCCAGTGGCATGGCCCTGGCTGAGCAGGCACGGCAGCTGTTTGAGAGCGCTGTGGGTGCCGTACTGCCGGGTCCCATGCTGCACCGGACACTGTCTTTGGACCCTGGCGGCAGACAGCTGAAGGTGCGAGGCCGGAGCTTTCAGCTGAGGCAGAACCTCTACCTGGTGGGCTTCGGCAAGGCTGTGCTGGGGATGGCAGCTGCAGCTGAGGAGCTTCTGGGCCAGCATCTCGTGCAGGGTGTGGTCAGCGTTCCCAGGGGCATCAGCGCTGCCATGGAGCATGCCGGCAAGCAGTAAGGAGCCTTGGGGGGCTGTTCCCCACTGTCCGTCTGGAGGGGAACTTGGGCCCAGGCTCAGTCTGGATCTGACTTGTTTGTGATGGGCTTCAGTGGGCACCCTTGTCCATGCCCCCTTCCCCTGCACAGCTGGGACGTCAGGTGGGAGGAGAGGAGCCCACCCACCTCATGCTCTCTGTTCTCTCTTTCCTCAGGGAGATGCTGCTGAAGCCACACAGTCGTGTCCAGGTATTTGAGGGTGCGGAGGACAACCTGCCAGACCGTGATGCTCTGCGGGCTGCACTGGCCATCCGGCAGCTGGCTGAAGGTCTCACAGCTGATGACCTGCTGCTTGTGCTCATCTCAGGTGTGGGTGTGATAATGGCTCAGGGCGGTTTGGGGGTACCAAATATCACGTCTACAAGATACTGTTCATCTGAGCCCCAGGGTCACAGAACAAGGGAGGCAGTAAGGAGCCTGGACAGTTGGCTCTTGGGGGACACTGAGCAGGTTGTTGGCCTCCCCTGAGCCGTGGGATCCTCCCCTTCATTGACCTTGTAACTCAGGGCTTTGCAAGGAAAGAGTCACTGCTATTGCTGTCTGCACTAGTGTCACCCACAGAGCCCCGTGTGTGGCTCTCTGCACCCTCCTCCTGGTTTGCCCCTTATTCCAGGCTCTCTTGGAGCAGTTTTTCCCATGCCTGCTGGGACCAGGACTACTCCAGGGCAGGGCACAGCTTCAGGTGCCAGGCTGTGGTGGCTGCTCCTTTACCCCATGTCCGCAGGGGGGGCACCCTCACCACCTCCTCCAGCCGTCCTTCCTATGGGGGCCCTTCCGTCTGCTTCCCTGGCCAGGGAAGTCCCTTTGCTGTCCATCCCCTCTGCCCGGAGTTTCTGCTGTCTCTGCAGGTGGTGGCTCTGCTCTGCTGCCTGCCCCCATTCCACCTGTCACCCTGGAGGAGAAGCAGACACTCACCAAGCTGCTGGCAGCCCGTGGAGCCACCATCCAGGAGCTGAACACCATCCGGAAGGCTCTGTCGCAGCTCAAGGGAGGGGGCCTGGCTCAGGCTGCCTACCCAGCCCAGGTGTGTGGGTTACTTTTTCCCCAGGCAGCCCTGGGCTGGAAGAGCCAGGCCCATGTGTGCTAGGGAGATGAAACCCCAGAACAACATACAGATTGGAAGGGCCTGCTGTGGCAGTCCACAGGGTTGGCAGAGAGGGGCTGCAGAGAGGGCTGAGGAGTGGTCCACATGGCCAGGTGTTGTGCAGACCCACTTGAGAGAGGTTAGAAATGGGTGGGGAAGTGCACTGGGCCACGTGAGGGCCTGTGGATATGCAGTGAGCGGGGAGCAGTTTGTCCTCATGGGCTCTGGGGTGGGGAACAGGTGGGACTGAGCCGTGCTTCTGTGACCCTTCCCCAGGTGGTGAGCCTGATTCTGTCAGATGTGGTGGGGGACCCAGTGGAGGTAATTGCCAGTGGCCCCACTGTGGCCAGCATCCACAGCGTGCAAGACTGCCTGCACATCCTCAATCGCTATGGCCTGCGTGCCGCCTTGCCACGTTCTGTGAAGACCGTGCTGGCTCGGGCCGACTCAGACCCCCATGGGCCACACACCTGTGGTCACGTCCTCAACGTGGTCATTGGTTCCAATGCACTGGCACTGGCCGAGGCCCAGCGGCAGGCTGAGGCGCTGGGGTACCGGGCCGTGGTGCTGAGTGCAGCCATGCAGGGTGACGTAAGAAGTGTGGCCCAGCTCTATGGGCTGCTGGCCCAAGTGGCTGGGGCCCACCTCACCCTGCCTGGGGCAGGGGCCTCTGTGGAGGAGGAGGATGAACAATTCCATGAGCTGATGGCTGAGCTCCAGCTCCCAGACCTGCAGCTGAGGGAGGCCCTGGAAGCCGTGGTGGGGGCGGAGGGCCCTGTCTGCCTGCTGGCAGGGGGCGAGCCCACAGTGCAGTTGCAGGGCTCAGGCATGGGGGGCCGGAACCAGGAACTGGCCCTGCGTGTTGGAGCAGAGCTGGGACGACGGCCTCTGGGGCCTGTTGATGTGCTGTTTCTGAGTGGTGGCACCGATGGGCAGGATGGGCCCACAGAGGCGGCTGGGGCCTGGGTCATGTCTGACCTTGCTGGCCAGGCCACTGCTGAGGGCCTGGATGTAGCCACCTTCTTGGCCCACAATGACTCACATACCTTCTTCCGCTGCTTCCGTGGCGGGGCACACTTGCTGTGCACGGGGCTGACTGGCACCAATGTAATGGACATCCACCTCCTGTTCTTGCGGCCACGGTGATGGCACAGGTTTTAGGAGTCCAGAGGTAGGCCACAGGGCAGTGTCCTGGGTAGACGAGGGTTGGTCCCCAGGCCTCACCAGGCCTTAGGGCCCCTCCTCTCCTTGGTGCTGGCTGCTTGCTTGGCCCTCCTACCTCCTACCCAGGCCTTCTGTCCCATGTCCATTCCCGCAATCAGACTGGCAGCTGGGGGCTCTCCTCCCCCCTTACCCTCTGCCATGGCAGCAGGTACCCCTGAGGATCAGGCTGAGCCCCTTGGCCAGTTCAGGAGCCCCTCTGCCAAGCTCCTGAGCTTGCTTTTCTGTGGACTGAAAATAAAAGGATCACGGTGTGGGTTCTTGATGCATCTTCCTCACAGCAGAGATGCCTGGGGAGCCACTGGGACGGTGAGTGGGGTTGGGCTGCAGCCCCAGTGCCAGGACCTGTGGGAGTTCCCACACTTCTCTGTAGGGCACTCAGCACTGTTCCCCCTAAACAGGAGCCTGGGAGGGGTGAGCCTCATGCTCCTGACGTGCTCAATGCAGACAAGCAGAGACCAGGGAGGATGGGCCTAAGGACTAGTCTGTGGGGCCTGGGAGGGACTGGCCACCCGGGCAGCTGTGACTCCCCTGTGGCATACCTGCTGTGGTCTCTCTGGCCTCTGCTGTGGCCTCACTGGGTGCGTGCTTACTACCTGCAAAGACATCCCTCCCTTGTCTTTGGACAGCCCTCAGCCACACACACCACCTTTGGTGGAGCTGCCCTCTTTATCGGGCTACCCCAGCCACACAGGGTGCTGGACCTTGTTTCCATGTACCAGGCCCATTTTCCCAGGCTGAACACCCTCAGTTCCTTCAGCTGCTTCTCTGGGGACACAGTCTGGCTGCTAGTACCAGCCTTGCAGTGGGGGTCTTGAGTGATGGCATTTGGTGGGTCTTAGAAATGATGGGGTCCAGCAGCTGTCTGTCTCTCCCCTGGTAGGGCCGGCCAGGGAAGAGGCCAGTGAGGACGAGGGCAGCAGAACAGGGGCTTCCTTGGCTGGGCTAGCAGCCCGTGCTTGGGGAGGGAGGAGCTGCCGTCCTAGCTCTCCTTGGGCCCCCTTGCTCAGCGTCCCAGCCCTCTGCTGGCTGCCCCCGCCGTGCGCCACGGCTCCAATCCCTATATGAGTGAGCAGTAGAATCACATAGGAATAAAAAGCCATAGAGAACAGCGAGGCGTGGGGCTGCTCCTGCTGGTGCCTCCCCTAACCCAGCCGTCCCTTCCTCTCTGAGGGTGGGAGGGGCTCTGGGCCAGGGCTGGCATGCCCTACCCCTGGGAAGAGCACCCCTTCCCCAGATGGGCTGTGGACAGCCCAGCCTGCAGACTGTCTGTGATCTGGGAATGTGGCTCACATCATGCAGGCTGGGGCTTGGGAGGGAGGAGAGCATGGGGGGCCAGGCTCTGGGGGCAAGGGAGGTTTGGGGAACAGGGGAGTCCATGCCCCTCTCATGCCCAGTGCAGAGTTAGCACTGCCTCCTTCCTGGCAGAGAATGCCTGCCAGCGAGGGGTCATGGTCTTAGGGGACATTGTCTTTTTCCCTGTATGGCAGTGCCTTCCGACAACCTTCTGGTCGCCTTGGCCCTGCTTTGGTCCTTGTCCCTGGGAGCTGGAGTACCAGTCACTGGGCACACTGGGGCTGTGAGGAGGATCTGGCTCCACGTCCCCAGTGTGCACAGGTGTGCAGTGAGTGACACGGGATCACATGAATGTCGGCATTGGCATACTGAGAGGGGGCTGATCTGTGTGTGCACACAGACCCTCAGCCAGGGGATGCGCTGTCTTGCACTCATGGCACACCTGCTAAGGGGGTGGGCTTGGTGGGGTCTTACTGGCAGCTCCCCCTGTGCCACCAGGCTCCTGCCCCAAGCCTGTTTGTGGGGGCTGGGAGGCCAGGGGCTGGACTGGTCCTAACCTATTAGATTTGCTCATTTGGTGCTCCACAGAGGAGAAAGGCTGTGTTTGGCCACAATCTAGGTGAAAATCTGTGATAAACCTTGTGTGGTGAGTGTTCAGTGAGACTTATCGTTGTTGCGTAAACGTCAGTTATAGGTGGTAAGAATTGTGCCCATCCCGAAGCTCTTGGCTTCTCTCTCCAGTCTCAGGGTCTCACTGCCCCTGCACTGACCTCACAGCCATCCCCTGAAACCTCTGGCCCAGCTGGAGGCTTTTGCTGTGTAGGGTGCCTGGCGCCCTGACTGCTGCCATCCTCACAAGCCCTGTGTTCTCTGCACCTGGCATGAACTGAGAGCAGATGGGCAGGCCTAGACAGCCCTGTGGTGTCACCGAATCCAAGTCCCTTTGTTCTATAGCTGGAGAAACAGGGAAGGTGGTTTGTCTGGGGCTGCACAGTGCGGCTGCCACAGAGCCAGATGAGAACCTGGTTGGCACCTGTCTGACCATCCTTTGCCTCCCCTCTGGGGCTCAGAGGCCAGAGAGCCCAGGAAGGGGATCCACTCCTGCCTCCCCACTGCCCCTCAAGGGCTTGGGGATGGTGGCATGACCACACTTGGCCTCTAGGGATCCATAAAAGAGATTTGTCTGTCCCTTCTTGGCTCAGATTTCACAGCTCCGTTGTGTGTGTGATTTGACAGAAATCCGCATGCAGCTGGGTGGTGGGCTTCTACCCAAAGGCGTGCATCCACCTCCACACGTTTGTGTAGTGTATGTGTGGGCGTGTCCGGTTCAACCTGCAGCCAGTCACCGAGTGGGCCTCTGAGCTGTGCTCTGCTCCTCCCCAGAGTGGGAACACAGTTTGGTGTGGTTAGCATGTTGGGGATATGGGGAAGCAATGGGCAGAGAGGCCACAAAGGCTGGCACCGGCCAGTTGGCAAAGAGCTTCATGTCCCTGGCCAAGGGGTCAGGCCTTCCATTGGCAATGGTGGCAATCCTTGTGAGGATTTTTGGCAAGGAGTGATACGGGGAGACTATTTGAGCACTTTGATGCTGAGCCTTCCTTACTGCAGGAGTAGGAGTGGGGCACGCAAGGAGAGGCAGGAGGGGTCACGGGGGAGGAGCCCCTACCAGCTCCCCTCTGCCTGTGCCCTGCAGCCTGAGCCCAGAAGCCTCCGTCCAGCCCAGGCAGCGCTTTAGCTCAAGGCTGGAAGCCCCTGCTCAGACACCCCGGGAGCAACCTAACCTCTCTGTCCCTCAGAATGCCTCTCGGGGGACAGAGGCTGGCAGCTGGTGGGTGCTTTGGTGAACACGGGCACCCACCCTCTTGTGGGCCCTGACCTGGAGGCGCCCCGCAGTGGGAGTCGGCTCCTTGGTGCAGGTCCTGCCTTGCCCCTTCCTTTCTCCAGGCCTTGGTTTTCTCCTCTGTCTCACGGAGGCCACATCCTTGCCTCCTCTAAGGACTCTCAGCAGCAGACAGCTCTGGGTGGGAAAGCTCTGGAAGCTGTGGGCTCAGGGAGGAACAGAAAGGGCAGACAGGCTGGCCTCTTTCAAGGAGAAGCTCAGGGAGGCCGCCCGCCTCCAGGCAGGGCCAGGGCCAGAGCCAGTGGAGCTGTAGTGCTCACTGACAGGCTGAGCAAGTGACTGTTGCCCTCTGGCACTGGCCTGGCACTAGCAGGGGTGACACTGAGTCTTTAATGGCTGCTGGGGTGCACAGTGCCCTGGGAGCTGACAGAGCCAGTGGGGGGTCAGCAGGAGCTAGGGTGAGCTGGGAGAGAGCCCCACAGCTCAGAGAGATAAGGGCAGGGTACCCCGATCCCTCCAGGTCTGGGTCACACACGAGGGACGTGGTGAGACCGGGACTACTGAGGCAGAGCGGCGGGTGGGGGGGGGGACTGGCTTGACCCCAGGCCGGGACTGACTCCCTCGAGGGTGTGGGTGTGCTGGGGAGAGTGGCTGGGAGGGTGTGGCAGACACTGATACTCCCTGAGTGGTGGGAAGCTGGCAGCCTAGGCAGGCTGCCGCATGAGGGGGGGCCACAGAACTGTGGTGGGCTACGCCCAGGCAGGGACAGGTGGCCTTTTTCCCCGAGGCAGGGAAGTCTGGCTGCCAGCCCCTTTCCACATGACCACTGGGGCCAGTCCTGAGGCTTTGCTCTCCCACTTCCCCTGGCTCAGGCTGCCCTGGGGCCTGGAGAGGCTACACTGGACGGGGTGGGCCACCTCTGTCCTGAGACGCAAGGCCTGCAGCTCTGACTGACTCTGTCCACGTAGCTCCGTCTGGGAGGGGCTGTTGGCGGCTCAGATGAGGAGGCTCTGGCTAGTGGAGAGGGTGAGGGGGAGTTCGCCTTAGGGGACTGGTGCCTCATCTGCCAGTGCTGGGGGGAACAGATGCCCTTAGCAGCTCTGCTTCGTGGGATCATGACCCACTATGATCTTGTCTGCTGTGGGTTCCTCGCAGGTTCAGGGAGCTGCAGGACTTGGCCCTGCCTGGGCTGGATAGCCAGGGCCGGCCCCCCAGGATGCACCCCCTTGGGAAGGTCTGCTGGGCTCCCCACACATCCTGCCCCTCCTGCTTGGCTCTCTGGGGAAGTGTGAGCAGCACGCTCTGCCCCCATGCAGCCCTGCCCCTCCACAGGCAGCTCTGGCTGAGCAGGGGCAGGCCCCAGGCACTGGCTTCTGCCCCTGCCGTCCCCTCCCACCTGCTCGCCCAGCTGCAGGGTCTCCTCGTAGCCCCCGAGTCATGTCCATGGTCACACCTGCGGCTCTCAAGGGCTGGGCTCTGTCTCCACCTGTCCTGCGCCCCCAGCACCGCCTGCCTCCCTAGCCAGCTCCCTAGTTCACCCCAGGAAGCTGATGGCAGGAACATCTGGGCTCTGGCCTGAATCCCTTTTTGCAACTCTAGGTAAAGCGGTTGTGGGGACCCTATCTGTGGGGAGCTGGTCAGAGACCCCTCGGGTAGAGAGAAGTGCCCCTCCCCCCACGTGGCTCTCTGGGTCTGGTGGTCAGTAGCTTGGAATGAGAACGGCCAGCCTGTGGGAGGGTGCAGAGCTCTCTCCTCTGCCCACTCCCCCACCTGGGCAGCAGAGCAGCCCGGCTCATCTCTGACTGGCAGCCAAAAGCCCATGAGGGACAGGCACTTGTAGGGGTTGCAGCCTGTGGACAGTGTCCCTGCTGCCACCAGCAGCCTCGCAGCCACAACCCAGGGGCTCAGAGCCCTGGACTCGAGGACTAGGCACACTCACACCTTTGGGTGGCCGTTCAGCATCTGGCCGCAGCCCACCCAGGCAGGTCCCCCTGAGGATCTCCTCAGCCCAGGGTCCCCTGCAAAAGCCAGGCACCAGGCAGACACAGAGCCCGCCAGCTCCTGGCCAGCTTTGTCCTGTGTTCCTGCTGCCCGCTGGGGCAGCCGAAGCCGGCGCTCTGACTGCTGCTCCCACCGCCCTGGGCCGAGCAGCTGCGGCGGCCCACCGGCCCGCCCTCCCCACCTGCCCGCCCCCCAAGCTCTGGCCGCTGCCTGGCGTCCGGGCTCCCCGCTCACCTCAGTGGCGCTGTCTCCGCACCAGAGGCACTGCAGTGTGGGAACTGTCCCGAGGAGCCAGTTCTCAGCTGAAACAAAGAGGTGGGGGAGAAAGGGGGGGCAGCGGGAGAGGGAGAGGGTGAGTGAGCGGGAAAGAGTGGAGGCTGGAGGGGAAAGGGGGAGGACAGGAGAGGAGGGGAGGGGGCACGCCGAGGGGTGAAGCCTGATTCCCCGGGCACTGAAGGGCCAGAAGAGAGGGGAGAGGGGGTGGGAAGGGGCGGAGGATGTGAGGGGCCAGAGAGAGAAAGGGAGAGTGTTAGAGGGGCGCTCGCGGGGCAAGTGCGGGGGGCGGTGTGTCTGCAGGGGATGCCGTTCAAGGCAGGGCTGCAGGGGCCCCACCCCATCCCGGACAGGCGCTAGTACTTGAATGGGCAAAAGGCTACGAAGGGAAAGGGAGGGGAGGGGAGGAGTAGGGCAAGGGGCTGGTGGGCTGGCTGGGAGGCCAGAGGCCAGGGACAAAGGCGGGAGAAGAACAAAGGTGTGCAGACAGAGTGACGGCCCCTGCTGACCTCTGGGTGCCGCAGTCTGGAGTCTCCTGAATGGAGGGCAGGTCCATCTGGGGCGGTCCTGCCTCTGAAGTGGCAGCCTGAGGTCAAGGGGAGAGGGGATGGGCTATGAGAGTGGGCAGGGGCCCCTTCCGGGAGAGCTCGGATCACACATCAGGATGCTGGTGTCACCGTGTCTTGGGGGAGGGGATGGTTGCTGGGGTCCAAAGCTGTGCTGAGAACTGGGTACAAGTCCCCTTCCAGGGAAGAGCATCTGGGGCCCCGGGAAGGAGGGGCAGTGGGCCCAGTGGGGAAGGGGGGGAGTGAGGACGGAGGGCGTGTGAGCTGCGGTAGGGAGGGGGTGAGGTTGGAGGGAGGCTGCAGGGGGTGGATCCAGAGTGCGGCCCCCCAAGTGGGGGCCTCCCTTTCCACACCCTTCAGCCCCTGGGCTGCCTGATGCAGACCCAATGAAGGATGGGATAGTAAGGCACTTTGCTGCCGTGACAGGCTAGGGCCTTGGGGGAGTCAGCCGGGGCTGCAGGGCAGGGGAGGCGGGGTGGCCTGCCAGGGCCAGCCCATTCCTGCCCAGACCCCCCCAGGCTGAGAGGAGCGCGCAGGAGGTCTTAGCCTCCAGGCCAAGGGGAGCCCTAGTCCCCCTGGAGATGCCTCAGAGAGATTCCCGAGTGCCAACTCTCTGGAGAGCAGAAGAGGAGGGAGTTGTGGGCTTGCTGGACGGGGCAGAGCCCTACCCTGTAGGGAAGGTAAGAAGTCACCCTTAGGCTCTGCCTAGCCCTGCTGTCTCTCTCACCTCCTCATGGAAGCCTGCCTGCCCCCACCAGGCAAGACCATGTCAAGCCTGCAGCCTCCTCTAGTAGCCTAGAACCTGGCAAAAGAAAAGCACCTTCCTTCCTGCCTCCCTCATCCCCTTTAGTTTTTACTTAGAAATAATCCCAAACCTAAGAAAGGTGTTGGAATGAGAGTAGTCTAAGACATCCACGTAGCCTTTCTGTGTATTTGCTCTGTACGTGCAGGTGGCCATACAGTCTCCTGAGAGTAAGTTGAAGGTACTGCAGCTCAAAGGGCAGTTTCTCGTCCCCGTCTCCTGGAGCCAGCCTGGGGGGCCCAGACCACACAGACTGAATGAAGGCCTGGGGCAGGCAAGGAACGGAGGGACGCCACCTCTGGGGAAACCTAGGCCTGGAGACTAGAGAGTTTAGGCCAAGGCCACCTTGGGAGTTGGGCTAGTGCAAGGCTGGGCCCACACCTCTCTTGTCTCTCTCCTGTTTGCCTCTCCTCCAGCTGGGGAGGTAAGGCGCTGTTGCCCATTAAGAAAAAGAGGGTGGTGTCCACAGGCCATGGGGCTGCTGCTTATGCCTACAGAGTGGCAGGTGGGGTGCAGCTGGGGGAGCAGGAAGACCCACACAGTGGGCCCTGGACGCTGCCTGACACTGAGTCGGCTTGAGAAAACCTGGCTGCTGGAGGCCCCAGCCCCTGTGCCAAGACCTCAGAGTCTTGCCTTTGGGACCCTCCCCACAGGCCCATGAGGTTTAGGTCAGGGATGGGGGCCCCCCTTGACAACTGGTCCATACTGTTGGGCTTACCATAGGGTGGCGGTTCTGGTCACACTGGGCCTTATGCAATGGTCCCTGACACAGGGCTGGCATTCTTTCTGGGTCCCCTGGTACCCCTAAATGCGGAAATCCCATCTGGAGACTGTCCTTCAGATGGCCGCTCCCTTATCCCTCCCAACCTCCACTCAGAGATTATGGCTAAGAGTTGGACATTTAAAAATCAAACCTTGAAAGATGATCTGAGCTCTGAAGCCCAGATTTCCTCTCTTGTAGGTGAAGGTCTCCTCCTTCCGGAAGCCCCCTAGACTTCCTCAGATTGTCCCACTTCACCTGGCTTTGGGGAATGCCAGCCCTGTTTACTCCTTCGCTGGGTCACACCGGTGCTGTGCCCAGGGCCTAGGGCTTTGCTCGCTATCAGCATTCTTCCCTCCTGCTACCCCCGGCTGGACTATAACTGATGCTCCGTGGGTAGGTGACAGTGGCTTGCTTAGTCCTGCCTGGACGTCGAGTCCCTCTGGTGCCCCTGCCTGTGCCCAGTGTGTCTGAGAGTCTGCAGGCTCTGGCCTGGCTGAGGTGGGGGTGGACAGGGAGGCCCCCTGGAGAGAGGAAATGGCTTGCTCGAGACCACCAGCCTGTCGGTACAGGCAGGCCTCCAGCTTGGGTCTCTGACCACCTGCTCACCACCGGCGCTTCCTGCCTTTGAGCACGGGCAGGCCTGTCCGGGGTGGTGGCCGAGGGTCCTCCCTGAACCCCTCCGGGGTGGCAGTAGCACCCGCTGAACTAAGGGGGATGCCCTCAGCCCTGCACCAGTTCCCAGCCATCTACCTAGAAGTCCAGGAGACCCGGGCCTCCTCTCCCTCTGCCCATCCCCCGAAGAGACCTCAGCCAGTTAGCACTCAGTATTTACTTAATTAGGGTAATGACATAATTAGTGTAACTTGGGCTCCATCGCATGGCTTCAACGTGCAATTAGGAGCCATCAGCGGGAGGCGACATTGTGGAAACGCTCGTTCAGTTTTGGCTCCAGCGTGGAGGCTGTAGCAGCTGCTTCTGCTCCGGAGGGAGGCAGGCGGGAAGGCAGGCGGGTGGCAGCCTCTGTGTGTGTGTGGTGACTGCAGGCAGTCAACATACAGCCTAGGACACGAGCCAGAGGGGCAGAAAGGCAGTTTCCAGGCTGATGGAGTCCCTGAGCAGGTCTCTGCCATCACAGAAGGGTGTTGCCACATGCGCCTCTGCCCAGCTGCACATGGGCAGGGCAGGGGCCCTGGCTGGGCAGCTGAGACCAGGGGGCCTCAGCAGTCTAGGCCCCTCTGCCCCCAGGTTCTCTGCCTGAAATGCCACCATTAGCAAGCTTCTCTTCTCTCTTTAGGGTTTTGCTGCTCACAAGTGTCATGCCCCCTGGCCTGTTGGCCCCCACAGTGGCCCTGTGAGGCCACAGATTGGAAGAACTAGAATAACTACTATTATCCTCATCGGACTAGTGGGGAAACTGAGGCTCGGGGCAAGGGAGGCAGTAGAACCAGTCGTGGTAGTGCTGATGCTAAGAGGCAGCCCGATGCGGCCTGAGACACCTCAAGCCCAGGCTGACTTTCAGCTTTAGAAGGCACCTGCCTATGGGCTCCTTTCCCTAGAAGGGGCAGAATCACTGGGTAGGGCGGGGTCCCCATACTTCTCCTCCCTCAGCCCCCTTCCACATCCCCGTCCCCACCCTCGCCTCCCACAGGCCAGGAGGTAGGGCTGACTGTTCGGAGGCCACCCCTGGCCTCTCAGCCTCAGTTTTCCTGGGCAGGGGGGCGCAGGGAAGGATGATGAAATCAGTGGCACCACCGTGCAGATGGGGAAACAGAGACCCCAGGACCTCTGAAAGGTGCTGTTAGAACCAAAATCAGGCCTTAGCAACCTTGCTCCCTGCCTGGCTGGGCATGTGAGCTGATCCTCTCCCTCAAGTCTGTTTCCCTGGGTGATTGGAGAGAGTCTATAATTTATAGTCTCAGACATCCTGGGACTATCTGGAGCCTCCTGGGAGGTGGGACCCAAGGAACTTGCTATCCATCTTACCTCCCTCAAGATTCTATTGTCATGGCTGTCCCTCCCATTTAGGTCCCACTTATGCCCTGCCTGGGGTCAGGGCCCTGAGGAGTTAGTTCTGGTTGGCAGTTCCATCTGCCCCAGGCTGGGCCCTGCCCTTCTGAACTGGGAGGCAGGTGCTGGGGGCCACCCCAGGCCTCTCCTCTCAGCGGTGCCCCCTCTTACAGGCAGTAGACCTAGCTGGCTGGGCCCTGCTCTCATCCAAGCCCTTCCCTAGGTCTAGAGCCTGTGGTCAGGGTGGAGCCAACTTACTGGCTAATTGTTACTACGGGCCAACCACCTTGGGCCCAGCTACTGAGACAGGGAGGGGGAGTGATGGGCAGGCAAAGGTGAGGGTTACCACCTCCATGGGCTCGTGGCTTCAGAGTTCAAACAGACCCAGGCCCAAGGATTGTCCTGCAAAGGGAGGGCAGAGAGAAGTGCCAGGGAGAGCTAAGAACAAGGTCCATTCCAAGTTCAAGCATGTAGAGGTCTTGACCCTGTCCCGCACTGGGCAGGACAAGCAGCACCTTCTGTAGGGCCTGAGCAAGGCAAGGGTTTCAGTCCATAGAGGACGTGCTTCAGTGGGTGGAAACAGTGTGAGCAGAGGCTGGAGGGACACGTGGGGCTGCCATCCTCAGGTGCGAGGTGTCTGGCTAAGCTTTTAGGAGCCTGAGGAAATGGCTGGGGACTCTGTGTGAAGGTCAAGTGTCTTGCCAATGGGTTTCGGCCCCGGGCAAATTCACTATGGATTCAGTGTGACCAAAGAAATTGACAGCAAGATGTTCTCGGGGTGAAAGGGTTATACCCAACTTTATTCCCAGGTGGCAGGTCAGCCACTAGAATCCCATTCACTCAGAGCGAGTCTGCACGCAGCAAGCCAGTCTCTGCCTCTGGGCCCCTCTGTCTGCACAGTCGTCCCACACAGTCGTCCTCCGGGCCTCTCTGCACAGTCATCCCGCACAGCCATCCTCCGGGCCTCTCTGCACAGTCATCCTGCACAGCCGTCCTCTGGGCCTCTGTCCTCGGCACTGCCACCACTCCAGCCTCTGCTCTGCTCTCCTGCAGCCTTGTAGCCCTGCCACCGTGTCACACTCAGAGCACTGAGTGGAGCTCTTTTTATAGAGTCAGCAGCCATGTAGTGCCCTCAGGTGTGCAGTGAGCTAGTCAGCCACAGCCAGGTGAGAATCCTGGCCACAGGAACTCTTGTTTTATCCACATCAAGACATCCTCTCAACATCCGTTCAACAAGTCCCTGCTCTGTGCAAGGTATGCGATGATGTAGGCTGGGGATTCTGTGGGGACCAAGATAGAGAAACTCCCCACCCTCTCAGAGCCTCTACTCCAGTCATGGGTGGGGGCAGGAGGAGAATGGTGTCACAGATGTGGATCCTGATGGAGGTAATGCTAGGGTCTGGAGACTAGGCTGTGAGGCCAGGGAAGGCTGCAGTGGCATTTGAGCCAAGATCTAAGGGATCCAGAGGTCAGGGGGCAGAGCATTCCAGGCAGAAGGAGCAGCAAGTGCAAAGGCCCTGAGGCCTTTGGCAGCACTGAAAGGCAGCCCACATGGCAGGGGTGAGAAGATGAAAATGGAGGTGGATGAGGCCTGAGAGGCAGGCAGGCACTTAGAGGCTGGCTGAGGCCCATGGGTTTTGTTCTGTGTGTGATGGGAAGTCACTGGAGGGTTTAGTGCTGGGGAGTGATTTTTTTTTAAATCACTGGCACCTGTGTGGAGGCCTGAAGATCAGGGCAGGGCTGCCCAGAGGGAGACGATAGTGGCCATGAATGGGTTGCTTGCTAGGAGGGGGTGGGGATGTTGCTGGGAAGCAGGACCAACAGGACTCCTGCTGGTTGGCTGTGGGGTGTGAGCAGGGCTGTCTGGGGCGGCTCTGCAGTTTCCGGGCACATGGGTGAATGGGTGGCCGCTTCCAGAACAGGGGGATGATAGGAAGAGCTGGCTACTGAGAGGGAAGTTGAGGGCTGGAGGCACCAGGGGCTCAGTTGTCAGATTTAGGTCTGGAGTTCCAGGGAGAGAGTTGATCCATTGTTAGCATGGACAGAAGAGCTAAGGTCGCCCTCCAGCCCCAGGAGCCCAGAGAATCACATGTGCCCAGTGTCTGGAGGCCCCAGAAGGGCCAAGGCAGAGCCAGCCAGCGAGGACTCAGCTTTCGATGCCTGCTTCATATCTGCCCAGTGAGCCCAGACTACCTCACCTGGCCCCATAGCGGAAGTAAGTGGATCAGACAGATCTGGCTGTTCTGAGCCAAGGCCCACCTGGGGTTGGAAGGGGTTGCTGTGGAGATCCTGGGTGCCACCTGTCCAGGTGACCCTCTGCCCACCCTCACCGGGCCCAGGTGGGCAGGGCTTGTCTTCACTCTCACAGGACCCCATCATGGCATAAAGTGCTCCTTCAGAGGCTCATCTCCATCACAAGTTAGCTTTGTGTCCCCCAGGCAAGCCCCTCACTTCTCTGGGCTTCAGCCTCCCCATTGGAGGCAGTGGGGGAGTAAGTCTCTGAGCACCTGGCGCCCCCCATCTGAGATCTGGGAATGTGAAAGCCAGCCTGCTCATGCCTGTCATGCCCTCAGCCAAACCCAGTGTGGCTTCAGCCCCCCTGAGCCAGGGCAGTCAGAGTGACAGGGCTGGGAGGAACGCCGACCCCACAGTGTGGCCCATGCCCCCCACTCCCAGACGCAACCCTTTGAGGCCCTGCTTCTGGCACTTAGGCATCACTCCTGCATGTCCCTTCTGTAGGGGGAGGAGCTGGCTGCCCCGCCAAAGCCGTCCTCCATGTCCTGCGCTCCTCCAGTGCCAAGCACAGTAGGGGATGATTAAGTAAGAAAAGGCCTTCCGACCACGTAGCTCATTAAGGCCTAATTAAGTTAATGAGTTGCAGGTGTGGATGGTGAGGAGTGCAGCTGCGGCTGTTTGCTGTAACTGCATTTTCGCAGCAGCAGAGGAGGCAGTGCTGACAGTGGGGGCAGAAGCAGTGGCTTCCCCAGAGGCCTGGTAGCCCTCCAGGGAGTTCAGGAGGCTTCCCAGAGCTGGGCAGGAACGAAGCAGTGAGCAGGCCGCTGCCGGCCGCTCAGAGAGGTGGCTGGAGGTTCAGGGTCAGCCAGTCCCAGGGAAACCTGCAACTCTCACACTGGTTAGAGGTATGGGGTGAGGGTGGCACCCTCCCTTCCAGCTGAGGATGGTGAGCCGTGGCTGGGTCTTTGGGTCCCCTCGCTCCCTGGCAGAGCCCGGGAAGAGGACTAAAGTGGCTTTGTGGAAAGGGAATGTGTGTGTCTTGCCAATGGGTTTCGGCCCCAGGCACGTTCACAACAGTTTCAGTGAGACTGAGGAATGACAATGGATGTTCTTTGGGTGAAAGGGTTTGTTACTCAGCTTGCTCTTCTGGGCAGTAGGTCAAGCACTAGAATCATATCTGCATCCAGCAGTCCGCAGGTCTGTACTCCTCCTTAGTCTCTGCCTCTGCCCAGAGCACTGGGCGGAGCTCTTTGTACAGTGACTCAGTCAGTAGCAGCTTATTGCCTGGGGTGTGGGAGCAGTGGCCTAGCAGCAGGCCAGTTACATCATCAAGGAGTTTAGGGTCTGGTGAGGATCCTGGCCAGAGGTGCCCCAGCTTTCCCCACAGCTTGGGAGGGAGAGAGGCAGTGGGTGAGATCTCTGGGAATCCACCTGTACCACCTTTTGCATCTGGCTGGAAGCCCCACTTGCTGTCCCTTTCTGGTTGGTATATGGCTCAGAGATGCTCCCTCTCTGGTTCAGGGCAGGAGTGAGGCCACACGGGTCTGGGGCCCCTGCAGGGGGCCTGCTGGCCCATCAGTCTCCTGCCCCAGGTATCCCCCCCAAACCAAGTCCTGCCGCAGCTCCCCCCCCAGCTGACCTTGACAGGCTTGCTTTGCGGAACAGCCCTTCCCATCTTGGTCCCATTCACTCACTCACGGACTTGGCTCACTGACCATCTCCTCTGCACCGGGCAGCAGGGCTGGGGCTGGGGACAGGCTGGGCAAGACAGGTTGGACCCTGCCCTGTGGCACTTGTGGCCTCTCTGAAGAGGCAGACACGCCAGTGACCCTGGCCACACTGTTTTGTCATGGCTGTAGGAGCACAGGGGTGCTTAGCAGAGGGGAAGGGCACGTGAGCTGCAGTGACTGTGACCAGGTGAGGAAGGCCAGCACCTGGTACGTGCTGGGAACGGGAAGGGCTTCCCTCTGGATGGGGGCAGCACAAGATGGCACATGAGGAGTCTGAGGGCCAGATCAGTGGACCGAGGGGGCTGCTGGGTGGAAAGGAGCTGATTAGTGCCAGCTGGGGGAGGTGGCCAGTCCACCACAGAGGGTCCAGAGAGGAGGGGATAGCTGTGAAGAATGTTTAGGAGAAGCAGTGTGGGGCTTGGTGCAGAGGTTGGCTGTCAGATGCAGGGAAGGAAGAGTTGTCAGCCCCCCAGGGAGGGGCCTTGGGAGGGGCCGTGGGCTCTGAGCCATCCCACAGGCCTGGGACTAAGTGGAGCAAGTGCCTAGGATGTCAGATTTGGGGTACTCACTCCTAGCCTTGTGTTGTACTGTCTTGCCAATGGGTTTCAGCCCTGGGCAAGTTCACTATGGATTCAGTGTGACCAAAGAAATGAAAGTGGGATGTTCTTGGGGTGAAAGGGTTATACCCAACATTATTTCCAGGTGGCAGGTCAGTCACTAGAATCCCATTCACTCAGAGCGAGTCTGCATGCAGCAAGCCGGTCTCTGCCTCTGGGCCTCTCTGCACAGTCGTCCCGCACAGCCGTCCTCTGGGCCTCTGTCCTCTGCTCTGCTCTCCTGCAGCCTTGCAGCCCTGCCACCGTGTTGCGCCCAGAGCACTGGGTGGAGCTCTTTATATAGAGTCAACAGCCATGTATTGCCCACAGGTGTGCAGGGAGCTAGTCAGCCAGGGCCAGGTGAGAATCCTGGCCACAGGAACTCTCATTTTATCCACATGTACCCTTCCCTGGTCTGGAATTTTCTGTAAGAAACATATCTCAGAAAGTAGAAGCCACCCCTGGAGATGGGGCCATGGGGATAATTCTGGCAGGGCAACCCTCCATTCTTCAACTCCTACTGGGAGGTGCTGCCTTCTCTGTACCCTCCAGGGCTGGGCTGGGGCTGGGGCTGGGATTCATACCTTTGGGTCTTACATGTTCTGGACAGCCACTCCCTTTCCATTCTGAAGCAGGAATGACACCCAGCCTCCTCCTGTGTGCCTCCTATGACAGGGAGCTCCCTGCTACCTGGGAAGTCCAGGTCCTCGCCTCAGGCCATTAAAAACAGTGGTTTACCCTGAGCCCAAATCTGCCTTGCACTGTGTGTGACCTGCAGTGGCCTCAGCTCTGCCTCCTGCGCTTCCCTTCCATCAGGGGGTCTGCTGATCCCCTTTCTCAAGACAGCCTAACCTCTCTGAGCTTCTGTGACCCACCTGTAAGGGGGAACAATAATAATACCCAGTACCTTCTAGGGCTGGTGTGAGGATTAAATGACACAATGTGCGTAAGCCTCATGACATGTTAATTCCTCAGTAACAGCCACAGATCACTGTCGGGTGGGTGCTGTTCTCCTGAGGCCCAGCGTGCAGCCGCAGGCCCGGCCCCCACCTGTTGGCCTCAGGGTGCAGGCCCTGCTGCGTGTCCCCCCACATCTGTTGCAAATGCAGAGCTAATCCCAGAGGAAGATGTTTACAGGGCAGAGGGAGTAACCGTCTCCTCAGACAGCTGTGCTGTGCTGAGATGTGGGGCCTACCCTGCTAGTTTGAGTTGGTTCTCTGCTCGGTATTCAGTCCAGCTGTGTCTCCTCAGAGCCTCAGCCCCTTCTCTGTAGCCCCAGTTCCTCGAGTCTCTCATTCAGGGGAACTGGTGGTGGCTGAGAACGGAGGATGCAGACCCACCCTGACTGAGGTGTCTGCCTATAGGCATCCCTGGGGCATGTCACCGCATCTTGTCCTGTCAGCGGGGCTGCCCTGGGTGGGGGGGCCCTGTCCTGATCCTAACGTGCCTGCAGAGCCCAGATACTGGGCAGGGAACAGACCCTACAGAAGCTCACTCCAAATTCTGGCAGGGTGAGCCCCTCCATATGTGCAGGTCATTGTTGGGTATCCAGCCTCCCATCAGGAGCTGGGTGGTGAGCCTGGGCAGGGGCTCATGGCTCCTAGCAGCCAGCCCAGGAAGGACAGGCAGATGGCTGGTGCTGCAGCCTTGTTGCCGAAGCTGTCCAGTGACCTTGCTGGGCCATGATCCAGGCCCAGGCCCTGCTTTGCCATGTGCCTCTGTTTCCCCAGTTGTACAGGGGAGTCAGCAAACTAGTTTGACCCACGCTCCTTTGCCTCCCAGAGCCACAGTACACTGGGGAGAGGAGTGAACAGCTCCACATACAGCTGGAAGAAGAGGTGCAGGCTGGGGACAGGAGAGCCTGGTGCCCACGTCCCAGGCCTGTAGAGCTAGCTCTGAGGGTGTCGTCGCAGCCTGGACAGGAGGCTGCAGGGGTCAGTGGCAAGCAAATCCTGGCCTTTTTGGCCACCTCTTCTGTAAAAGGGGGCTGCCATCCAGCACCCCACCCCCCACCTCAGGTTCACAGCTCTACCCCAGCTGAGTACGTCCTGAGGCAAGGCCCCCCATCTCCCGACCCCCCAATTACTACTGATTACAAAAGCTGGACCATGACCAGACAAAAGGACAGGGATGAAAGTGCTGGTTGTCATGGCAACATGAAGTGTTGCTGAGGCCCAGGGGAGGGCCTTGGCTGTGAGCCTGAGCCCAGACACCGGACAACCTCTGCGCGTGAGCTAGGGTGGTCCAGGGGTTCCTAGGAACCCCCTCCCTGTTCTGGGCCCACTAGGGACAGTGTACAATGACAACCTCACCCCCTCCATGGCAGCACCTGCTCCCTGGGCCTCCGCTGGTGGCCCCATTATCCTGCACCTGCTGCCCACCTCCAGACCTGCCCCCCAGCCCAGGCGCCCTCCCACGGTGCCCTCTGTCCACCCCCAGGCCCAGCTGCCTGTGCCGAGCGGCCTGAGGAAGCGGGAGGGCTAGCAGGGAGGGCCTGGCCGAGGAATGACGTCCAGCTGCCAAGCCAGCACGGCCTGACCAGCAGTGTGTGTGCCCGTGACGATGCCTCCACTCTGGGGCTTCCGTCTCCTCAGCTCTCAGACGGGAGCAGTTATTCCTGCTCACAGGGCCTCTCAGAGTAACTTTGTGCTTGGAAGGAGATGTGAGGTCAGGGTGTACAGCTAGGCTAGGAAAAGGAGAAGCTCTCTTGGGGCACTTCCGGTTGACCACAGGGAGACCTGGTGCCTCCTCATCCTGAAGGGGCACAGCTTGGAGGTGGAGGTGACATTTCCCAGAGGCCCCTCAAAGGTACAGGGGAGCTGGGCAGGGAGCCTATCAGTGCCAGGTTCCTGAGTGGCCTGTCAGTGTTGGGGGAAGAGTAGGACACTGGGGCAGGGACCCCCTCTGGGGAGAATGAGTGCTTCCAGGAGGTGGCTGGGGGTCTCTGGTGACCCTGCAGTCCAGTTCAGGTGGGGAAGCTGAGATCCTGGGAACTGCCAATGTCTGGCTCTCTGATACTCCATCAACAGATGGTGGCTGGAGGAGGGACAGGGCAGGGGGAGTGGGAGGCCCTGGCAGATGCGCACCGTGGAAAAGGAAGGGCATTCTTAAGGCATGTGATCTTCTCTTGTGGCTCACATTCTAGTGGCTCCCTGTGCCCTGCCATACAGCTCCAGGTTCCCGTCATGTGCTGTGGCCAGGGGTGAGGCTCCTCCCTTCTGCCACCTCAATTTGCCCACCGGAGTGGGAGCAGACTGCCAGAGATGGTCCACCCCAGTCACTGCCCCAGCTGTTTGGACACCACCGGGCCTTCACAGGCGGGCCACTGACAGCTGCCCCGCCTCTGGTCATGTGGAATTCCCTCTTGAACAAACGATCCCTGTGAACCTGTGTAGAATTTCTTACACACTTCCTCCCAGGGGTCTGGCAAGGGCAAAGCTTTTGCCAGGAATGGAGGTATCTGGGGCACGGTAACAGTTCTGGTGTCCCTCAGACTGTTCTGTGGGTGGCCCTACAGTGCAGTGCTGGGCAAGGTTTGTGTTCCCCACTGTGCAGATGAGGAAACTGAGGCCTAGCAAGAGACGAGACTCACTTAGTTGGTGGCAGAACCCAGGCCTCCTGCTCTGTTCATAGACCTAAGGGTGGCAAAAGGTCAGCGTGGCATTCTGGGGATGAGGGTGTGATGGTGGGGAATGTGCAGCTGGGCTGTAGTCTGTGGCCACCATCTTCAGGGTGGTGCTCCTGATGTGGGTGCTGTCCCCTAGTCGTTTCCTAAAGGTCCCTCCAGGACCGATGGACTGGCAGGGCTGCCGGGACAAGCAGCACCCTCTGGTCCCCGCCACTCTTTCTTTTGGGGACACAGCAGTGACCATTGTATGGTTGCCTAGCAAGTGGTCCTGGCTGTGGTTCTGTGGGGCCCCTAAGGAAGGTGTGAGTGTGTTCTGCAACCTGAGGCAATCAGGGAGGGCTTCCTGAGGAGCTATAGCTTGAGATGGGATGGAAAGTTGTAAAAAAATACTGAAAGAGGGAGGAAATCCCAGCTGGGATGCTCACAGGAGTACAGGTGGGAATGGCCTTGAGCTAGGGGCTGGGGTGAGGACTGAGCATTCATGGGCCAGTGGTCCTCACTTTTCCAGCCCCCAGGAACTCTTCCCCACTCCTCCTCCCTGAGCTCTCTGCTTCTAAAGTCTTGTCAGTCAAGCTGACCACATGGATCAAAGAAGAATTAATTTGTATCAGTTTTTATTCTTCAAAGAAAATGCTGGTCAAGCTGGCCAATGGCAGAGAAGAGGACGGGCGGGGTGGCCTGGGGAGACGGTGATACCCAGACCTCTCCCAGTCCTGAAACCCCCCACCCCCATGCCTGTGACTTGGTTTCTCTTGGCACAACTCAGAGCCCCTGGCCTAGCAAACCAGAGGGAGATCCTGGGGGCCCAAGAGACCGGCAGGGGCAGATGGGGAGCGGGTAGTTCCCACCTGGACACCTGCTGCACTGTCTTGTGGCTGGCTGGCCCCATGAAGGGCCCCTTCTGCAGCCTGTTCACATGGGGCTTTCATCTCTGCAGCCAGTGAAGCATTGCTTCTGGCCTCAGCGCTGCCAACAAGAAGGCCCAGGGGAGAGGGAGCCCAGGCCTGCCATGGCTTCAGCTCCTTTGCCTCCAAAGTGCGCCCTAAGCAGCCTGGTCGCCCAAGCCCCGAGCTCCCAGGCCACCAGGGATGGGTAGAGGACCCTTACCCACAAACTCTTGCAGGAATCCAGTCTCATCACCTTTCAACAAGAGAAAGGCCACCGTCCCTTCCAGCCCATGTAGGGCAAAAGACTGTCCTCCCACCACAGGAGGGGCAGTAGCCCAGGGGCGGGTCATGGCTCAGCCACTTCTCTCTCTCCCTGGGAACAGGTGAGCGCAGTGGCCTCCAGGGAAGGGCAGGAAGATCAAAGCCTGAGCCTACTCCAAAACGTGGAGAGGATGGGAGCATTAGAGAGCAGACACTGGAGACCCAAGAGAGCAGGACTGACCCACAGTCCCCTTCTGGGGAGGGAAGGAGTCACATCCATGCCCCCACCCGTAGAGGGGTAAGGAGAACCGCAGGACTGCTGGGGGAGCAGCACCTCCGGCCCCCACGCCTGAAGCCCACCCTCCAGCTGGAGGAATGTGGCAGTGACCATCCCACCTCTGAGACACCCTTTCTGCGGTGTCCCTCTGGCTAGCAGCCATTGCCCCTGTGATGTCACCAGACCACTGTGTTGCTTGGTAACTTTCCAGGATTAGAGCTATGCCCCCGTCTTGCCTGAAGTCCCACCATGGGCTGATGTTGCCCTGGCAACCCGGTGGGTTCTGCAGCTTTTTGGACAGCTGTACCCAGAGTGGGAAGTGCCAGGAAAAAGTGGGGAAACAGGCACCTCTCCACATCGTGTACACAGCCTATCCCCAGAACCACAGAGTAGCCATGCTACCCAAAAATGGGGCTTTGGGTGTCTCTGTCTCCTCGAAGAGCTGCAGCCACCCTCGACTCCAATCCCTTTCCCATTCCTTCCTTCCTTCCACAGTGGTCACTGAGTAACTATTACGTGAATGCCAACAAGAAAAGCAAATAAAACCAGTTTGGCTTAGGAAAGGTTGCACCAACATAGGGTCTCGAAGGATGAATAGGAGTTGGTTGGGAGTGGGAGTTGCTGGAGAGAGGTGTTCTGGACAGAGGAAGCAGAAGCCTGTGCAGAGGCCAAATCACTATCTCCAACCCCAGCTTACACCCACCTCAAGGTTCCCTGTAGCCTGGCCTCTCTGGCTGTCCCATTCAATAGAAATTTATGGTATGGACAGAATCCAGTTCAAATCTGAACACTTAGTACCCAGCACAGGCTTGGCACTAAGCAAGCATTACCAGAATGTCAAATAAAATATGACATTTGCATGATGAACATCAGATCCTGCTATTGCCCCCAGTTCTAACCTGTCTTACCAAGCCTCAGGTTCCCCATCTATGTAATGGGGCCAATTCTGAGAAGGCTCTGGGGTAGGGGCTCTCAGGTTGGGGTGGAATGGTTTTTAAATTTTCCTTTGGTTTGTTAACTCACCTCTTACCCTTTCAGAAAAAAATGGAAAGACTGGTTCAGAGGACATCTAAACCTTGAGATTCCGTATCTGTGAGTATTGGAACACTTCTGTTCTATCTTTTCTCTATATTTATCCACATATAAATTTTGCTGAACCATTTGAAAGGAAGTCTCAGCAGCAGACATCCTGACATTTGTCCTCAAACTTTTCAGCTCACATCAGCTAAAACAAGGATAGTTCTATATAACCACAATGCCATTATCACAAATGAGAAAATTAACAAAAATTCAATGTCCAGGACGGACAGACGGATCAGAGCCGGAAGATACGCCAGGTCACTGGAGCACAGGGGCACCCGAGACCAGGGAGGGATGGGCGCCCCGCAGCCCCCCTGAGGAGGTTGCGGAGAAGTTGCTGCACGGCGGGAGGGCAGGTGTAGCTGTGTGGGCGGAGCCTCGGCAGAACCGGGGCGACCCTTTGCACGGTGACCTGATCAACAGCCGCGGCAGCTGTGGCTTAAATACGAACTCCAGTTCGTAGATTTACCCAATCATTCCCCACAGATATTCGCACGGCTTTTTTATAAAACTAGGATTAACCAACGTTCTCGCACTCCTTTTGGCCGTTTTGTCTCTTCCAGAAGAGCCTGGGAGTAGAAATGGGTAACGCAGCCGGATTGAGAGCCCGAAGGGGCCAACCCATCTCGGCGCCTCCCCGGCGCCCAGGGCCCAGGCGCGCAGGCGCGGAGTCCTGGGAGGGCGGAGCCAGCTCCCCTGCGGGAGACCGTGCCCATCCCACCGGAAGCCCCGCCCCCGCGCTGACTGGCTCCCGCCCCTTAGCAACGGCCCAGCGTCTCTCCCTGGAGACGTGCGGTGCAGCCGGTAGGTTGGTGGGACTCGGGAATGGCGGGCCGCGCGTGGGCTGGGGGCGCCGATAAGGCGCAGAGGGCGATAACAGGAGGGAGCTCGCCCTCCCGGCGCCAGTCCACAGCTCTGCCCCAGCCTGCGCGCTCAGGTCCCGAGCCGGGCCAGTGGGAACGGAGTGGGGCGCATTTTAAACAATGTGCACAAGTCTGGTCCTCACCGACTGGTTTTTGGGCTCCAGCTTCATGCTGATGATATGAAAACCGGTCCTTGTCGCGGAAGTCAAATCACAAAACATAATGACAAGGTTCTGAGTAAAGGAAAGGAATAGTTTATTAATTTGTCAGCAGTCGAGGGAGTGGCAGTCTCTTGCCTTAAAGAGCCACTGTCCTCCTGAAGCACCGGCAGTTGGGGCTTTAAAGGGGAAGTCGTGGGGAAGAGGCTGTGGTGTTCCTGACCACAGGTGTGTAAAGTAGCAATTTGCTAGGATCCTAGCACAATCTTAGCCGATTCCAATTGCTTTTTGTTTTTCTTATCGGTTCCTCCCCAGTGCCCTGGAGCAGGACATCTTGAGTTCCATAAAATCAACTTTCTGCCTTACCTCTGACCCTGAGATTCAGAAAATAGGGAGAAAAACAACCTTCCACCTGTTAATGGTTACAACGTTGGGGGCCTACTTGAGTTCATTTTCAAGTTAATGTTAGTGTTCAGTTTTAAACCCAGGGATTTAATTCAGTTTTCCTCGGTTACACTGAGAATGCAGTCACCTCCCCCACCCAGAAGGTCCTTGCCGAAAAGGCACCTATGTCCTCATCAGCCAGGCGGTTACCTCCCACCCCACGGTGTCCTGTCTCTGCACTGCTCAGTGTCCCCATTTTCTCCAGGTTGGTGGAGCCCTGCTGCTCCTGTGTCAGGGCTGTCACAGACATCAACTTCCTTTTTTTACTCACTGCCTTCGTTCGTTCATCCATTCACACAATCATCTGGCAAATACTTTCCAGGAACCTACTGTGTGTCAAGCCCATGCCAGTCCTGTGCTAGGTGCCAAGGCTCCAGAGAGCAACACTACTTGAAAATTCCTGCATTTGCAGCCCTCATGCCCACCTGGCAGGGGACACAGAAGTACACATGAAATAAAGGAGTAAAGAGCCTTAGAGAGCTGTGGGAACACACAGAGGCCACATTAAATGAGGACTCTAAAAGGGTGAAGACAACCCCAAGCTGTGGGATTACTACCACTCCCTGGTGGTAATAAGGATTGAGAGACAATGTTCAAAACCTGCTAAGTCACAGATCCATTTGTCAGACAAGACCTTACAACTTGGTATGTGAACCAGATAAAGGCGCAAGGTCCTTGTTGAATTAGGGGTGGGTGGCCTAGAAACCCTTCTCCTTAGGCCCCTTCCCTGCAGGCAGAACTTCAGGGCTCCTCAGCACACAGCTGGAGAACCACTGTGTGAAGCTAGGAGCATGGACCTGGGGTCAGTCAGAGGCGAAGACCTCGGTTTCCATTCTGGTTCTGCCCGTTCTTGGCTGTGTGTCCTCTGCAAGTTTCTTGACTTCTCTGAACCTTATGTTTGGGAAGTGTTGTGTATATTCCTGGGTTCTTGTCCCCGCCAGTACAAATAATTGAAGGGCAGAGACACAGTAGTGAAGCAGAGTAAAAGTTTTATTTAAAGTTACTTAAAGAGAGAAAAAGTACAGGCCACCTCAGCAAGAAGTGCCCTGAATGGTTGGAGAGAGAAAGTTTAAGATTAAAAGGTTACACACTTAGAAAGTGTGGGCGGCCTCAGAGAGTAGAGCGCCCAGAAAGGCTGGGGGTTCCCCCTTTTAAGGATTATTCAGGAATGTGACTAAGGCCTGGGGGTGCAGACCTGTTAAGTGGTCTTTAAATACTTAGAATTAACTTAACACAAGGACCTTCCAGCTCTGATTTCTCCCTGGGATGTCTTGGTCTGGGAGCAGATCAAACAGACTGCCTGCCCAGCCCCCAAGGTGGGCCGAATTGTCTGTTTGCTAAAGAGTAAGTAAAGAATCTTCTCAATTTCCTGGGTATTAAAATACAATCTTTGAGATGGAATCCTTCCTGCCTTTTACTATCTTGTTTACCGCTAGGCCTGCATGATTAACAATAAAGACATGGGCTTTGCTGAAGTTCCCTCCTTTATCTGGGGAATATTCAAACATTCCAGGTCAAGCTGCTCTTGGCTTTTTGAGCTTTAGTTGATTAATTTTGGATTTTTTTTAGTGGACTTTCTGGCCTTTTTTCTCTTTCCACCCTGCTCATATCTATTTTCCTGCCTAACACTTAGCTTCCTTGCTTGTGGATTGGTAACAACAGTTGTAGCTTTTGTGAGGATCAAGTATTCTCGTGAGTCTGTGTCCATCCAGCCCAGTGCCTGGTGGGTGGGTGGGTCACATGGGATTGCAGTGAATCCAAACTGAAGGTTCATTCAGCTCAACCCAGTAGGGCTCCCAGCTGATGTGACTGGGGAGAAAGAGCTTGGGTTCAAATTCCCCCTGTGACTTTTGCTCGCTGGGTAACCCTGGGCAGATCACTTCACCTCTCTGAGCCTCATTTTCCCCACCTCTGAGAAATGAGGATTGTCTCAGTTCCCATCTCAGAGGTTTAAATGAGGTGATGCATGAACTTTACCTAAGCTCCTACTAGCATTCACCACTCCTGACACTGCCTGCCAGGGCCACCCCTGCCATCTTACTGGGCAGCTCCTGCACACAAATGACAGGCCAGCAGAGGCCTTGCGGGAAATCATGTCTTCTCCCTCTTGCCAGCCATGCTCATCCCATGCAGAGGCCACCATCACCCATAGGGCTATGACAGGGGATAGGCCTATCTGTCACAGGTCCTATGAACACTGGCAATGGACAGGTACCCAGAGTTGATACGGGACCGACCGGAAGGGAGCCTGCATCCTTGTGAAAGCAGAGGGGTGGAGGGGAAACAGGATCTTGAGTTTGCAGCTCACTCTCACACCTAGGAAAGGGACATGCCTGGATGCATCTTCCCCCTGCTCAGAGGGCTTGGGTTCATGGGGCAGCAGATGTTCCATCACAGGCTCCTTTTGCCCCAGGTGATACTGCAGTTTCCTGGACATTCTGCATCTGTTATCTCTGCTGAGAGCTGTAACACACCAGTGAAGCAGCCAAGCATATTCAGGCCCACCTGAGAGCTGGGGAAGCTGGGGATGGAATACCTTCTTGGCGAGCAGGGACCCCGGCCTGCCCAAGGCCTGCTCTGTCTGTCTATTGATTTTGTTCAAAGATGAGGCTAAGCCCCGGTGGGTCCTCTGTCCTTTAGGGTGCTCTGGGGAGGGCTGGTGATTGTCAGCACTGTTTTCAGCACCTGCCCTGGGAGGGTAGAAGGAAGTGCTCCAGGCGAGCTCCCTCCCGTTATGTGGACCCAGGGAGCAGAGTTCCTGTGCAACACGCCTGACTGGATGGAAGCTGGCCAGCCTCTGGGCTCCGAGTCTGGGGCTTCCTGCCAAAGCCCCATCTGCCTTTCACAGTCCCTCAAACAGTCTTGCCAACTCTCCACCCCCTTCTTAGAAATGGACTCAGTCGCTGCAGGCTGTTTCAGACTCCTGGGTAGCTTCACTGCAGACAGCCCTGCCTGCCCTCACCTTTCAGGTTGGTCCAGGCAAGATTCCCCTGCCACGATCCAACAGGGGGCCAGCACCAGCCAGTCCTACCAGGCGGCTAAGTGCACCGGCATTGCATCAAAGCCTCTTCTTCCCCATATCTTTGTCCAATTTCTTGTAATGCATCTCTGATTGAGGATTTCCCCCTGTGATGCACTTTGAGGTAGACAAAAGCAACAGTGGCTTGGCAAGGGCTTGGTCATCCTGCATAAGAGCTCTAAACCCTCGTCCTCGGGATGGTGGATGTACATGCAACGCAATGGTGCATCTGCTATTCCCTTTGGGGAGACAGGAGGGTGTACATTTCATGAGCTTGGCTGACCCCAAGAGCCAGGGTAGCTGAATATTATTATGTTGCTGGCAGGGAAATCTGTGGGCCATCGGAGGGTCAGGGTTTCTCTGGGGAGGCCATTTAGTCCTCTGGCTCCTGGGGTATAGCAGGAGGTGGGCAATGAGCTGGGGAGGGGGAGGGGGGCATGACTCAGTGCCCTCCCTGGGGAGAGGCAGGTCAGTCCAGCAGGGTGGGCTGGGGGCACCAAGGCTGTCTACAAGCAAAAGTCATTTGGGGGAAAACTAAACAGTGCCCTTTACTCAGTGAGTAAGCTTGGGCCAGCCTCCTTGCCTTCCTTTGTGAGAAGCCAGACCTTGTTCTCTAATGTGGGGAGCAGCTGGGCAAGGCAGAAGGATGCTTTGGTATGGGGCCACCAGTAAAGCTTCCCAGACTCCCCTTACTCAGCCCTTTACTCAGGGCTCATTTCTTACCTGGAGCATCGTGGGAAGGCCCCACTGTCTCCTGGTGGGACCCTCCTGGCACTGTGTCCCAATTAGGAGACCACTCCCTCCCTCCCACCCCCCTCCCACCCCACTCCCGTGAAGGGGCCTGGGGCTTGTTGCTGGGTGGCAGACTGGACATCTGCATCCTGGTGCCCCTGGGGGCTGAGCAGAGGCTGGCAAGCGCCCAGTACCCAGTATCCTCTCCTAGGAAGTGGGCACCATCCTGAGGAGCAGCATGGAGCAGCCTAACAGAGAAAGCTGCAGCCCCGGAAGGGCCTCCTCAGGTCCAGAGCGCAGCAGTGTTCTTGGGAGCCAGGAATATAATCTGAGGAATATTCGTGCCAACCTGGAAGAGAAACTGGAGGGGATTCTTCTGATATCAGCGTCTGGGACCCAGAAGCCTCCTCCAGGCCCTGACCCCAATCCTCCAACTTTATCCTCGCATCTGGCCTCACCCATGTCCTCAGACTTGGGGCAGCCCTGGATGCTGCCCCTGACAGGCACTGATAAGAAGTACCCCCTGATGAGGCAGCGGGGGTTCTACTCCGACATCCTCAGCCCTGGATCCTTGGATCAACTTGGGGTGAGTGTCCCAATTCTGAACCCTCCTTGTGTTTCATTCTCCCATCCTTCCATCCATCCGTCCATCTCTCCATCTTTCCATTTGTCCACTTATCCATCTGTCTATCCATCTCTCAATCTGTCTGCCTAGCAATTTGTCCATCCACCTATTCATCCATCCTTCTGATGGTCTATCCACCTGTCTGTGCATTCAACAGTTCATTACTGATGACAGGCCTACCGTGTGGCAGGCCCTGGACTGAACACTGGTGACAGCGAGGAGACGTTCATGTCCCTGTTGTCACAGGGCAGTGGTTCTGGTGAGGGAGGGTATCCTTGGACAAGGAGGCGTCCTGCTGAGGTCTAAGAGATGGTCATGCATTTGTGGGACAAGATGGGGGTTGCAGGAGTGCTCTAGGCAGGGGAAGAGAAGGTATGAAAGCTTGGGGTCCCTGACAGAGACCATGGCCCATTTGGGGAGGAGGGGAGAGTGTGAGAGGAGAGATGGAGGCCCCGGGAAGGGGGAGGATGGAGAGGGGATGACCAGGGTTGGTTCAAAGAGCCCAGAGGTCCCGGACAACCCTGGGAAGGTTTTAGGCAAGGGAGGGGCCAGGAGAGACAGGGCGAGTGCCCGATGCCTGGGGTGCCAGAGTGGGGGATGTGCACACAGGCGCACCTGCTGGCCTGGCAGCACCTCTGTCTTGTGGCTCAGCCCTGGGACACACACCGAAAGTATTTTCCGTGGGAGGAGGGCAGCTGTATTGGACGACAATGGTGTGGCCTTGAGGGTCCCAGGAGGCCAAAGTTTGTTGCTTGGTGTGGCCTCTGAATGAGGAAGAACAGGCCACAGGTTCTGCCCCATCCCCACTCCCCATGCCCCTGAGGTGCTCTCTGGTGGGCAGTGGGGACACCTGGCCTCAGGAACCCCCCCAAGTCCACCTGTCCCCTTCAGGGCTCTGGGGTTTGGTTTCAGGAAGTATGCCGCGGCCCTTGTGTGCAGCAGAACCTCCTTCGGCAGGCTGACCTTGACAAGTTCACTCCTAAAGGTTAGTGCCCAAGAGGCCTGGGGGAGCGTGTGCATTCGCAAGCAGGGCCTCTGGCCTTGGGAATATCATCTCTTCTTGTCAGAGGGTCTTTCCCACCTTGTCCCTAACAACTCATAAGGTGTTTTGCAAGCCTAGCTCACAGTGAGAGCTCTGTGAGCCACCACTGCTTCATCATCACTCTTAGAGCTGTGGCGAGGGCACGGTGCTGGGCAGGGCTGCTGAGGGCCAGGGCGCCTGGGGGCGCCAAAGCAGGTGGCCTCTGCTGAGCCTCTGGGGTCTTATTGGAGCCCCAAGGCGGGCCCTCTCGCAGTCAGAGTACCTCTTGACTCTGGAAGAATAGATGGGTGCCATCACTGAGCTGCGCTGAGCCCACCTAGCCCCTGGGAAAGGCGGCTTGTCTCATGAAGCACCCCTTTCCCCACCATGATCTCATCTGCCTTGAACTTTCCCTCGCACTTAGCATCCTGAGTCCTGGGAGGCATCTTGTTGTTCCCAGGCAAACTGGAGTGGTTGTCCTTTAGAGGGTCCCTGCCCACCAGCCCCCTGCGCCCAGAGCTGGAATGGAAGCCTCTGTCTGCCCCGGTTGTGTAAGCAGGGGTGGCCATTTTGTGACTTGAGGGTCCCCCGGAGCCAGGGTGCTGGTGCCACCCACTCCTGTAGTATCCAGGACAGCCCGAGGCTGGATGCGGGCCCAGGGAGTGGCTGGCATCCAGACTCTGGCATGCTTGGGAGGGCCTCCGGCACGGGGGCAGGGCCCACCCTGACGCGCAGGGAGCCGCTCTGCCTTTCTGTCTGCTGGCAGTCCTTGCTGGTTCTTGGATTCAGCATCTGGCTTGAGCAAAGGCTACTGGTGCCAGGGTCGTGGGTGGCGTGGAGGGTGATGACTGAGCAAGCCTGCTCTGGGCAGGGCAGCAGGACCAAAACACACCTTCCAGAGGCCCTGGTCCCTCCAGGCTGGCCCTCCCGTGGGCGCCTACTGCCGCGTCTGGCTTCTCCCTGGCACTGCCCGCCCGCCGGTGGGATCTGAGCTTCTCCTGTCCCAGAGCATGTGCACCCGGTACCTGTCTAGTCCTGTGTCTGGGGGTCTTGGCCCTGCCTGAGGCCCTGCCACCCCTGCCTGCCTGCAGTCAGTACCTTTAAGGTCCCTGAGGACTTCGAGGAGCGTCTGGAGCAGCAGCGCCTCTGGCCCACCACCCAGGTGCTCGCCCCAACCGACTTCCTGCCTCAGGCCTACGAGCCCAAGGTGCAGGTGCCCTTTGTGGGACTGCCAGGCCAGTGTCCCCGCAAGATTGAGATTGAGAGGTATGTACTTGGCCTATGGGAGGTCTGGCCCCCAGGGGGCAGTGTCCATCCTACTCAAGGGGCGAGGGGTGGCAGGCAACTGGGTGACCATCCTCACAGCAGCTGTCACTAAAATGGGTCTGTGTGCAAGTGTTTGATCGAATCTTCTAGTCCTTTGGTTTCTTAATAGAAACAAAGTGCTTTCCTGGCTGTGAAACTGGGGAGGGCGGCATCTAGGTCAGTGCAGTGGGAAGGCAGAATGCAAGAGTGTTTGGGGCCCAGGACCCCAGCCCCAGCCGCCAGGCCACTTCCTGAGGAGTCCCCCAGGGGTGGAAGGCCCTGGGTCACTGCCCTATCCCTGAGACCCAGTGGGCCCTTGCTGACACCCACGGTGCCACCTTGCATGAGCTGAGCCATCATGAGATCCCCTCGCCTCCCTCGGCCAGGAGGAAGCGGCTGTACCTGAGCCTGGACATCGAGCAGTTGCTGGCCTGTGAGGGCATCGATTCCAACGAGCTCATGCCCAGGCACCCAGACCCCCACTTCCCCCAGACCATCGAGCAGGGCCATGACCCACTCTTCCCCATCTATCTCCCACTGCAGGTAAGCCCAGCTTCTGTGGAGGGCTGATGATTGGGGGTGGGGGTGCAGCAACCCAGCTAAGGACTCAGACCCCAAAGGGGACCCCACGGCAGTCACAAGCACTCACTCATCAAAGTGGGCAAGTGTGATCGGACCCCTCCAGGGCGTTCGGGCATTCTCAGCTGGGACAGGAGGGGCTCTGGGATAGCCGGGGGCCTGATTCTCTGCTGCTTCCTTGAGAGCCTGGGCAGCCAGTGGGTGTAACCTCTGCCTCCGCCCCACCCATGATGGGCACCGAGAAGCAGCCAGTTGGACTGTGGTACAGTTCTCCCTGGCCTCTGCTTCTGGGCTCACTGCAGTGGGGAGACCTGCGGTGGAGGAGGGCATTATCATGATCCCTTTGGGGTATTGATGGGGAAACTGAGCCCAGGGAGGAGAAAGGGAGCCTAGCCTGCTCTGGCTTTCACCCACCACCCCACCCTTCCTCTCTCTGGCTCTGAACCTCTCTGTCCGGTGGTCCCTGTGGGGAGGAAGAGTTGAATCCAGATGCACAGCACCCTACTGAGGGTGGCCTCTTGACATTGTCCCCCAGTCTGGGTGGAGTGCCCAGGAAGATCCAGGGCTACCTCTTCCCTTGGGCATTGGAGAGAGGGCCCACATTCCGCTCTGAGTCCTGACACCCCTCTGCCTGAGCCTCAGGGCAGCTTGGTTGGACAGGGAGCCAGGCTGTCAGAGCCTGACCCCGCAGACCCCTATGAGCAGAGGAAGAGGCGCTCAGCCCCCTGGCCCCCAGCCTGCAGCTCCTGCATTTGGGGAGGAGCCCCCTGCCCTCCATCCTCTGGCATGCCCAGCCCCCTGGGGCCCTGCTAAGGGTGAGCCTTCCCCTGCAGGCATCTCCTGCTTTCTTCCAGGTGTTTGACAATGAGGAATTTGACTGCCAAACCCCCAGTGAATGGATCAACCTGGGTTTGGAGCCAGGGTCTCAGGACAGGAAACCTGTTCCTGGAAGAGCCCTGCTGCCCACTGACGACTTCCTGGGGCATGGTGAGCAGGGCCAGCATAGTCGGGGGCAGGATCATGGTCTGCACTGTCCCATCCCAGCAGCAGCTCAGCTGTGGACTCCTGGGCTGCCGAGGGCCTGGGAGCTGTGGGAGGTGAGGGCCCCCAGCTTTTGAGGCCTCCCAGCTGGAATATAGGTCACGGGGCTGGCCACACAAGAGGCAGGAATTGCAGGCACCAGGGATGCCATTGATAGGAGGGCTGGGAAAGGGACAACTGGATGGTGTCTAGTGTTAAAAAGACCTCTGATTTATTGGTCTTAAATATTCAAGCTTGTCAGAAATGTTAAAATGTACCAAGGGGCACGATCCAAGCCCTCCCATCCCACCACCCAGAAATCACCACTGCTCCAGCTGTGCCTGGGCTTGGCTTTCACCTCTGTGTGGACACCACGCACACCATCCCACACACCCACACTCACGCGCCTGCTGCCACCCAGTCACAGCCCCTGCTGTGCCGTGTGTCTGCACCCATGCGTGGGGTGCTCCTGTCGGGAGGAGTGTTCGCCAGTTTGCACAGCGCCGCCCGGCCCATGTGCGGGTCTTTGTGGTCATCTCAGCGAGGTCTGGGTCACGAGGTTGGAGGCGGAGGTGGCTGTCCCCCTGCCCTGTGGGCGGTCACGCCACTGCTTGGTGGGCTAGCGCCCAGCTGGGAGGTCGGATGGTGACAGCCATGCTGGTTTTAAGCTGCTCAGGCTCCAGGGAACTCAACAGTGAGTCCATTGAGCAGGCTGTATGTTTGTTTTTGGTTTAAAAACATGTTAATGCTAGAATTAATTTCTCTGAACTAGATAAGAAGCCCAGAATGTTCCCTTTACTTTGGACTTAATTACAAAAATAATTTAACTCAACTGTTCCCAGATCTCCAATTCTTGGTGATAAAAGCAGAATGTTTGGGGCCACGTTATCCTTACATGCACCGAGTCCCAGCCCCCCTGAAGGGCTCTGCCTGCGCTCTCACACACCCCTGGCTCTGGGCTGGGCCCTGATGGGAGGAGGGGCAGGCAGGGAGCCCCTCAGCCAGAGACCTCTGGTTTTCCCCGGCGCTTCTCATGATGTCTTTTTGTCTAAGCTGAGCCAAGACAAAGTCAGCATTTTCAAAAAGGGGACTTGATAGGGAGGGAAGGGAAAAGCAGAACAGACCCAGAGCTGGTGAGGTATCTACCACGGCAAACGACGTTGCTCGTCTACCCAGTGCCAAGCAGCCCAGGCATTTTCTCCGAGTTCCTACACCTTTTCCTTCCTGAACCCACCAGTGTGTTTGGAGCCTCCTCTGCTGGGCACCATGCCATGTGTATCTTCCTTCTGCAAAAGTTTATTGAACTCCTGATACATAGCAGTTTCCATTCTAGGTACAGGTGCACAGCTATGACCAAGCCAGGAGAGCCACTCCTGCCTTTGGGGAGCTGATAGTAGTGTGAGGAGACACACGTGTGTGACTTTAGGCTCCAAACAGGGTGACAGGTCAGAGAGTGCCTCTGCCAAAGGTGCTATTGTAGGCAGAGATGCTTCTCTAAGGAGAAGCCACTCAGCAGGGAACAAGCCAGCAATAAGGCGACCTGAGTGAAGACCGTTCCAGGCAGAGGCCCCAGCCAATGCAAAGGCCCTGAGGCAGGAGCAAGCTCCAAAGTTTCAGGAAGAGCCTGGCATCCAGTGTGGCTGGAAAGAAATGAGTGAGGGGCAGGGGCAGGAGGTAAGCCTGGGAAGGCAAAGGCTTTCAGCCCAGGGGGTGGGTGGAGGCCCACCCCGACCAGACAGGCCCTGATAACCACTTTGAGGTCATTGCCCAGCAGCAGTCTTCTACCCTGCCCTGCCTGTCCTCACAGGAGGGCCCAGGGGCTCAGCTGCCACCTCCAGCCTATGGGAAGGGTCTCACCTGACCTTGGTGAGCTTGGAGGGCCCAGCTCAGACACAACACGCTTTCCAACAATGAAGGAGTCTGTCTGCTTGGGGCTCTCCTGCCTCCTAACCCGTCCCTGCTGGCCTGGGTGTCCCTCTGCCCTGATGGGGTCATGCAGAGTACACGGGCAGGGTGCCTGATCCCTCTGGCTCCTCCTGCCACCAGGAGTCCCCCAGAGGTCAGCTCAGCTGGGACGAAGGAGTGTCCCCAGTCTGCAGGGCTTTAGAGGGGGTCAGCCTGGTGGGAGAGAGGCCAGACTAGTGACCACCGAGACCCGTTCTTAGTACATGTTGCCCGTGTGCTCAGAGGCCTCTACCTACTCCATGGCAGGGAGCACTGGTGGGTTCCCCTCCTGTTTCAGAGGACCCCAAAAGTCGGAAGCTGAAGTACGAATGGTGTAATGTTGGCGTCCTGGACTACGACAAAGAGAAGAAGCTGTACCTGGTACACAAAATGGACAAGAGTGGCTTGGGGCGAGACGGGATGGGGAAGCCTATCCTGAAAGGAGGGGTCATCCCTGAAGGTACGTGCTCTCTGCCCCTGCCTCGGAAGGCCCCCGCCTCAGGCCTAGCCTGTCACTGAAGCCAACCTCCACCCAGGGCATGGCTAGCTCAGGTCTAAATTCTCTCTTGCTCTGTTTGTCCCGTGGCCATCTGTCCCCTGACCAGGGAAAACCAGAGGACCCAATGCTCAGAGACTCCAGGAGGGGCAAAGAGCCATTATTTGATTATGTCAACTCTGAGCCGCAGACAGTCCTGCCATCAGCATGGTGTTGAGGGGGACTCCAAGCCTGTCACTTAGCAGTGTCTGCCCTGGGTGTGGCATGGAGGAATGGCACTTGAACAACCACCCCTGTTCAACTCCTTGTTTGTGCACAGCTCTTTACAGTTTACAAAGCACTTTCACTCCATCCTTGGCAACCTGTGAGGTGGGCAGAGCAGGGGCTGTTGTCGTACCCATTTCACAGATGTGACGGGGTCAGAGCAGGGAAACCACTTGCTCAGGGCCACCATGCCTCAGTGGTAGAGCCAGGCGGGAACCTGGTGCTGTAGTCCAGAGAGCCCACCTGTGTTCTCTCTCCCACCCACCCCACTGCAGGAACGCCACCCCTCCTGGTCTGCCAGTACTGGGTGCCGCGGATCCAGCTTCTCTTCTGTGCTGAGGACCCACGTGTGTTCACACAGCGCGTGGTCCAGGCCAATGCCCTGCGCAAGAACACGGAAGCGCTGCTGCTCTACAACCTGTATGTAGACTGCATGCCCTCTGAGGGCCAGCAGCTCATCAGTGAGCAGAGCCTGAGCAAGATCAAGCAGTGGGCCACGAGCACACCCCGGATGTGCAAAGGGCCCTCGTGAGTCCCTGCCAAACCCTTCCCCATGCCCAAACATCACCTCCTCCAGGGAGCCCTCCAGTGGGGAAGTTGTGCTGCCCAGGGAGTGGGAGGTGGTGGTCCCTCCATGCTCATCTGTTTGAGCCCACTGCACTGTGGACTTCTTGGGCCCCAAACCATTCTTTGTTCATCTCCAATTTTCTCATTATCAATATAGTCTCATGGATCTTATTTTATTGAAAGGGGGCTATAATCTCTTACTATCATTTTTTATTTTTATGATCAAATCATCCCAGAATTGGCCAGTGGGAGCCTCTTCAAGCTGATTCCTGTGTCTTTCTGATACGTTTCCATTGTTCTTAGAGCACGTCTTTATGGCACAGCAAGAAATCCTTGGCTTATCCTGTACTTTCCCAGTCCCAGCCCGAAATTAGCTGGAGCCCTGGTCCCTCCTAGTGGGCAGTGGTATTTAGAAGCCAAGATCTGGGCGTTAGATTTGCTCACTGCTACTAGGAATTCATTGCTTTGAGGCTCTTAGACCAGAAAAATCTGGAAAAGATACTATTACATCATTGCACTACAGTACGTTATATTGTATCATATTACTTGTAACTTCTACACACATCCTCATCTATTTCTGTCTATTGGCCTATCTATTAAAAAGCCTGAGTTCATAGTGATACCTTCAAATTGACTTAGCTTATTCTCACTTGTGCATTTTCCTATTTTGTTCTCCAGAAGAAACCTGGCTTGCTTATTTGCTCAGTCCTAGACACAGAACGTCGTTTCAAATTGCCATTCCATACCCTTTAAAAGAAAAACCCATACCGAATAGACTTTGATATTCGTTTCGTGTTCTCTGTCTCTTTAGACTGGGGCATGTAGTCCAAATATCATGTTCAAATTTACTTGGTTTAGTTCTTGCCACCCCCTTCTGTGGGTTAGGTTCATTTGGTGGAATACAGCTTGGGCCAGAATGTATACACATGTATGTACAGCGTATGTGTATACAGTCTGTATATATTCTCTCTCTATATATACTATACTCACTAATATATATTACTAAAAAAAGAGTCATTTGTCACTCTCCACACCCCTTATTCATCCTCTCCTACCCACATCTCCCATCTTTTCTACCCTGTTCCTTCCACATGCCCATGGTAGCTGATATCACTAACTTCTGAGTTACCCTTTCTGTCTCTATTTTTGCACAAATGAGCAGACAAATGTATATTTTCTTATATCCTTTTTTTCTTACATGAATACTAGCATATTATACATACTTTTTTCACTCTGCCATTTTCATTTACAAACCAGGCCTGGAAATTGATCCGTATTAGTTCATTAAGATTTTCTTTGTTCTTTTTACAGCTGCATAGTAATCTGTTATGTGGATGTACCACTCACTGTGGTTTATCCTCTAACATATAGGCATTTAAGTCATTTCCAGTATTTTGCAACTACAAATAATGCTACAGTGAATAACCTTGTGCATTTGTATGTTCATACTAAGGGAGGTGTAGCTTAGGGTAATTCTGAGAAGGGGGATTGCTAAGTCAAAAGAGAAGTACATACGTTAGTTTTGTGAGATGGCCCCAAATTTCCCTCCGCAAGGGCTGTGTCACTTTGCACACCCACTGCACTGTGTGAGAATGCTTGTTTCCTACAGCCTTGCCAAGAGCATGTTTATAATACTATTTAATTTTCTGCTAGTATGCAAGGTAAGGAAGTCTGTAAGTATTATCAGTGAAATTGAACATATTTTCAGTCTTTTCATATGATAAAGGGCAATTTTTATATATTTTGTGACTTATCTATTCATGTCTTTTGCCCATTTTTTTCCTTCCAGGTTTTTGAGCTCTTCTTCTGTCTAATTTTAGAGTTCTTTGTATATTAGGATATTGGTCCTTTATCTATGATATATGTTGTAAATATTTTCTCGGGTTTGTCCATTGTATTTTGACTTTGCTTATGGTAATTTTTGCAATGTGACTTAAAGATATTTATATAAACAGTTCTATTAATCATTTCTTCTAATGCATCAGGATTTTGTGTCACAGTTAGAAAGCCTTTCCCTCTATTGAGGTTTTCTTCTAGTACTTGTATGGTTTCATGTTTTACTTTTTATATCCTTGGTTCATCCTTACGCATGGTATGGATCCAGTTTTATTTTTTTCCAAATGACTAGCATTTATTAAATGGTTTATTCAGTGCCCATCAGCATTTATTAAAACCTCCATCTTGGCCAGTGATTTGAGATGGATGCCACCTTTATTATATACTGATTTCCATACACACTTGGGTCTGTTTCTAGACTCCTATCATTCCATTTGTCTACTTAGGTGCTTGCTCTACTGTTTTAATCATATATATATATATATATATATTTTTAAGTATTGTTAATATACAATCTTATGTTGGTTTCAAATGTGCATCACAGTGGCTCAACAGTTCCTGTGATCAGCTTATATTGTGATTGTGAATTATTGTGCGCATTTATCCCCCATCTCCCTCCTCCTCCCCACACACCTCACCCTGCACCACCATAGCCCTTCTCCCTTGGTAACCACTAGTCATCTCTCATTGTGTGAGTCTGCTGCTGTTTTGTTCCTTCTGTGTGTTTTGCTTTGTTTTTGTATTGCACGAATAATTGAAATCATATGGTACTTGTCTTTCTCCACCTGGCTTATTTCACTGAGCATAATACCCTGTAGGTCCATCCCTGTTGTCACAAATGGCAGGATTTCTCTTCCTTTTATGGCTAAATAATATCCCATTGTGTATATGTACCATCTCTTCTTTATGCATTCATCTATTGATGGACACTTAGGTTGCTTCCATATCTTGGCTATTGTAAATAATGCAGCAATAGATATTGGGGGTGCATATATCTTTTTTGATCAGGGATTTTGTTTTCTTTGGGTAAATTCCTAGGAGTGGAATTGCTGGGTCAAATGGTATTTCTATTTTTAGTTTTATTGAGGAACCTCCATACTGCTTTCCACAGTGGCTGCACCAATTGACATTCCCACCAACAGTGTGGGGGGGCTCCCTTTTCTCCACATCCTTGCCAACACTCACATTTTAGGTAAGGTTTTATTTCCGGGCTGTCTATTCTGTTCCATTGGTGTATGTGTCAAACCTTATGCCAGGACCCCACTGTTTTGATTACTACAGCTTTGTAGTAGGTTTTGAAGTTAAGAAACATGAGGCTTCCAATTTCATTCTTTTTCAAGATTATTTTAGCTATTTGGGGTCCCTTCAGATTCCATATGAATTCTGTAGATTTTTCTGTTTCTGCAAAAATGTTGGGATTTTGACAGGAATTTGCATGCTTATATTTTCCCATGTGAGCTTTAGTATCAACCTCTTTAGCTCTATTTTAAAAGCACTTCACAGTTTTATTGGGATTATATTATATTTTGAGTTACTGTAGGTACAGTTGACATCATTAGGATCTTGAATTGTCCTGTCTGAGAACAAGAACATACATCCATTTGTTCAAGTCTACTTTCATTTTTTTCTGGAGGTCTTTGAAGTATTTCTCATGTAGATTTTGCATATTTCTTATTAAGTATTTTACCTTCTTTGTTGCTGTTATAAATGATATTTTCTCTTACTGTGTCATTGATTTCTGTGTGCTAATTTAAATCCTTTTACCTTACTGAATTCAGCTAATGTTTGAATTTGTTCTATCATTGATTCTCTAGGGCCTTCCAAGTACACATTATCTGTAAGTAGAGATAGTTTCATTTATTTCTTTCTAATTCTTATTCCTCTAATTACTTTCTCTTATCTAATTGCATTTTCTAATACCTCTAGTATAATACTGAATAGTAGTGGAGATGATAGGCATCCTTATCTTGTTCCTAATATCAGTGGAAATACCTCTATGTTTCCCCCTTAGGAAAATGCTAGCTTTGGGACTTTATTTATTAAATAACATATTCATTGATTTCTGTTTTCTTAAGTGTTTTTTTGTCACTGGCTTTTAAAGTACCTATGAAGATAAACATGTGATTTGGCTTCTTAGATATATTAACATGACGTATTATATTAATTGATTTCCTGCTATTGAAACAATCTTGTATTCCTTCCATATATCCTACTTGGCCAAGGTATGTCACCTTTTTAATGGAGTATTGGGTTCTGTTGGTTAAGGTGCTGTTTAGAACCTTTGTATTGATAAATGCTGTTGATCTGTAATTTTTTTGTATGTCTTTATCAGGTTGGAAGCAAAGTCATACTTGCTTCATAAAAGGAGTGTTGATGTTTTCCTCCATTATCAGTCCTTGGGGACCATTTACTTTTCATTGTGGCTGTCTGGTCATTCCCTTCTGAAACCCTTTGGATGTGGTGCTTTTCTGTAGGGATAGTTACTCTGTAACTTTATCTAGTTTTCTAAGGAAATCGGTGTGCTTAAGCTTTCTGTTTCTAATGGGGTCAATTCTGATATACTTTGCTTCTCCAAAAAATTATCCATGTTGGCTAGGTTTTAAAATATATTTTCATAGGCTTCTACAAAGTAGTCTCTTACGATTTTAAAATTTTCTTCTGTGTCAGTGTTGACTTCCCCTTGTCATTCCTTATTTTGTAGACTTATGCTCTCTTCCTTTTTTTTTTTTTTTGGCTTTATTTAGTTACTTAGTGACTTGTTTTGTTTGTTAGTTTAAAAAAATAAGATTTAAATTTATTAATTTGACTGTTTCCTACATTTACTTAATGAATTTCTACTTTTAATTATTTCCTTTCTTTTTTGGCTTATGTTTTGTTATATTTATAGTTTGTGTGTATGTGTGCGGGTGCTAGGAATTTAATTCACTAATTTCTTTTGGATATGTAACTAATTCACTTACATTCTTATGGATAAATTTGTTTAAGGCTATAGACTTTCTTCTGATAATTGCTTTAAAAATAGTCCACAGATTCTGATATGTAGTATTTTCTTTTTAATTCTGAAAGTTTCGTTTCTATTCCCCATTTCATTGAAGAGTTGTTTAATAGAAGGTTTCAAAATTTTCCATGGGGAAAGGTCTTGTTAAAATGTTTTCTTAATAATTTCTAGTTTTATTGCATTAGGATCAGAGAGTGATATTTATATTTCTGCTATATAGAACTTTGTGATGATTTCTTTGTGACCTAATATATCACCCATTTTTGTGAATGTTCCATTTGTACTTGAGAAGAGGTATATTCCTATTATTAGGGTATACATTTTTATATAGGGAGATTTCAGAAATTCCACCTTATTGATTATGTTTTGTATGTCTTTTCTATCTTCACTTACTTTTGTCCCCTGAGAGTTGTATGGTATATGTTATTATTATGAATTGTGGCTTTTAGCATTAAAAGTGTCCTTGATCAGGTCTAATGCTTTTTGACCTGAGTCCTGCTTTGTTTGCTATCAGAATTGTAACCTGGATTGTTTGTTGTTTTAATTTTCCTGATGTATCTTTGCCCCTCCCTCTATTTTTAGCCTTTCTGAATTAGTTTGTTTTAGATAGGCCTCTTTTTTTCTTTTTTTTTTTTTTGAGAGGGCATATCTTATATTTATTGATCAAATGGTTGTTAACAACAATGAAATTCTGTATAGGGGACTGAATGCACAATCATTAATCAACCCCAAGCCTAATTCTCAACAGTCTCCAATCTTCTGAAGTATAATGAACAAGTTCTTACATGGTGAACAAATTCTTACATAGTGAATAAGTTCTTACATGGTGAACAGTGCAAGGGCAGTCATCACAGAAACTTTCGGTTTTGATCACGCATTATGAACTATAAACCATCAGGTCAAATATGAATATTCGTTTGATTTTTATACTTGATTTATATGTGGATCCCACATTTCTCCCTTTATTATTATTATTATTATTGTTTTCAATAAAATGCTGAAGTGGTAGGTAGATGTAAGATAAAGGTAGAAAACTTAGTTTAGTGTTGTAAGAGAGCAAATGTAGATGATCAGGTGTGTGCCTGTAGACTGTGTTAATCCAGGCTAGACAAGGGCAAGAAAACATCCACGGATGCAGAAGATTTCTCTCAAAACAGGAGGGGAGAGGTTCTAAGCCTCACCTCTGCTGATACCCAATTTCTCACCTGATGACCCCCCTGCGACTGTGCCTGTCTTAGGTTGTTCCTCCCTTGAGGAATCTTACCCGTCTCTGGCTAACCAGTCATCTTCCAGGGCCATACAGGGAGATGTAACGTTGGTAAGTGAGAGAGAAGCCATATTGTTTGAAAAGGTTAGCTTTTTACTTCTTTGCAGATTTATGCCCTGTGGCTTCTATGCCCAGCATTTGTCTTGAGGTATCTTTAGCACTTGGAGGAGTTATGATACTCGGTGAATTCGATATGAGGCACGAATTCTATTTAAGGGTTGTAATTAGGAAGGAAGAAGAAAAGCTATAGAGGTAACAGATGGAAGAAAACATGGGAAGATTGATTATTTCTTTGACATATCTTCTTGTAGAGTAACTTCAGCATGTATAGGTTTTAAACTACTAATTAAATTGTGCACACACATTAACATAATAGGAATACAGCTACATAACCAAAGCAGACCAACAATTACCAGCCATCTCCAGTGAAGCCAAGAAAACCAGTTAGGCACCTTAGGCATTTGTGAAAATTTGTCTATGATATAATGGATATTGTCCAACTGTACTTGAACAGTCTGAGAGAAATCAGACAAATTAAAACAACCCATTCCTGGGAACTGTTCACATCCCATATGTTCTTTTAACAGTAGATAGTCTGTAGTTGTAAGATTTTGGAGCGCTACAACTTGCACTTCTCCTAATTCTTGGTTGAGTTCCAACAGTATAGATCCAGTCCAATTTGTTGTTTTACTGTATGCACAGGCCAGCTTAGATATCTCTTTCTTCATTCCAATGGCAAGTCCAGGAACCAGTGGGATGAATGCAGCTACAACTGCAGCATCGCCTGGATCTTTGTTGAGGTTTTTTGATGATCATCTTCTGGTATGACTCTTCCCGAGAGTGCTGATGTTGGAAGTTCTTCTTCATATTGTATCTTAGTTCATTTTCTGGGTAGCCAAATTAGGCTTTGATCCTCTGTATAAACACAAACAGACCGTTTGCCCACACTTTGATCTGCCCTTTATACCATTGTGTAGAACTCATTGGAGGTCACCACACAGGAACTGCTTTTTTTTTTTTTTTAAGAGAAAGGAATATTATCAGAAAAGTGTACCTCCATAGCTGATCATCTGACACCCTTTAAGTAATCAAAATTAAGGATATTTAAAGCATCCTATCATGGAGTAATCCCCCTTTTCTTTCTTTTTTTTTTGTTATCTTTAATCTACACTTACATGAAGAATATTATGTTTACTAGGCTCTCCCCTATACCAGGTCCCCGCTATAAACCCCTTTACAGTCACTGTCCATCAGCATAGCTAAATGTTGTAGAATCACTACTTGTCTTCTCTGTGTTGTACAGCCCTCCCCTTTCTCCCACCCCCCCATGCATGCTGATCTTAATACCCTTCTTCCTCCCCCCCCTTATCCCTCCCTACCCACCCATCCTCCCCAGTCCCTTTCCCTTTGGTACCTGTTAGTCCATTCTTGGGTTCTGTGATTCTGCTGCTGTTTTGTTCCTTCAGTTTTTCCTTTGTTCTTATACTCCACAGATGAGTGAAATCATTTGGTATTTCTCTTTCTCTGCTTGGATTATCTCACTGAGCATAATACCCTCCAGCTTCATCCATGTTGCTGCAAATGGTAGGATTTGCCCTCTTCTTATGGCTGAGTAGTATTCCATTGTGTATATGTACCACATCTTCCTTATCCATTCATCTATCGATGGACATTTAGGTTGTTTCCAATTCTTGGCTATTGTAAATAGTGCTGCGATAAACATAGGGGTGCATTGGTCTTTCTCAAACTTGATTGCTGCGTTCTTAGGGTAAATTCCCAGGAGTGCAATTCCTGGGTCAAATGGTAAGTCTGTTTTGAGCATTTTGATGAACCTCCATACTGCTTTCCACAATGGTTGAACTAATTTACATTCCCACCAGCAGTGTAGGAGGGTTCCCCTTTCTACACAGCCTCGCCAACATTTGTTGTTGTTTTTCTTTTGGATGGCAGCCATCCTTACTGGTGTGAGGTGATACCTCATTGTAGTTTTAATTTGCATTTCTCTGATAATTAGTGATGTGGAACATCTTTTCATGTGTCTGTTGGCCATCTGTATTTCTTTTTTGGAGAACTGTTCAGTTCCTCTGCCCATTTTTTAATTGGATTATTTTATTTTTGTTTGTTGAGGTGTGTGAGCTCTTTATATATTTTGGACATCAAGCCTTTATCGGATCTGTCATTTACAAATATATTCTCCCATACTGTAGGGTTCCTTTTTGTTCTATTGATGGTGTCTTTTGCTGTACAGAAGCTTTTCAGCTTAATATAGTCCCACTTGTTCATTTTTGCTGTTGTTTTCCTTGCCCGGGGAGATATGTTCAAGAAGAGGTCGCTCATGTTTATGTCTAAGAGGTTTTTGCCTATGTTTTTTTCCACGAGTTTAATGGTTTCATGGCTTACATTCAGGTCTTTGATCCATTTTGAATTTACTTTTGTATATGGGGTTAGACAATGGTCCAGTTTCATTCTCCTACATGTAGCTGTCCAGTTTTGCCAGCACCATCTGTTGAAGAGACTGTCATTTCGCCATTGTATGTCCATGGCTCCTTTATCAAATATTAATTGACCATATATGTTTGGGTTAATGTCTGGAGTCTCTAATCTGTTCCACTGGTCTGTGGCTCTGCTCTTGTGCCAGTACCAAATTGTCTTGATTACTATGGCTTTATAGTAGAGCTTGAAGTTGGGGAGTGAGATCCCCCCTACTTTATTCTTCTTTCTCAGGATTGCTTTGGCTATTTGGGGTCTTTGGTGTTTCCATATGAATTTTTGAATTATTTGTTCCAGTTCATTGAAGAATGTTGCTGGTAATTTGATAGGGATTGCATCAAATCTGTATATTGCTTTGGGCAAGATGGCCTTTTTGACGATATTAATTCTAGATAGGCCTCTTGTTATCATCATATAGTCAGACCTTACTTCATGAGTAATCAAATTGAAAGTCTTTTTCTTGTAATAAGTGAGTTAAGCCCATTCACATTTATGGATAGAGCTGATAGGTTTAATCTCAATTCTGGGTTTATTTTTCTACATGATGAATTTTCTTTGTTTCACTTATTAGATTTCTTTTGGTATTTAGGAAGGTTTGTGTCTTTATTTTAGTGGTTTCTTGTAGTGCCCACAATCCCCTGCTTTCCTGCTGAGCCATCTAACATCCAGTTTACAGGTTTTAATAGAATCCTCCACTTCCCATCCTTTTTCTGAGCAACAATCCTTGATCTTATTCTATTTCCCTCATCCCTTCATCCTCCCAGTTTTAGTTGCTTTTTTCTACTTAATATTTTAACATCGTATTCTTGCACTCTCATCTCTATCTTTGTTTTAGTCTTAAATCTACAATGAAATATATTAAGTATGTCAGCCTTTTTTCTGAATTTTCCCCTATCACCTTGTGGGGAAGGAAAAATCCTTTTTTCTTCGTCCCTCTAGATTTTCAGCTGGGGCTCTGTAGCAAAAGACAGATTAACAAGAGAAAAGCATACTGATTTATTGAATGCATGTTCCGGACATGGGAGCCTTTCTAAGGAAATGAAGACTGAAGAGGTTAAACTTGAGCATTTTTATGCTGGTCCAGTGAAGATTGGGAAGTGTGGGAAATGTGGTAGGACAAGAGGATGTGCGCCGGGGGTAGTAGCCGGGGGGACTCAGCAAGGCCCACTCCTTTGGAGTCCTCTTGGTGGGGCCCCGATTTGGCGCTAAGGAAGTCACTCTCCTCTGGGTGTAGGGCAAGTCCTTCTGCGCCTCCCCTCTCTCAAAATTCCTCCAGCTTAAAACCTTCACTACTCCAAGATGCCATATATGGGGCAGTGTATCCTGATCCCTATCAATCCCTTGGCTGGATAAAGCCCCTCTTCTAGTAGATTCCTCCTAAAGGGCTCAGGCATGTAGTGTTCCTAGAGTTCTTGTATGTTTGAAACTTGGACAGTTTGACTGGATATAAAATTTTTGGTTCACACCTTTATTCCTTGAGGGTTTTTTAAAAATGTTTCTCTTTTGTTTGAGAAGTCTGATGCCAGTCTCCCTTGTAAGTTGATGTTTGTGGCTTGGACACTTTGGAGATTTTTTTTTTTTTAAATCTTTAAAGTCTAATCATTTTACTAGCATTATGTCTCAGTGTTGATCATTCTGGGTCAGTTTTCGCAAGTACACAATGGGCCTTTTAAAATATATAGATTCAGATATTCTTTTATTTCTGGAAATTTCCCTTGGATTATAGTTTTCGGTATCGATTCTGTTCCACGGTTCTGTTCTTCTTCACCAGCGGTGCCATTATGTATCTCCACCTTTACCTGCCTAGTGTCTGTCTCTTCTCCCGTTTCTAATGCAAACTACTTCCCTGCCCTTTTTGGTTTTTTCTTTCTCTCATTTCCATTCTCTTGGTTATATTCCTGCCTGTCTCCATGCAGTTTATTGCCTTTCTTTATTTGACTCTGTTTTGCTTTGAGCACAATGTTACTTAGCCTCCTTTTCTGAGATAATTTTGTTTCTCTCATTTTTTCCCCGAGTTCAATTAATTATTCACCTTCCTGTTATTTGCCCACTTCTGCGCTCTGTTTTTGAATTTCACACTCAAGGTGATTTTTCGGGTCCAGCTCAGTTTGAAGGGCTGTGCTGGTTTCTTTCTCCAGGGTCTTTGTTTCTTTGAGCGGCGGACGGGGTTTCCCTCCTTGAGGCGTTTGCTGGTTCTCACAGCAGCTTTACGTAACTGTAGTCCTCTTCCACCTGCTCATTTCACGGGTTTGGGTCGGTTTATAAGATTCCCAGTTTAGGGCGCCCTCTTCTGTCCGTGTGGCAATTACTGACGGCCGTGTATGCGCGTGCGCGTGCGCGTGCGCGTGCGCGTGCGCGCGCGGGGGCGGGGGGGAGGGGCTGTGTGTCGCCAGGTTTCCTGCTCTCTCTCATCCTGCAGGACTCCGTTGCTTCTTTCCCCGTCACCTTCCAGTCTCCAGGGGATCCCTCCTCTTTCCTTTTCTCTCCCCCTCAAGTCATGCCTTTCCGAGAACGCCCTCCTGGGCGCATGCACCCAAGGTCCTCTCTGATGATAGGTGCTCTGATTTCCAGGACTCCTGCTCTGTATTTTTGCAGTTGGGTGGGCTTTCTCTTTCCGTCAGGATTTGAAATCAATCTTAGGCCACCACGGCTCCCCAGTTCTGTGCCATTCCTCCCGGCCCGCCCTTGTCCTCTCTGAAGGCCTGCAACAGGAGTGAGCAATAGCTCACTGAGACTTGATGTTTATTTCTCCACTTAAAGATAGCATGAAGCTCGGGCATTCCCCTTGTCTGGTTATGCTAAAGGCGTGGGTTTGGCAGTGCTCTGTGTTCTGGCTTTTGTCTTTCATTTCTTTCTTTGAGCGTGTGCTGGGAGATGTGAACTGATACAGCCACCATGACCTTGGTTGTCCAGAATTCCATTTCTTGAGTTTTATATCATTTGGAATGTTTTTGGTTCTATGCAACACATATGCTGGGCTCAGTTTGGCTTAGACAGGAAATGCACTACTGTCGTATACCAGAAGTCTGGTGCAGGGCACTCCAGGCTTGGCACACCAGGCCATGTCCCCATTGCGTGCCAGCTTACAGCTGGGTGGCAGCAGCTCTTTCACACTCTAGGCCCCGACCACAGAGTCCTGCCGCTGCCCCCACTCCCAGCAGCAGAGCCTCTCCTGGGCGTTCCTGTGTAAGGGATTTAGTGATGAAGTCCACTCAGGGAGTGAAGGGGCAGGACTGGATAGAGGAGGCTGCTGGGCAGAGATGTGGTCTAAGTCCAGCCTCTGCCCCGTGGGGACTCCGGGGCATGAATGACATGCCACAGCATATGTCCTGAGGGAGACACAACAAGAGAGCCTGATCTAATGTCTCTGCAGCTGTCACTGGTCATGACTGGGTCACTTTCCCGCTCCTCACTCAGGGAGCAGTCAGGGCCAGCTCACCTCTGTCAGCTCAGACTAGGGAGACTGCCCAGGAGCTGGGGGTGTGTCGGCACCTCCCAAGTCAGTGAGAACGGAGGGAGTTCTGGAGCAGAAGTGAGGTGCAGTCAGGCGGAGGTGGACAGCAGGGAGCCAGCCATATGCATGGCGAGTTTGCTTTATGCCGGGCACAGGGCACGGTGGTGGGTACACCCAACAGGGGCCTGCCCTCTGGGCTCAGTCTCACCAGGCAGACCGACTGGGAAAAAGCTCAGTGGTTTGAGGAGCTGGCAGGTATTGTGAAGACAGAGTAGGATAAGGGGCGTCCTGGAGGGGCTGCTTTAGGTGGCCAGCAGTGGTGGTGGTGGCTCATTGGGTGCTGACATTTGGAAGTAAGGGGAGGAGAGGGTTCCGGTAAGTGGAACAACAGGGAGAATGAGGGAGATGCCTGCAGGATCTGCCTGTGTGAGGAGAGTGTGGACGGTGTGTAGGCCCACCCTGCCTGCTGCCTCCAGATCTGAGCCCAGGTTAGGGGTCAGCTGGGGGGTCACCCACCCTTGGGCCCAGTCGTGATGTCTGAGCTCTCATGTTCTCCTGAGTTCTCAGTGCCTTCCAAGTGCTGGCACATGGCAGGCACCCAGTAAACATTTGCTAAAAGGAAGTGTGCCTCAGTGACCGGCGTCCTCTGCAGAGCCCTGAGCTACCGCGTGGTAGGCGGCTGTGAGCAGCGAGCAGGCAGCCCTTTGGTGGCTCCGGGCCCAGACTCCCTGCCCACTGCTCTGGGGCCTGCCCTGGGCTCCTCGGGGTGGGCATCAGCAACAGAAAATGGGCACACTGCTGATCAGGGACAAAGCATCAGAGCCAGGGGCTGGTGGCCAGGCTGCAAAGGGGCTGAGCTGTTGGACAGTGTCTGAGCAGCCAATGTGGGTTACCAGAGGCCTCTCTGAACACCCCACAGCCGACTTGAAGTATCTTCACTGCCTCACTGTTTATCCAGCAGACCCTCAGGGGGATCCTGCTGGGCACCGGCCCCCCACTGCTCCAGGGAGGAGCCTGAGGCATGGAGGGCCCACTCCTGCTCCAGCAGTGAATGGCCAGACTGTCACGTCCCAGCTGGGATGTGAGAACCAGGGAGGCAAAGATGCAGAGGGTAGCTGCAGCCCAGAGCCAAGAGGTGGAAGTCGGGGATGGCTTCTTGGAGGAAGTGGCACTTGAGCTGAGCCTGCTTGTCTGGGAAACAGAGAAGCATAGAAAGAGAGCTGTGGGCTAGGGCCTGGGAGAAGGGTGCCCCTGTGGAGAGAGGGCCTCCTGGGTGACATGGCTAACCTCTTGCCAAGGCCTTCACTGCTGGTCACGTACAACTTGGAGCCATGGACATGGCTTTCATTCATCCCTTTATGTGTGCATTCAAAACCTGTGTAATGGGGGCCCCTTGCAATGCCAGGCCCTGAGCAAGCCTGTGCAGAAATGACCACAAGCCAGACATAGCATCAACGCTGCTCCCCGCTGTGCTCACTGACCAGCTGGATGCAGGGGTGGTGAGACAGGGGAAGCCCTTTGGGGGCATAAATGGGGCCTGCCCTCATCTAGAGAGGGCAAAAGATGCCCGGGACAGAACCCCAAGGGAGGAGCTGAGCTGGTCAGGCTGAAATAGGGGCTGGAAGACTGTGGCAGCCAGAGGGCATGGTGTGTGCAAGGGCTGTGAGGTGAGAGGGAGCTTGGTGCCTTCAGGAGGGACTCGAAGGCTGCTGGTGGCTAGAGCTGGGGGTGTGGGCAGGGAAGGGCCTGTGGGGAGGGCAGGGCCAGCCTGTAGGGCCTCTCGGGTTCCAGGAAGTGCTTTGGCTTATCCTAGCATCCAAAAGACCCAGGAATGGATTTTAAGCAAGAGAAGGATAGGATGTGATCAAATTTGAGTCTTGTGGGAGTGGATTGGAACGGGCAGGGGTGGGGTGCAGGCAGGACAGTGGTACCATCGGGAGGTGAGAAGCCAAACAGGCAGATGTGGGCTGAGGCAACAGGGTGGCCCTGACTGCCCCACCTCGGTCCCCATGGGCAGGTTTCTGGGGCACCTCAGCAGCCTCTCCAGGGAGGTGAACCTGGACTACGAGCGCAGCATGAACAAGATGAACTTTGACCGGGTCATCTCCTCCCAGCCCAACACATTCTCCTACGTGACCCTGCCTCAGAAGGAGGAGGAGAAGGTGCCCAACCAAGGTGAGGGTGGTTGGGCAAAGGCAGGCCCCATGGCTGTCCACTGGGCCAGAGTCCTCCCTCTAGGGTCGTCTCTGAACCTGCCCCGTCCCCACATTCCCCTTCTTCCCCACTGCCTGGAGAGCTGGGCAGGTTGGGGGTGAGGTGCGGGAAAGCCTTCTTTAAAGAGAGCAGACGGACAGACTGATCAGGTAGGAGCCAGGCTAGCATGTGCCAGGAAGGCAGCTGTTCAGGAGAGGGTCACAGAGTTCTGGGTGCCCGCCCTAGGGACACCTGGCTCTGCCTTCCTCCAGTAGCAAGGGTCGTTTAGCACTGACTCGGTGCCTTCTCAGGGGAGGCCGCTGGTCCTCTGGCCCCTTTGCTTTGGGCTCCCCCTCCCTGCTCCTTCCGTTGCCTGGACCCAGCTTCCGTGAAGTGCCAGAGCCCGGTGGGGTGTGGACATGGGGCCTGGTGCTAACGGCTTCCTTAGTGCTCCAGGGCAGGCCCCTGGGGTTGTGTGCAGAGTGAGCAGGAGGGGACGGAATCCGAAGTTCTCACCCCTAGGTGCATCCAGAGGGTACTGGAGGGCATTCACTCACCCCAGAGCAGGTACCTTGCTGCTAGGCCTTAGGGCCACTCCGGCAGGCTGTGGGAGACGAGGGCATCTGGGGACATGGTGTCTCTACTGCAGAGGAGGCGGGAGTTACGTGCCTCCTTCAGCACCCTGTAGATTGTCCTCATCCGGCATGCCCCAGGCAAACTGACACTGGCGCTTGGCCCCCACCCCCACAGGGCTGGTGACTGTCCCTGAGTACCCTTTCCGCGAGCAGAGGGAGGACTTCACCTTCGCGTCCCTGCTCATGCAGCCGGAGGTCATAATGGCCCTCAGCAAGGTGCGAGCCGAGTGCAACAAGGTGACCACCATGTCCCTGTTCCACTCAAGCCTCTCCAAGTCCAGCCGCCTGGAAGAGTTTGAGCAGATCCAGTTGCAGACCTTTTCCCAGGTGCGTGGGCAGCAGGCACAGGGGGCGGCAGCCAGAGACTTGCAGCTGACAGGCACAGGCCAGGGGCCCCAGCTCCATCTGAAAAGCAGACCTGCTCCTCCCAGACCTTGCGGGAGGTGGGGTGGGTGCCTCGGGGTGGCTCATCGCTGGAGAGGATGGCCAGGTAGGCTTCCCTTGCAGTCTCTTTCCGTCCAACCCTGGTGGCCTCTGAAGCAGACCCCTTGTCTCAGAAAGGGGAGCAGGAGCCCCATGTGCGGCACACCTGCCTGAGGATTGGACTGTGAGGGAGGAGGGGTGTGGCCCCCCTGGAGACAGGCGCCGGTGGCCAAGAAGAGCTCGTGTCTCTGCCTCATTCCCCACTCCCTGCCTCTCCCCCGTGGCCTGCTTCTGCCCCTCCCTCTCAGCCCTGAGATCCCGGGGTCACAGGAGGGCATGGGTGAGTGGGGCTCGGCAGTAAGTTGCGGCAGGGCAGGTCCTTCTGTGGGCATCTGCTCCTGATGCTGCTGCAGTGCCCCAGCGCCTGGAACCCTGAGCGTGGCGGCCGCGGGTGCAGGCTGGGTGGTTGTGTGATGCCCCCTGGCCATTCCAGGTGCAGATGTTCCTCAAGGACAGCTGGGTGAGCATGCTCAAGGTGGCCATGCGCAGCAGCCTACGCGACATGAGCAAGGGCTGGTACAACCTGTACGAGGCCAGCTGGGAGGTGTACCTCACATCCAAGCTGCGCCGGCTGATGGAGCTCATCAAGTACATGCTGCAGGACTCGCTGCGCTTTCTGGTGCAGGACTCACTAAGCAGCTTTGCCCATTGCATCAGCGAGGCCTGCTGCAGTGTGCTGCACTGCCCGCGGGACATGGCCTGGGGCGAGGACCACATCAACAGCCCCTACAGGTGGGGCCCTGCTGGGCGAGGCACCTGGTGTCCCGCAGCTGTTCCTTGCCAGGCCCCCAGGGGCTACAGCTGCTGGGGTGGCGACCAGGGCAGCCCTTCGGAGAGCCCGGCTCCCACCCCAGCTGCCGGGTGGCACCTCACAGGCTCTGACTTGAGTTTCTCCTGGGGACCTAAAGGAGCACTTGCCCTAAGCCGTGTGGGTTCCAGGGGAGCAGGGCGGCCGGCGGCTGCTTTCACAGGGGGACGCATGCAGGTGAACAGTCATCGGCAGTCTTGGCAGGGGCTGTGCCAGGGAGAGGTGGCATCTGAGTCAAGACCTGAGGCCTGAGGAGACACAGGGGAGGTGCACCAGGTGGAGGGGCCGGAGCGCAAGAGGCCTAAAGGGCTGTCAAGGGAGGAAGGGCCAGCAGGTGTGGCTGGAGTGGGAGGGTGGGGAGGCTGGCCAGGATGCCTGTGGGAGAGGCCGCAGGGACCAGGCCAGAGCACGCGGGCCTCCTGGGGTCATTGTTGGGGCCAGACTTATTCTAAGGGTGGTCAGCAGCCATCGCAGGGGTTAACCATATGATTTACATTCCAAAATGGTGCTCTGGATTTGTGGGGACAAGTGAGGCAGAAGAGAAGTCCGACCAAGGCTCTTGCCGTTGTCTAGACAAGTGCTGAGGGGTGGGGACATGGTGGGGCAGTGTGTGGGCAGTAGTGCTGTGGGGCCTGGATGCAGAAGGGTGTTAGGAGACCAGGCTGATTGCAGGGGCCATCCCGAGCCCTGGGGAGCTGGAGGGAGTCAGGGGACGTGGGATGTTTGAGATAACCATTAGAGGTCCAGGGGGCAGGTGGTTGGCAATCCAGATCATAGACCCAGCTGGGATCCACGCTTGAGGGTTGTTGACATGTAGTGGGCATATGAAGCCAAGGATGGTGGGCATCTAGGGAGAGTGAGGGCGCCTGAGGGCCCAGGGTCCAGCCAACATGCCCTGATGACCTTAGGACTGAGTGGGGCTCCTCCCTGTCCCTGGGGCCCACAGATCTTTGGGTGAGTGGCAGAAATGGAGGAGCCTGTTTGGCTGGTGTAAGTCTTCCTCTCTGGTAACTTGGAGTTTTCTGGGAGGAGGGAGGAGGCAATTGGAGAAGCTCAAGAGCCATCATGCTGGCAGGAAGGGCAGAGGGCCGGGTCTCCCCAGACCCTGTCCACGGTCAGCCTGACCACCCCCCCCTGCAGGCCCCGGAAGAACCCCCTGTTCACCGTGGACCTGGTGCTGGACAGCTCGGGGGTGCACTACAGCACACCGCTGGAGCAGTTTGAGACATCTCTGCTCAACCTCTTTGACAAGGGCATCCTGGCCACCCACGCGGTGCCCCAGCTGGAGAAGGTACAGCTGTAGCTTGAAGCCCGGGCACCTGTGCTAGAGCAGTGCAGCCTTTCCGTGGGCCCCCACCTGGCTGGCCGTGTGCTCAGCACTGTTAGTACTGGAATACCTCATTCATTCCTCACCGAGAGCTGAACTGGAGACCATCAACATGCCCATGAGTCAGGCTTGGAGCAGTTCAGCCTAAGGTCACACCGTTGCTGGGTGTCAGACCTGTGTTTCCACCAGGGCTCACTCGTCCACTCCCACCACAGCATGTCTTCCCCAGATCCCACCCAGCACCTGACCTGTCTCTTTAGCTAACATGTGGACACACTGACCTCCACACTTGGGAGCCCTTGTCAGAAATCCCCACTCACACCCCTGCCATGCCCAGCCCATTCCTCTGTAGCTCCAGCCGTCTCCCCCACCCCTTGCTGGTCACCCTGTCTGCTCCTTCCCTTGGCTCTCGACTGAGGCAGGCATAGGCAGAGGAAGATGCCGCCCCTGTATTAGTCCTGGGTCCCCTCCAAGAGGCACCACAGCAAACCCTCACCTCTACCCCACCATGCCACACTGCTGCCACTCAGCCTTGGGTCACGCCTCCAGCCCTCCCACCCTCCTGCCCCATGGCACATCCACTCTCAGGCCTGGGCTTGACTCCACAGCTGGTGATGGAGGACATCTTCATCAGCGGCAACCCCCTGCTGGAGTCTGTGGGGCTTCACGAGCCGCTGGTGGAGGAGCTACGTGGCACGGTCGCCAATGCTGTGCGGCAGGCCTTGGTCCCCCTGCAGGCCTACGCCAGGGAGTACAGAAAGTACCTGGAGCTGAACAACAACGACGTCACCACCTTCCTCAAGTGCGTGCCTGCATCTGTGTCTGCACTGTCTGTGCGACCCCGCCCACCCGCTCATGCCCTCAGCCCCTCCTGTGCCCGCCGTCCACAGGGCCTACCAGACGCAGTGCCCATCGGCTGAGGAGGTGCGGCGGGTGGTACTCACTCACCTGCAGGAGAAAGAGGTCCTGGACAGCTCGCTGCCTAGCAGCATCATCATTGGGCCCTTCTACATCAATGTTGACAACGTCAAGCAGAGCCTATCCAAGAAGTGCAAGGCCCTGGCCACTTCCATGCTGGACATCCTGGCCAAGAATCTGCACAAGGAGGTGTATGATGTACGTGCCCTCTCGCCCAGCCCCAGTGGCTGCAGTGACACACCCACCCTCATGTATGTGGGCAAGTTGTCCCCAGACAGGAGCAGGGCTGTCTGCAGATGCCCAGCCCAGTGGAAGGCTCTGAAAGTCATTGTGACTTGGCCCTATCTATCTGTGGGGAGCTGTCCCCTATGGGAAGTCCCAGGAAGTGGGAGCTGCCGCCTCCTTCCCTAGACTTGTAAAGATCTGGGAACTGCTCACGAGGACCTCCTGGGGTGGGTCATTTCAGGGAGCTAAGAGGCCCGAGAGGTCTGGAGTGTGTGTCAGCTGGGTGCAGAGGGCTGGGGAAAGTGGGCCAGGTGATGCCCTCCTCCTACCACAAGGCCCGGCTGCCCAGTGAGCTGGCTGCAGGATGTGGTGGGGTGGAGGAGGAGCAGCAGGCCCCAGGGAGGGCAAGCGAGGGCATGCGGCCTCTCCAGCACCCTCCTCCTACGGCAGATCTGTGAAGGGTTCCACAGCATCAGCCGCAAGATCTACGAGAAGCCCAACAGCATTGAGGAGTTGGCTGACCTTCGCGATTGGATGAAGGGCATCCCTGAGAAGCTGGTGGGGCTGGAGGTGAGGAGGCGCACGGAACCTGGGGGGCATGGGGCTGCTGTTTGGGTGCTGGGGGCCAGCAGGGGCAGGAGGTCAGGGGCAAGGGGTTTGGGGGAGGTAGATGCACAGAGGACAGGTGGCGAGGAGGGTTATAAGGCTGGGTGCGGGTGGGGGCTCAGAGCTGGGCTGTTCAGGAAGTCAGGAGGGCGGAAAGTATCGGTTAGGGGCTGGAGCTGGAGGTGTGGTGGCCATGGCTCTTGCAGCCCTGAGCCCAATGCTGGCCTGGCACCCCATGCCTTCTTCTCCACCCCTGGCCTCCCCTGTCTGGAAGAGAGCAGCCTCTCCTTAGCTCCTAACCACTTGGGGAGCTCAGTCCCAGTCAACGCCTCCTCTGGGCACTCCGGCAGCTCTTACATCTGTCTGTGCAGGAACGGATTGTGAAGGTCATGGAAGACTACCAGGTCATGGACGAATTCCTTTACAACCTTAGCACGGAAGACTTCAATGACAAGTGAGTGGGAGATTGGTCTCCACCCCAGGTGGCAGGGAGCAGAGGTGAAAGGCAGGTGCTGCAGCGGCTCTATTCAAGTATCCTAGTGGCTACAGGCTGTGCAGCCACACCAGAAATGCCTTTTGAAGATGCCAGAGGCCATGGCTCCAGAGCCAGGTGTCCAGTTGGGCAGGAGGACGTCATTTGGGCCTGTTGGCCTAGAGACCCTATCGCGTTGTCAGTCAGACACACCTGTTTGCCCCGGCCTAGGTCCCCTTGTTTGTGACTGTGGCTCTTTGTTGTCCTTGGGCACGCCAAGGGAAGGCCTCATGGGTAGCAGCCTCAGGCGGGAGCTGCCTGGCTGAGGCTGCAGAGACCCCCTACTGAGGTGCCTCCAGGATGCCAGGGCCTGGGGGAGGCCAGCACTGTCTCCTGGGAGCCCAGGCCGGGAGCCACAGCGCTGGCTTCACAGAGCACCCTGGTGAAGGTGGCCCCCAGCATTGGCGCTCCCAAGCCACCTGCAGGTGGAATCCCTGAATGCCCACATCTTCCAGGGAGAGGGGAGCTGGCCTGGTGGCCCTGGTTGGTCACCAAGGCGTTGCAGACTAGAGGCTATCACTCTGCCTCCTCTGAGCGGCAGCCCCTCCAGACCCTGGGGTGTAAGAGGGAGCTCAGCCTCACTCCTCTCATTTTGGACATTGCTCCCCCGGGCCCCATCACTGTACAGGGCACACTGGATCTGCATCCCCAGGGCAGGGATGGCCTCCTCTGCCAGGCAGGCCCGCACCCCGATGTGCCAACAGCTGCCTCCCAGCCTATGCCTGGGACGCATTTGCCCAGCTCAGACGGGATTCCCTGCCTGCCCCACCCACCTGCTGATCGCAGCTGGGATACTCCCCCACCCCACTGCTGCCCCTCCCAGGTGGGCCGCCACCAACTGGCCTTCTAAGCTCCTGGGGCAGGTGGAGGTGGTGCGGCAACAGCATGTGGAAGAAGAGGATAAGTTCCGCAGAATCCAGATCATGGATCAGAACAACTTCCAGGAGAAGCTGGAGGGGCTGCAGGTGCGGCTGCTGAGGGCTCCACTACGATGTGCTCTCTGCCAGGCCAGCATGCATGCACACGCACATGCCCGCCCACATGCACACATGCGCACACACGCCCGCCCGCACAAATATGCACTCTCCAGGGCGGGGCTCACCTCAGGCCTGCAGGAGGTGGTGTTAGTGTTTGATGGGTGAATTGGTGGATGAGTGAACAAATGGCTACCGGATTGAACTGAAAGGCTGGAGGGGTGCCTGGGCGGCAAAGGACCCCACCTCTTCATTCTGTCTCCCCTGCCCTGGTAGGCAATGCGCACAGTGCCTAGGGCACTGGGTCTTTCTCCAATCTCACTGTGTTCCCACAGGGCAGTTGGCCTGCCTGTGACAGGCCAGGAGCCTACTCAACCTGGAACTGGGAAGGGATCCTGGGGGCCTAGGGCTTCCTGGGTGTATGGGGTGCTGAGCATGGGTGGGGCCACTGAGGCCCCTGACCTCGTGCTCCTTGGCCCACAGCTGGTGGTAGCTGGCTTCTCCACCCACATGGAGGTTCTGCGAGCGCACGAGATCGCCAACGAGGTGCGGCGGGTCAAGAAGCAGCTGAAGGACTGCCAGCAGCTGGCTGCTCTCTACAACAACCGCGAGCGCATCTTTGGCTTGCCCACCACAAGCGTAGGCCTCCTGCGGTGTACCCGACCCCTGGGCTTGAGGAAGGGCCCCAGCATCTATGGACACATCCAAACCCTAGGTGGCAGGGCGCTGGCATTTGAGGGGCAGGGCTAAACAGGCTGCAGAGAGAAAACCCACCCCTGGCCCTCGGGGCCAGGAGCCTGGCTGGAACAGACAGGAGGCCTGACGGTCAGTGCAGGCTTTGCTCAGCCACTCAGGGCCCAGAGCCTGTGTGGGGCAGGCAGAAGAGAGGGCAGGCCTGAGGCCATGGGGTCAGGATCAGGGACGGCAGCCAGTGCAAGGAGGCAGAGAGGGCCCGGCCCAAGAAGGAGCAGCATGGGGGGCTCCCCAGACAGCCCTGCTCTTCTGCCCTTGCAGTATGACAAGCTGACCCAGATGGTGAAGGAGTTTCAGCCCTACCTGGACCTCTGGACCACAGCCTCTGACTGGCTGCGCTGGTCTGAGAGCTGGATGAACGACCCTCTGTCAGCCATTGATGCTGAGCAGCTGGAGAAGAATGTCACCGAGTCCTTTAAGACCATGCACAAGTGTGTGAAGCAGTTCAAGGACATCCCAGGTAGGCAGCCAAGCTGGCCTAGCCCTTCCTTCCTCTCCTGTGCTGGCTGCTTCTCATTCCTGCCTGCCCTGCCCGGCAGCCTGCCAGGACGTGGCCTTAGACATCCGGGCCCGCATCGAGGAGTTCAAGCCATACATCCCGCTGATCCAGGGGCTGCGCAACCCTGGCATGCAGACCCGGCACTGGGACATGCTATCCAATGAGATCAACATTAATGTCAGGCCCAAGGCGAACCTGACCTTCGCTCGCTGCCTCGAGATGAACCTGCAGGATCACATCGAGAACATCAGCAAAGTGGCCGAGGTGGCCGGCAAGGAGTATGCCATTGAGCAGGTGGGCAGCCACCAGCAGGCCTGCCCTGCCCCGTGCAGGCTCTGCCCGATGGGGAGGAGGACAGTGCTGGGCTCTGTCCCCCGGGGCCATTCAGCAGTCCCAGGGGCTGGGGTGCATTCTCTTCCATGAGTTAACAGTGTGGTGGGCTTGGCGCAGCGTCCAGCATCCCTGTCACACTCGGTTACTCCTCTCGAGGTATGTCCTCTCCCAGGAAGGAGCTGGTAGCACTGCCCTCATAATTAAGAGCAAATTAAGGCTCAGAGAGGTTCAGCAACCAGCAAGGGCCTGCCTGGCACCTTGGCTGCCTCCCACACGCACATGCATCTTGTATGCATGCAGCGCACATGTGAGAGCCACTCAGCCATGCAGTCAGAGGGGCCTGTGGGGAATTTGCTGACCAGACAAGCTGAGAGTATTTGCCAGAGGGGCCCATGAAGGTCCAGGGCTGCCGGGACCTGGCCTGACAACCCCCTACCCCAGGCCCTGGACAAGATGGAGAAGGAATGGTCGACCATCCTGTTCAACGTGGTGCCCTACAAGGAGACGGATACCTATATCCTCAAGAGCCCCGACGAGGCCTCGCAGCTGCTGGACGACCACATTGTCATGACCCAGAGCATGTCCTTCTCTCCCTACAAGAAGCCCTTTGAGCAGCGCATCAACTCCTGGGAGAGCAAGCTGAAGCTGACCCAGGTGGGCCCTCCTTGGCCCTGCCCTGCCCTCGTGCACCTCTCCTCTGTGGTGTCCAGGGTCTCCGAGCATTGGGGTGCCTTGCCTGGGTTGTGCAGCTCCCAGTCATCTGATGGGCCCCTCATTCAGAGGAGGCAACAGAATGGGATATGCTCTCTCTGCTGGGGGGCAGCTTGGAACTGTTTCCCAACCTGTGGCGGAGTTGGGCTGTGAGAGCTGCCCATGGACCTTGCAGGGCTGCCTGGGCTTGGGACAACTGGGACCTGCAGTCTCGGAACTTTTGGGCTGGACTCCACCACGCCCTGGGCTCCTCAAGGCCCTCTCCTGCTCTGCCCTGGGCCTCACTTGCTGGCTCGGGATGAGGGGGCCAGGGCACTGAAGATTTCCTGTCTTCAGCTCTCAGTGCCACAGGCAGGGGTCTGCAGAGGGGCAGAGGATTGTCCTGAGGTCAGGCCTATGTGTGATTCAGACAGCTCCTTCCCGGGGCCTTCCTGGGAGCTGCGTAGAAACCACCCATGAAGGCCAGATGCCAGGAATGGGTAGTCGGTTTGCACACTCGCAGGATCACCCTGAGATGCCTGACTGTCACTGTTGTCCCCGTCTCCCTCTTTTCTCATGCTGCCCTGAGACTTCCACCTTCCCTCTCCCCCAAGGCCCAGCGTCAGGCAGCCCTCCCAGCTTCCCTTGTACCTGCCCGCAGGCTGTGCCTGTCGGGGCCCTTGGCGGTGCCTCCTACGGAGCATGGCACACATCAGGCGCTTGGTGATTCCAAGGCAGAGCTGGACGTTTAGTGGACTGTGGGCTCTTCAAGGCGGCGACCACATCCTATTCCCTGTGTTTCTCCTGGTGCCCACATGTGCCTGGCACAGAGCAGGACATGACACATATCTCTTGAGGAAGAAGCTGAATAAATGAATGAATGGATGAGTTTGCTTTAATAGGAAAAGACCAAATGTAAATCCTGACAAGGGAGTTTGGAGGCAGAAGGGAAAGTGGCCTGTTTTGAAGCTGTCTCACTCTTGGACTGATGTTTCAAGCATATTTTGGGGATCTCCAGCCTAGGGAATCCCAGGGTCACAGACCTGAAGTCCTCCCGGGAAGGAGACTGCTTTGATCTCCGTGCACTGGCTCTTTTCCTGCTACTTCACAGCTCATTGGTCTGTGTGCAGCCTCTTGCGGGGAAAGAGTGGCTCCCCAGCTCTGCTGGAGGCAAGGGCGTCCTGTGGGGAGCTTGGGGTTTCCCTGGAGGGCAGGCATCCGTGCAGCCTCTTTGCGCCCTGGAGCCCTGTGACTGACAGCATTCTGGGAATTTCCCCAGGTACTGGCTCTGGTGCCCAGTGTTCCAGCCAGCAGTCCCGTGAGGTGAAACATCTGGGTCGTGAGGGACAGGACCCAGTTTGGACTCCAGTCCCTGACCATCCATGCCCCATCCAGGAGGTGCTAGAGCGGTGGCTGGACTGCCAGCGGTCCTGGCTCTACCTGGAGCCCATCTTCAGCTCCGAGGACATCAACCAGCAGCTGCCCGTGGAGAGCAAGCGCTACCAGACGATGGAGCGGATCTGGAGAAAGATCATGAGGAATGCCTACGAGAGCCGGGAGGCGAGCTCCCCCGGGACGCATGGCTGGGACCGCTGAGGGCCCCGACCACACTGTGCACAGCCTCCCGACTGAGAAAGATTGGAGGACACGTCTAAGGCTTTGGTCTTGGCCTGTGTCCCTGAGTGGGCTCTCCCTTCCTGAGAAACGGAATAGTTGATAGTATTCCTCTTGGATTTGCAGTCCATATTAGCATTTTAAAGGCCCTGACAAGTCCTGCAGAAAAAAAAAATCATACTGCTTGGCTTTGTTTTGCCCTAATTTTTTTGACCATAGACTTTTTTCTGTGGGACAGGAGTGCTGGATGCAGCACTTGGCTTTCCCAACCCCCTTCCTTCCCAGGCCCCACACTGAGGGTCTCTGGCTGGTGGGGGTGCCCTCTGAGCCCACCTTGCTGCCTCCCAGTTGGACCGTGCTCACTTCCCATCTCTCTCTGGCCTGGGCCACGCAGGTAATCAATGTGTGCTCTGACCAGAGGCTGCTGGACAGTCTGCGGGACTGCAACAAGCTGCTGGACATGGTGCAAAAGGGCCTCAGCGAGTACCTGGAGACCAAACGGAGTGCCTTCCCCAGGTGGGCGCTGCCTGGCCCTTGCCCACTCTGTCAGTGCCAGCTCACAAGGCTGGCCGCAGGGACCCACTCCTCCACCCCCTGGCAGATTCTACTTCCTGTCAGACGATGAACTCCTCGAGATCTTGTCCCAAACGAAGGACCCCACAGCTGTGCAGCCCCACCTTCGCAAGTGCTTCGAGAATATCGCCCGGGTGGGTAGCAGCCTGGGGTTCAGGGCTGGGAGCAGGGGCACCTTCCCAGAGCAGATAGCCCTCCTCTCACCAGGTCCCTGTGGCAGGAAATGAGGCAGCAAGTTATTGAGGTTCCTGGCCTGGAGAGGAAGGTCAGCTTCAGGACGCCCAGCTCAGAACTGGATGACGTCCAGTCATCCGGGGAAGCTCTGTCCCCCGGAACACTGAGGTGCCCGATGGGTTGAGCAACTCGAGGCCAGGAACTCCTGTCCTTGTCCTTATCCTCACCTACAAGGGAGGCCACACTGGCCTGTGAAGGAGGGGGACAAGCATGTGGCCTGAATGGGCCACAGGCAGGGATGAGGCAGAGGCAGACCCCCCTGCCTGCACACAGTGAGGGAAGGCCCAGCCAAGGCATGAGCTCTGGAGGGGCCCCTGACGCGAGCTCCCTTCGGAAGGTGGAGGGCAGGTTGGGGTCAGCACTGGGCTGCAGTAGGTGGGGCCTGCGGGCACGCCTGGGGTAACCCTGATTCCCCTCACCCCCAGCTGCTGTTCCAGGAGGACCTGGAGATCACGCACATGTACTCAGCCGAAGGGGAGGAGGTAGAGCTGTCCGCCTCCATCTACCCGTCCGGCAACATGGAGGACTGGCTGCGGGGGGTGGAGCACGGCATGAAGGCCAGCATGCGGGACATCATTGAGAGGGCCATTAAGGCCTACCCCACGGTGAGCACGCCCCCTGGCCCCCGCTGCCCCGCTGGGGCTGGGCCGTCTGCCTGCCTCTTCCTCAGGTTGTAGCCTTGACTGCTGGGGTCTCCAGGGGCAGGAGTCCTTGAGGCCTGCTCAGGGCAGAATGTGCAAACATGCTCTGGAAAGCAAGACTTTCTCCTAACGACACTCAGTCCCTGTTTTGATGTTTCGGGGGCTCGCTGTGCACCGAAGCCCCATGCTGGGCCTTCCCCCACATTCCCTCTCTTGGCCCAGACTCAGCAGCTGGCCTGGGAGTTCAGCCTTAGCCAGTCAGCTCAGAGATGTTTTCTGCCTAAAGACGTGTGATCCACTGTGGCAGTTGGCATTTGAACCCTGGACTGTATCCCCGATCCTGGGCTCCCACCCCCAGGGCCCCCACCCCCAGCACTGTGTCCCCGCCATCCTGGGCCTCCACCCCTCTGCTTCAGGGCCTCCTCTGCTGAGGAAGTGAAGACTGCCCAGTTCCCAGTAGCCGAGTTTAAGGGCTTCTCTGCTTAAGTGGAATTAACAACTTGAGCCCAGAAGTGCAGGCAAAGCTGCAGGGTTAGGGCTGGCAGCTGCCTGGGTCAACCTGCCTGTGTTTTCTTCCCAGATGCCCAGGACCCGATGGGTTCTGAACTGGCCTGGCCAGGTGACCATTGCTGGGTGCCAGACATACTGGACCATGGAGGTGGCAGAAGCCCTGGAGGCCAGCAGCCTCAGTGACCAGCTGTTCCCCCAGCTCACCCAGCAGGTGGGAGGCAGGGGGTCATCATCAGTTCTCTGCACATCCTCCACACTGAGAGAGCTCAGTGCATCCCAGACCATCAGAACCCCCAGGATGGAGGGGTCGATCCTGGCAGAAGCCCACCACCTGTGCAAGGGGCAGGGAGCCTACCTGAGTGTGACCATGCTGATCTCTGATGGTGTCCCCTGACTTGTGCAGCTCAGTGACCTGGTGACCCTCGTGAGGGGGAAGCTGTCTCGCATGCAGCGGGCCGTGCTGTCGGCACTGATTGTCATTGAGGTCCACGCCAAGGATGTGGTGAGCAAGCTGATCCGGGAGAGTGTGGCCAGTGTGAGTGACTTCGAATGGATCTCCCAGCTGAGGTGAGGATGCAGGGGTCCCTGGCCTGACTGTGAACGGGGCTGGGGCAGCAACAGGAGGGGCGAGGGTGGGGCAGTCCGCAGCAGGCTGGCCCCGGCCCCCACGGCTTTGGGACAAGCTGGTGGGAGAACCCAAAAGAAACACCTCTCCTCAGCCCCCTACCCTACCCAGTGGCCAGGGGTCCCCATAGCCTGGGAACTGATCTCCTTGCCATGCCAGGTACTACTGGGCGAATAACAACCTGTCCATCCGGGCCGTGAATGCTGAGTTCATCTATGGTTACGAGTACCTAGGCAATAGCGGGAGGCTGGTGATCACACCCCTCACCGACAGGTGAGGCCCCCTCCTCACCTCCCACCCACTAGGACCCTCCCTCCAGCTCCAGCTAGCCCAGGAGTCCAGGGACCACAGGGCGCAGTCAGCCCGTGACGAGCCAGTCCAGCAAAGCAGTGCAGGGCTAGGAGCATGGGCTGTGGGTTCAAAACCAGCTCTGCCTGCCCTGAGGAGCCATGGGCAGGGGATAAACTCTCTGTGCCTTAATTTCCTCTGCTGCCTCCTTAGGGAGTTGGAGTTGTGAGAGTTTCATGAGCTAATGCATAAAGCTCTCAGGGAGCATCTAATGGATGTGAGCTTTAGTAATTTTATCAGGTATTTCTTTGAATGTGCCAGAGGAATTGATCTTGAGAGAACTAATGGGTGAGGCCTGTCATAAAGTGCACAGTTCTCTTCTACAGCAATCACCCATTTCCATAGTTAGTAGCAGCTAGATTTTCAACTTGGGTTTTGAATACGAACGTGGTATGGCCTCAGGTTGGCCATCCCTGCAGGTTCCTGAACAAAATTCTGCAGGGCCATGGGGTTAGGGAAGGAAGCACTTGGCAGGTGGCTGGCTCCAATCCTGACCCCAGCAGCCTGTGCTGGGCACACCTGGACCCCCGAGGGGAGACAGGGCCAGGAGCTGCCCACTGAGGCCCCACCCACGGGGCCTAAAGGGGGAAGGCTCTCCCTCCCTGTGTGTGTGTAAATCCTGAGGAAGGTGCATGACACATGCCTGCCTCCTCTCACTCCTGTAGGTGCTACCTGACCCTGACTGGGGCCCTGCACCTCAAGTTTGGGGGCGCCCCAGCTGGCCCAGCTGGCACAGGGAAAACTGAAACCACCAAAGACCTGGGCAAGGCGCTGGCCATCCAGACTGTTGTGTTCAACTGCTCTGACCAGCTCGACTTCATGGCCATGGGCAAGTTCTTCAAGGGCCTGGCCAGGTGAGGCTGGGCGCGAGGGCGGCACAGGGGGGTAGGAAGGCAGAGCTCCCCCAGGGACATGGCCAGAGAGGAGCCTCACAGGATGGAGGAGGAGACAGGACGGGCTCACAGGAGTCAGAGGCTCCGCTCCGGGCAGGCACCTGGGTGGGGTGGCAGGCCGTGGGGTTGTGGCCGAGCTGCAAGGGATCGCTGTGGAGGGCTTCCTCCCCCGCAGTCGGCCTGGAGGCGCCAGGTGGGCTCTGTGCTCACACTGCTGGTGCCCTCCCCTCACTTAGTGCTGGGGCCTGGGCCTGCTTCGACGAGTTCAACCGCATCGATGTCGAGGTGCTGTCTGTGGTGGCTCAGCAGATCACCACCATTCAGAAGGCACAGCAACAGCGGGTGAGCCTCGGGGCTGCCACCCCATGCCTCCCCAAGGCTACCACTCACCACAGTGCCCGCCGTGCCCATGCTGCCACATGACCCCATGCCGGCAGGGTGAGAAGCCAGGCTCTCAGGCTTCCCTGAGCCCGGCCCTCTCATCTCACGGGGGACTGGGGACTGGCACTCCCCCACTTTGTACAGCTGCCCCTGGGGGTTCTTGTCGCCAGGCAGGGCGCCCACACCCTCACCGCACTCTGGGACAGCGCCCAGGCTGAGCTGCGGTGGGTGAAGGGGTTCCTCCCCACATCCAGACCTTATGGAAAGCCCAGCCACTCATTCTTCCTCTCAGAGTATTCAGAGACCTTCTTCTGGGGACAAGAGCTGGAATCTGGCAGGTGCCCCAGCGCTACCCAGTAGGGCTCTGGGTCCTGGTCAGAGCTGAACTTGCCCAGGTTGAGGGAAAATCAATGTCAGGGGTGGAAGGAGTGGGGATCAGGAAATAGACCACCTCAGGCAGCCGAGGCCTGAAGGGCCCCTGGAACCCCAGGCCTAAGGCCAGCTCCTGAGAGGGTAGTCAGCCCACGATAAGGGTCCAGGGCAGGCAGGCCAGCCATAGCCAGGACAGGGGCAGCAGTGGGACAGAGGCCCACACGGAGAGGGGCGGTGAGCCGGACCTTTCCCTCTAGGTGGAGCGCTTTGTGTTCGAAGGCGTTGAGATCCCGCTCGTGCCTTCCTGCGCCGTGTTCATCACCATGAACCCGGGATACGCCGGCCGCACTGAGCTGCCCGATAACCTGAAGGTGAGTTCAGGTCCAGGAGGCCCGCCCAGCCACGGAGAGGAGGCCCCAGGCTCGTCCTCAGGGCTTGGGAGAAGTCGGAGGGCAGGCCCAGTCAAGGGACAGAATCTAACGGGCAGAGTGGTCCTGCTCGGGAGTGTGAGCCTCAGCATGGCAGGCGTGGTGCCGAGGCGAATCCGAGCAGCAGTGGGGGAGGAGAGCACAGAGGCTGCGTTCTGCACATCCCAGTCCGGAGGGTGGGTGGTGCTCTGGGAGAGGAGGTCCGCCTCCCCTCCACATGCACACCACGTGCCCCAGGCGCTCTTCCGGCCTGTGGCCATGATGGTCCCGGATTACGCCATGATTGCCGAGATCTCCCTCTACTCCTTTGGCTTCAACGAGGCCAGTGTGCTGGCCAAGAAGATCACAACCACCTTCAAGCTGTCCTCCGAGCAGCTCAGCTCCCAGGTGAGGCCCTGCCCCAGCCAGGTTCCAGGCTCAGAGCTGCTGCCTGTCCCCAGTGACCCATGGAAAAGGAATTACATCCTCATGCTCAGCTGAGAACACCGAGGTCCTAAGCAGCTGAGAGCCTGGCGAGGCTCACGCAGCACATGGGAGGGAGCTGGAGCTGGAGTGGGAGCAGGTGTCCACCTGGGCTGTTCAGGTGCGAGGGAGGGTCAGCCCTTAGGAGGCCAGGAGCCACACAACCTCAGGCTGGGGAGCAGGAGTGGGACACCAGTCCCCCCACCCCGAGCCTCCCACCACCGTGGGCCTTCCCCTCGGGGCTGAGCCCCGGTTCCAGCACAGACACTGTTGGAATAGGTGCTGGCAGGGTGGACGGCTTTCCCGTTTGGCTCCATTCTCAGGCCGGCGCTGTCTTGCGGTGGCAGAGATGAGCCCCACCTCTGGGACTACATGCTTCCAGCTTAGTTTCTTTTTCCAAATAGGTCCAGAAAAAGTCCCTGGTATCACCCTCATGGGCCCTCTCTGGGTGACCTGCTGTGCACAAACACGAATTGCCACGGCCAGAGGGAAACCGCACTGCCTTAGGTCGGCGGGGTGGGCCACTGAAACCCGCAGGCTGGAGGGATGCCATCTGTTACTGGGAGAAGCAGTGACTGTCCACCACAGTTGCCCAGGGTGCTCGCACCTCGCACACCCAACCTTCCACTTTCAACCTTTCACTTTCACCTTCACCATGTGGTTCTGGAATTGCACTCAACCCTTCCCAGGTGGCCATGACCTAGAGTCAAGCCCAGACTGTTCACCCAGCTCCAAGTCCAGGATATCCGGGAAATGTGCTGGCCTGTGGGTCAGGTCCAGACATGACTCTTACTGTCAGAGAGCAGAGCACTAGACGTGGCCGTTTGCAGCACACCTGCTGCATAATGCAGAGCAGCAGAGCCGGTGGCCGGGCCGACAGGGCGGGTCCGGGGAGATGTTCTGAGAGAATGCTAGAAGGAAGCTCGAAAGCCATGGAGGCTGACCCGCTGGGGGCAGACAGGAAACTCCTCCATTCATGTTTGCAATGAAACAAGGCACGAGCACCTCCTTACTCTGGTGCTCTGCCCCAGGGATTTAGCCCTGATCGACCCCAAGGGTCTGAGAGCCAAGCAGGGGTGAGAACAAGTAACCTGGCAAAGGAGAGGCCACTGGAGGACCCTGGTAGTGGGGGCACGCAGGTGGTCGCAGAGGCCTGCAGGGGAAGCCGTGGGCCAGGTACCAGGTGGGAGGCAGGGTGTTCCAGGCAGAAGCCCCGAGAGGGACTGTGTCTACCCACCCCTCCTCCCGTATGCCGGTGACAGGACCACTATGACTTCGGGATGAGGGCTGTGAAGACCGTGATCTCGGCGGCCGGGAACCTGAAGCGAGAACACCCCAGCATGAACGAGGTGAGCTCCCTCTGGGCATGTCGGGGAGCAGGGCTCCAGCATGGCTGGAGTTGTCTGGCTTGGCCAGTCTAACAGCTCCACGGCCTCTGCTGCAGGAGCTCATCTGCCTCCGGGCCATCCGAGACGTGAATGTGCCCAAGTTCCTGCAGGAGGACCTCAAGCTCTTCTCGGGGATTGTCTGCGACCTGTTCCCCACCATCAAGGAGGAGGGGACTGATTACGGCATCCTGGACAAGGCCATCCGTGGGGCCTGCGAGAAGAGCAACCTGCAGGACGTGGATGGTGAGCCCGAGGCGACTGAGGAGGGCTGGCTCCAGGGCAGGTGGCAGGCAGGGCTGCCGAGCCTCAGGGTGCCACATGCTGGCAAGTGGGCCACCGGCTGGGCTTTTTGCCAAGCAGCCCAGGGGGAGGGCAGGTGGCACAGCCCTGTGCCCACGGGAACCCTTCAAGTGACGGCTGTCTAGGAAAACCCGTCCTCCTGCCCCCTTGCAGGACTTCTGCCACCAGATGTGCACCCTTTGCCCACCCTGACCACTGCTCCGACACCCACTGGGGGTCCTGTAACTTAGTTCAATTCCGACGCTACTTGGAATGAGCCAGACCCCACAGGTTAAGGGTGCAGTGAAGACACCTCCCACTTCAGATGCCAGTCACAAGTGGCAGGTTCCCATGGTGCCCACGGCTTCTGGACGACTGGCCACAGATCAGATGTCCCCTGGCCCACTTGGTTCCTCAGGCCTGATCATTTGCTAGAACAGCTCTCACAACTGGGGGAGACCCTCACCTGTGTTCACTGGCTTGTTATGTAGTAAGGGGTACGATGAACAGCCAGGAGAAGAGATACGCAGGGACTGGTCTGTGCTCATGGCCTGGGGTGCATCCCCCTAGCACGGGGCTGTGCCCAGCTCTCCAAAGCTTGTACTTTTGGGATTAGCAGCAATTAACTCCACTGCCAGCCCCTCTCTCCTGTCCAGACAATGGGAAGTGGGCATGAAAGTGCCAAGCTTCTAATCATGATTTGGCCCTTCTGGTGACCAGCCCCCACCCAGGAGCCCACCACCAAGACCCACCTCATTAGCATAGAAGATGGACCTGGCACTCAGGCAATCACCGAGTCTTGGGAGCTCTGTGCCAGAAGTGGGGCCGAGACAGCTATATATGGCTATTCTTTCACACTGGGGAAGCAGGTGCCACCCTGTCCCTGGTGAGGAGCAGCCCCTGGGTCTGCTGCCCCCCGTTATCCTCACTTGCTTGGCGGGAATGGGCTTTCTGTCTTGGCCGAGGAGATGGCAAGGTGTAGCCTGTCCCTGCCCCTGCCTTTGGAGACGGGCTCCATCCACATGCAGAATGTCCTGTGGGACAAGCGTCACTGTGCCCAGGAGCGTTTGGACCCTTGCCAGAACTGCTTGTTGCAAAGGCCACCATGCTGCTGGAAGGGAAGTCACCCTCCAGTGGGCACCCTCCCAGCCCTCCTCCCAGACAGGAGGTGGGGGCCTCAGCCCAGCCGCCCCGTGGCCATGCTGCCTGAGCTCTTACCCTTCTGACCCTTAGCTCTCCTGCGCCTCCTGGCCTGTCCTTTGTCGGGTGGCGGGAGTCTCCGGCCACCCCAGCCTCCTTTGGGGCCAGGCCTGCTGTGCTTTGAGGCCTCCCCTGTGTCCTCTGCTGCTCGTCATTCCCTGCGTGGCTCTAAGGCCACCTCTCGCCTCGCAGGCCTCAGCAGGCTTGTGGAATGAAGCCTCAAACAACTCTTCTCTCCCCTTGCCCTTGGGGCAGCTTTGCTTCCCCTGAATAATCGGGCCCTGTCCCTGTGGCAGGACCCCTAGACCTGCAGTGCTGCAGCCCCCACCCCCTGCCCCCACTCCAGGCTTCCCTCCTCGTGCGGGTCTGTGCCACCTTCCCTGCAGCTCTGGTCTCGGTCAGAGCTCCTGGCTGGCCCCAGGACCCTGTGCCTGGGGTCTGCCTCTCAACGGCCAGCACTGACTCGGGGCGGTGCTCTCGGCAGGCTGGGCAGTAGCTCCGGGCTGAAGTTTTTTCTGGGGCCCGGCACAGCTGACACTGAGCAGGCCGGTGCTGCTGGACACCTGCCCAGTGGATGTTAGGGAGTGACAGTCACAGTGGAAATGTTGGCTGGCTGTTGGCAGAGAGCTCCTCCCGTGCTGAGGGCTGCTCCTGCTCTTCCCGTGAGGACTGCCACTGTCCTCACTTCCTGGGGTCTCTTGGCAAGCCAGTACCCTGACCCCCGGGTGCTCTGCTGTGTCCTCCAGGCTTCCTGACCAAGTGCATCCAGCTCTACGAGACCACGGTGGTGCGGCACGGCCTCATGCTCGTCGGGCCCACAGGCTCGGGCAAGAGTAGTGTAAGTGGAGCCAGGCGGACAGCCCGCTTGGCCTGCAGCCCGCTTCAGCCCTGCCCTCCAGGGAGCCGGGAGGCTCAGTCAGGCTGCCTCCCCCAGTGTTACAGGGTCCTAGCTGCAGCCATGACGATGCTGGCAGGGCAGCCGTCCACCAGCGGCGGCGTGTACGAGGCCGTCAGCTACCACGTGCTCAACCCCAAGTCCGTCACCATGGGCCAGCTGTATGGGGAGTTCGACCTGCTCACCCACGAGTGGTGAGTGGCCCCTGAGCTGCCTCTGGGGACCGCCCTGATCCCGGGCCTCTGGAGGCTGTGGGCCCCTCTCCCTCCCTCAGCCCACTGGAGGTCGGCAGCTCCGCCTCTGGAAGCAGATGCTGGCCCCCGGCCACCACGGCAGGTCCTCACTAAGCGACCTTCCCGTCGGGCCTTGGCGCCGTCCTCTGCAGAGTGGGGGTGATAAAGCCACCACTGGGGCGGTAAGCAGACAGTGAGCTTAACGCGGGGAGATGCCCCGACGGCGGCACTTAATAAGGGCACAGCAAGCGTGGGCCGCAATCCCTGCCCCAGGAGAGGCTGGCGGGCCCTCTCAGGGCCTCTGTGGCCAGGCATTTCAGGGGACTGAGCTGGCAGGTCAGTTCCAAAGTTCAGCCCCTGGGGACCTTTCTCTGAGGCGATTCTGTTCCAGGGGGAGTCTCCCGTCCTGTTTGGGGCATCTGCTTGGCTCCAGTGCTCTGGGAACCCAGCTGGGGATGGGCACCAGAGAGGGGCAGTCACCCATCTTGCCACATATGGGCCTGTGCTGCTTCCCCATTTCTGGTGAAGGGTCTCATGCACACCCACTCGAGGCCCCTGTGTGGGTAGGTGGGGGGCCTGGGGACCTGGTCAGCAGAATGCCCCCCCCCACTCCCTTTCCTGGCATTCAGTGCCTCAGAAGCCTGGGCCCCCCGGGTTTGTGGCAGGAGTTAGGTGCCCTCCTGCCCAGCCCCTGCTCTCTCAGCTAGGTTGTTTACCCCTGCTCCACCTTTGTCCTCTCCAGACCTCCATTTCTGCTGTCACCTCCTTCCCCATTTCCTTTTTTTTTTCTTCCTGGGATGTTACCTTTTATCTTCCTTTAATGTAACTTTGGTGGGTATTCCACAGGGGGTATGTAAGCACACATTTTCATTACACTATGTTGCACCAAAAAGTCCCGTGCTGCCTATTACAATTTTTAAGTGAATGAAGATAATGAAGAAAATAAAACAAGCAGAGCAGGGCCAGCCTACTATCCGGCCTCCCGGCGCCTGCAGCCCTCTCCTCCCTGGTGGCTGCAGGACAGACGGGATTTTCTCCTCCCTTATCCGGACGGGGGCCACTGCCTCTGACGCCAGCAAGAAGTGGTACATGTTTGATGGGCCCGTGGATGCCATCTGGATCGAGAGCATGAACACGGTGCTGGACGACAACAAGAAGCTGTGTCTCAGCTCTGGGGAGATCATCAAGCTCACGGAGGTACTGCCCCTCACCCCCCCGCCTCCCCTTGGCCGGGGCCTGGGGGCCACAGTGGCATCTTGGGTGGCTGCCCACCCGAGAGCCAGCTCCCTGGGCCCCTCCCCGCCCAGTTCCAGCACCTTGGCAACGTCCTGTGTGGCTGCTCGGCACCATCCTCTCAGCAGACCCACTTTCTGGGATGCTCTGAGCCCTGGGCCAGGACGACCACCCCACTGCTCCCCAGCTGCCACTGCCTGCTTTCAGCCATGCTGGCCCAGGCTAGGTCAGGCATCCTGGTACAAGGGGTACAGACCTGGCCACAAGGACAGCTGCCTGGGGTGTGAGGGGCAGTTCTCAAGAGGAGGGCTAGCGCCTGGGTATCAGAGCCACTCACCACGTCCACACTGGCTGACCCCCAGGGCTCAGGGATCCCCAGATGCCCTGACCCCAGGCTGGGCAGAGAGCTCCCAGGAATCGCCTGCCTTTGGCTCTTCCTCTGGGCTCCAGGGAGGGCCAAGGGGTTCCCGCATCCCAGCTGCCCCAGCACTGCTCCTGGGCCACAGCCTGCCCTGTGGTCTGCCCAGTGGCAGGATGGGCAGCCCCTCCCTGGGGCCAGGGGCTGTCCACTCAGCCCAGTTCATCTTGGCGCCAGGCGATGACCATGATGTTCGAGGTGCAGGACCTGGTGACGGCCTCTCCGGCCACAGTGTCCCGCTGTGGCATGGTGTACCTGGAGCCCAGCGTCCTGGGGCTCATGCCCTTTGTTGAGTGCTGGCTGAGGAGGCTCCCAGCCTTACTCAAGCCCCACAAGGAGCAGTTCCGGGCCCTCTTTGTCAGCTTCCTGGAGGTGAGTGAGGCCACAGCATGCCCAGTCCGAGGGGGACAGCAGGGTGCTGTGGCCACCAGCCGTAAGAGCCGGGCACCCATCACCTGCAGGCATCCGTCACTTTTGTCCGGTCCTCGGTGAAGGAGGCAGTCCCCTCCACCAACAGCAACCTGGCCATGAGTCTCCTCAAGCTACTTGATTGCTTCTTCAAGCCCTTCCTGCCTAAAGAGGTGCGGCTCAGAGAGGTGGGCTGGCGGCCAGTTCCTCCTGCCCAGCTCTCTCCTTGCCGGGCTACCTACGGGCACTGAATCCTAGCCCAGCTTTCTGGAAGACAGAATCAGATGGGCTCACGTGGGCCGCAGGACCACCCTGTCCAGTCTGCTGCAGGCACAGAACTGCAGCAGAGACCAAGGGATGTGCCCCACCCCCTGGCTTCCTTAGGCCACTCAGGACTGCCCTTGCCTTGGCCCGATGCTGTCCGCTCTGTCCCCAGGGCAGCAAGAAAATACCCCCTGCAAAGCTGAGCCGCGTCCCAGAGCTGATCGAGCCCTGGTTCATCTTCTCCCTGATCTGGAGTGTGGGTGCCACAGGGGACAGTGCCAGCCGTATCAGCTTCAACCACTGGCTCAGGATCAAGATGGAGACAGAGAATGTGAGCCGCAGCTGCCGCCGGGCTGAGCTCCTAGCCCTGGGACGCGGGGCTGAACCCCGGGCGTTCTGGGGCCATCCCCTGGGCCCAGGCCCCAGGGACAAACAGCCGCGCAGGCTCCTGCGCCTCACAGCCTGGTGTCCCTCTGTCCCTCAAAGGTGACCATGCACTTCCCGGAGGAGGGGCTGGTGTTTGATTACCGGCTGGAGGACGCAGGCATCAGCAGTGCCAGCGACGAGGAGGATGAGGAGGAAGAGGGCAGGGTGACTGCAGGCCTGCCCGAGGGGACAGGGTGGGGAGGCCCCCTCGGGGGGTGGCTGTCCTCAGTGGACACTGCCTACAGAGGAGCTGCGGTGATGGCCCCAGGTTTCAGGCCGGGGTTATTTGCATTATCTCATGAATCCTTGCAAGGTGGTTATTATTACACCCATTTTCCAGATGAAGCTGAGGCTCAGAATATTCACACTCAGCTAGTCAGTGGCAGAGCTGGCCTGGAGTCTGGGACCGGGAGACGCCAGAGCGCCTGCCTCCCTTCCCAAGCTTCCACACTGCCTCTCCATGTTGATGCTGAGCCCGGGCACGGCCGCCTCAGTTCTACTTAAAGCCCCCAGCCCAAGGGCTGATGTCCCCCAGGTGGGGGAGCGGTCCCCATGGCCTGCCTCCGTGTCCCCCTCCCTCCTGTCAGCCAGCAAGGGCTCCCTGAGTCCACCCTCAGTCCAGGATCAGGACCCCCGTCCAGGAGGAGGAGGGGTAGGGAAGTGTCTGCAGAGATGGTTGCTGTGCAGGATCCTGCTGACAATGTCACAGGGCACATTTGAGCCTAGTGTCAGAACTGTCCTCAGTGGGACATGTTGGTTTGACCATAGTAAGTCCCTATCAAGGGCAGCCTGCCCACTGGTCAGGGCTGTGGGTGTGGAGATTCATGCAGGTGGGGATGGTGGGGGGAGATGGCGCCAGGCGACCCGTCAGCGTCGAGGTGACGCCAGCACTCATGGTTCTGGCTCCCGCAACTCTTGGGATGCCTGAAACTAGGCAGCAAATACCTTTGTATTCTGGGTCACCCAATTCCCAGAGCACCCCCCTCATGCAGGGACCCAGGGACCAGCAGTCCTGAGGGAACCCCTCCCACTGCCACCCCACCAGAGGCAGCTGTGTACAGAGAGCCTCCCATTCCTGGTGGTTTGTTCTGGGAGTCTCCCACCCTGTACAGAGAGCGGGGCATGGGGCTCCCTGTTTCCGTCTGAAGCAGCCCCTCCTGGATGCTCTTGCCAAGGCCCAGCAGTGCAGCCGTGTCCTCTGGTGCGCTTGGCTAGGGGAGGGCGGGGAGGGGTTCCAGGCCCAGCCCTGAGCCTCCTGTGGTTGCAGGTCGCCTGGGTGAAGTGGATGGACTCCTCGGCTCCGTTCACCATGAAGCCAGATACCAGCTATTGCAGCCTCATCGTGCCCACCACGGACACCATGCAAATGTCCCACCTGCTCGGCATGCTGCTCGCCAACAACAAGCCCGTGGGTGCCCCACCACGCCTACCTCACCCCACGCTAAGGCCCTGTTTGGGGCGGCTGGCCTCCCACGTTAACAGGGTGGAGCTCCTGTGGGCCCGGCCCTGTGATGTGCTCTGACCCATGGCCTGCTGTCCAGGTGCTGTGCATTGGGCCAACGGGCACTGGGAAGACCCTCACCATCTCCGACAAGCTCCTCAGGAACCTGCCGCTAGAGTATATCAGCCACTTCCTCACCTTCTCAGCCCGCACCTCAGCCAACCAAACCCAGGACCTCATCGACAGCAAGCTGGACAAGAGGCAGGTGGCCCTCCATCCTCCCTGGGCCCCATGGCCCAGGCCTGCCTCAGCTCCCCACCAAGTTAGGCTCCTGGGTTTGCCAGAAACGTCCTGGGGGCCTTTGCAGGCTGCCCTGGAGCCTTCTCTCACTAGGAATTCAGACTGAGCCCTTCCAGGGGTGTGTGCTCTGGGCTGGGTGCTCAGGTGGGGCTTGTTATCCATCTGCCTGGGAGTCAGGACTCACCCTGAGGGGGCCCAGACTCAGGGCTGCCAGGCACATCTGGGACCCTCAGAATGGGACGAGGGCTGTCGAGAGGCCCAGCCGTACCCGTGGGTCCTAGGCTAACACAGGCCTTCCCTGCAGGCGGAAGGGTGTGTTCGGGCCGCCCCTGGGGCGCAACTTCATCTTCTTCATCGATGACCTGAACATGCCAGCCTTGGAGACATATGGTGCCCAGCCGCCCATCGAGCTGCTGCGCCAGTGGATGGATCATGGCGGCTGGTATGATCGCAAGATCATCGGTGCGTGCCAGCCACCTGGGCCAGCAGCGTGCAGGCTGCACGTGCAGGGCAGGGCGGGCGCCTCATCCTTAGGTAGGGCAGGCCCGGGCTGAGGCCACAGTGCTTTCAGAGGGGCCACAGGAAAGAGTTACGTTCTTTTAAAATAGGGGAAAATGAGCTTGTAGTTAAAGAATATTTTAAATGTGTAATGTTAATGTATCTTTATACCAATACTGTCACAGATTATAATTTTTAATATTAAAAAAAAAGTGGAGGAGGAGACCCACGAAAGTGTCTAGGGCCCCCAGCATTCATACTGAAGCCCTGGGTAGGGCCTCCCCTGACTGCCTGCCCCCGACTCCAGGAGCCTTCAAGAACCTGGTAGACATCAACTTTGTCTGTGCCATGGGCCCCCCAGGGGGAGGCAGGAATGCCATCACCCCGCGGCTGACACGCCACTTCAACTACCTGTCCTTTGCTGAGATGGACGACATCAGCAAGAAACGCATCTTCTCCACCATCCTGGGCAGTTGGATGGGTGAGCACTGGGTGGGTGGGGGAGGCTCTGGGCAGAGGCAGAGCCTAGGCAGGTAAGCTACACCAGGGCCAGCTGGGCAGCTGCTGCAAAGCCACTGACCTCAGCCCTTACTCAGCCGTGTTACCTCTGCAAACACACGAACCTCTCTGAGGCTAGTTTCTCCATCTGTAAAATGGGTGATGATGTTAGTGCCCACCACCCCAAATCATGAAAGTTACATAAGACCTTGCATGTGGAGCATAGTGCATGAAGCCTGGCACGTGGTGGTCGCTGAACATAAGTTACACAAACGTACACATATGCATTCACCCGCAGAAGTACACACATATACGCTAGAACGTGCCCAGAAGCACGGTGGAAGGATGTTACCTTTATAAATCAGGGAGAGCCACAAGATGGAACGGACATCATGGCCCTGCTCTTCCATGGGGCTTGGGGGAAAGTCTGCCCCAGGATGCAGTTTCCTCTACCAGTGTGGCCATCAGGGGGTGGGCGCACCCTAGCTCTGAGCCCCTTGTCTCTTCTTCAACCCTCTAGATGGACTCCTTGGAGAAAGAAGTTACCGGGAGCCCGTGCGTAAGTGCAGGCCTGGGGGGCGGCACTGGCCCCAGGTGAGCTCTGAGCTCCACTTTGGTGTGGCTGGGGCTGGGCCCCCACGTCCCAGAGACCCATTCTCAGGCTCACATGGGGGCCTTGGGCCCCTTCGTAGGGCAGCTGGTCTCTCAGGGCCTGGCCTGCTATCCAACCCGTAGTAGAATCAAAGTGAATATGAGTTGTGGGTGAATAACGGAGCCCAGAAAAGTCCCACCTGTGTGAGGAAGTGGAGGCTCTGAAGAGGGCCGGCCCCCGCCAGGAGCAGCCCTACGGGCCTGTAGGTCAGTGCGGCTGGGCGACGGCCCTCTTCAAACTGCCGCCCCCACCCGCACCACCTCCTCTGCCCCCCCCCGCGGCTAAAACAGGCGGAAGACAGTGCCCGCATTTGGCCTCCATTTCCAGTGCTACCTGTGCCCAGGCCTCCCTCGGGCCGTCTTCTCTCCCGTTACTGGGAATGGGCTTCCCTGCACCTGTGTGAGGCCAAGCCCTCCTGTCAACCCGAATCCCACCCCTCTTGTCCACCTGAGGACATGCCTTTCTGCATGGGCCCTTCCATCAGCGCGCCCATGACCCTGACCCACCTCCATCCGGCTGCTCTCATCCCACGCGGTGGCAACTTCATCCCTCCAGTGGCTCAGGACAGGCCTGGTGTCATCCGGACTCCTGTTTCTCTCTCTTGCCATCATCTTTCAGGAGGTGGGCTGGCTGTCTTGCCAGGGCCCTCCCCAGCCCCCACCCCATCCTCACCTGCGGCAGCGGCCCTGCCTTGGTGCCCTGCGTCTGCTTTTACCCCCTGCATCTCCCTGTCTGCCCTCCACTTGCAGCCAGTGGGACCATTCAAACGTATCAGATGTCACATTCCTCTGCTGGAGCTCTTGCAGGCAGGAGCCTGAGTCCCCACAGTGGGAAGGTCCAGGCGCCCCCTCCCTGCTGGTCCTCGGGCCGCAGGCCTGCTGCCCACTCCCCCACCCCCGCCGTCCCCTCTGGCGCGCTCACGCTCTGCTTTGTAGCCCCGCCTCCCAGCATCACTACTCCTGACCTAGGCTCTCCCAGAACCTGCCAGTGCTGCCAGCCTGCCCCTAGTGCTTTCCTGCACCTGTGAGCTGTGCACTCACCCTCTGCATCCACCTGCCAGTCGCGCACCTCCCCACAAGAATGAGGGTCTGCTGGGTGAGGGGTGTGCCTGTTGGGGTCACCCTCTGTGCCCAGAACTGAAAACCCCAGTGAAGAATGAGGGCTGCCCTGGGGTTGTGAGCCCTCCTGCTCCTTCTTTACCTTCTTCCACTTCTGGGGGCCACCTCTGCTTCAAGTCCCCGCTGATGGAATTCTAGTTTCCAGCAAAGAATTGGGTAGTTTTCAAAGCAGCTGCAAGTAGGTTACGTTAGAGGTAATGGTACAGGCTGGGGATTGCAACGGCTCCAAAGGCAGTAAGCGCTGAAGGTCACGGCTGAGCTCCAGGTCCCCATGTGCACCACGATGCACTCCTGTAGCCTGTGTGGACCGTGTGACCCTCCCCACATGGGGCTCAGAGATGGCACGTTTAGGGTCTGCACTGCCCCATAGGGCAAGGCAGTCATGCCCCCGCCCAGCACCGACCCCTTTAGTGTCCCCAGTTCCATGACTGTGTCCCAAAGCCGCAGTGCACAGGTAGGTGAACTCGGTAATAAGGATGTGACGGGCGGCGGGGGGGCGCGGGGGAGCTCAGAGCAGGAGAATCCTCCCCCCCAAGGTGGGCCATCAGAGAGGAGCTTGTGTGGGCGGGGCAGGGGCGTCTGCAGGGGAGCACAGTCCTAGCAAAGGCGGGCGGGGGGCGGGGAGTGTGATATCTCCACATCTCCAAGGCTGCACGGGCGCTCCCACCTGTGTGGCTCAGGCTACTCTCCTGTCCCCGCAGCTGGGGCCCCCAACATCGCCCACTTCACGGACCCCCTGGTAGAAGCCACCATCATGGTGTACTCCACCATCACCTCCCAGCTGCTGCCCACCCCAGCCAAATCCCACTACACCTTCAACCTCAGGGACCTCTCCAAGGTCTTCCAGGGCATGCTCATGGCAGACCCAGCCAAGGTGGAGGTGAGGATCTGGTGGGCCCCTCCGCAGCGTCCAGTGGAGGAGGGCACACACTAGTGCCTCCCAGTGCCCCCTGGCCCCTCACAGATCTGGGCAGGCCCTGAGGAGGGCTGGGTCATGGCGCGCCCTGCCTTCATGCAGCTGAGTCCCATCCGAAGGCCAGATCCATGTTTGCAACGGCAGCTGGGATGGGGGTCATGCAAGAGGAGGGAGCCAGGGCAAGGCGAGGGGGAGAGGTGTCCCCGAAGGAGGTCCTGGGAGAGGATTCGGGGTGGGCGCGGGCCCTCCAGGAAGGGGAGTGGGGAGAGGGGCATCAGGTGTGTGGCGGCTGTGGCAGACTATGGTGGTGGTGGTGGTGGGGACTTCCGGAGGTCATGGGAGCATGGGGGGAGTGGGATGGATGTGCACTTTGGAATGGGAGATGGGCAAGTCAATGCGTGCAAACACAGCCAGGGAGACAGACAAGCTGGTCTGGCCTTGCCAAGGGGCTTCCCGAGGCCCAGCGTCCCGGAAGAGGTGGGCCAGCTGGGCTGGAAGTGGCAGCAGAGGCCAAGATGGGGCAGAGTCAGGGGGTCTGTGGGTCAAGTCACTGGGGCTCACCGAGTGGTCGGTTGTGGGGTGTCGGGAAGGTGTAAGGAGAATCAGGCATCCCTCCTGGACCTGGGATAGGAGAGGCCACGACCAGCTAAGGAGCTGGGTGCTCAGCAGGCACTTGGCCGGCCGGGCCTGGGGCTGGGGTGAAGAGGACTGGGCAGCACCTCGCAGGCTGGGTCCTAGGTGGGTGCCCCTGGGAGCAGCCTGCCCATGGCCCTGGGTGGTGGGGTGCCCACCTGCCCTCCCAGCCTGGAGCTTGTGGAGTGGCAGGCCAGGGCGGGAGCTGACATGAGGCGACCACAGGACAAGGTACAGCTGCTGCGGCTGTGGTACCACGAGAGCTGCCGCGTGTTCCGCGACCGCCTGGTGAATGACAAGGACCGCCACTGGTTCGACAAGCTCCTGGAAAGCCACATGGAGCCCTGGGAAGTGGCCTTCAATGAGGTCTGCCCCCACCAGCCCATCCTCTACGGGGACTTCATGTCGCCAGGCTCCGATGTCAAGTCCTATGAGCTCATCACCAGCGAGAAGAAGGTGAGGGGCCTGGCTGGTGCTCTGCCCCCGCTGGGCCCACGTCTCTCTGCCCGGGGACCTAGACCCTCTGTTGCCACTGCTCACAGACACGGCACTGTGACCGTAGGCCAGAGTTAGAAGGCTACCCCGGGATGGGACTGCAGGCCAGCACCTGCCTCTCTAAGTGCATTTCCTCGCCTGTGAGACGGGGGCAGCAGGCCCTACTTGGCCACCTCTGAGGGCAAGCCTGTAGTGCCTCAGAGACAGGCCCTGTGAACAGGGACTTGCTGTGCCCGTTTGAGGGCTGTCATCACCCCTGCAGAGGGCAAGCCCCCCCACCCCTGACTGAGAGTCTGCCAGGACCCCCAGGAGGCAGGGAAACAGCTTTGTCAGTGGCCTGAGCTCTTGGCTGGGGTTGTCCCCTGCTGGTTTCCCCCCACATACATCCCTCCTGGTTTCCAGCAGCTCCTGCCAGGCTCCCAGGTCACCACATCCTGGTGAGCCCTGGAGGGAAAGGCTGGGCTCTGACCCTGACCCTGACCCTCAGGCCTCAGTCAGGTGAACCTGGTTTCTTAAGGCCCAACGCCCTTCCATGCACAGAGGAGCAGGGACGGCCACGGGTGGGGGTGCATGCCTGTCAGGGGCCCTGGTGCATGGGGACAGAGGGAGGACTCTGGTCTTGCTTTCCTCCCTGGCCCCCAGATGATGCAGGTGATCGAGGAGTTCATGGAGGACTACAACCAGATTAACACAGCCAAGCTGAAGCTGGTCCTCTTCATAGATGCCATGAGTCACATCTGCCGCATCAGCCGGACCCTGCGCCAGGCGCTGGGCAATGCGCTCCTGCTGGGAGTGGGTGGCAGTGGCCGCAGCTCCCTCACACGGCTTGCTTCACATATGTGAGGACCCCGGGCATGGTGGACAGTGGACAGCTGGTGGCAGACTGTGTTGGTTCCATCCATGTTCTTCCACAGTGCTGGGAGCCTGGGGTGACCCCGAGACAAACCCACCCAGCCCGTGGGCTTGTGGGAGGACTGGGAACAAGACCTGGGCTTTATAGAGAAGCAGCAGCAATGCCCTGTGGTGCTACAGGGAGGGGGTGTAGTTGCAGGCATCCAGGAAGGCTTCCTGAAGGGGGCAGCTGTGGGCCTGCTTTCAGACTCAGAGCTGGGAGGATGGAAAGGGAGTATTTCTAGACCAAGGGAATAGCTCACACAAAGGTCTGGAGGCCAGAGAGCAGATTCAGGGCCTGGAGAGTTTGCAGGTCTGCCCAGAATGGGAGTAGACCCCGGATGGCTGGGGTGGGGCGTGGGCGCCTGCCAGCCCCTCAGCCTCTGGCCTCAACCTCTGGCATTTATTTACAGGGCTGAGTACGAGTGCTTCCAGATCGAGCTATCTAAGAACTACGGCATGATGGAGTGGCGTGAAGATGTGAAGAAGGTCTTGCTCAAGGCCGGCCTGCACAGCCTGCCCATCACCTTCTTGTTCTCAGACACCCAGGTGCAACACTGCAGCCAGGGCAGCACCCAGGGTGGGCTGGATACTGCTCTATCTCAGTGTGGCATCCTGAAGGTGCCAGCCCTTCATGCCCAGGTCACTGTCAGTGGGGGTGGGTCTTGGAGGGATGGCTAGTATCAGGAAGGCCACAGACGGGTGCGTCAGGTGCATGGGGCCATCCCAGCCTATCAGAGCTAGGGGGGTATAGATCATTACTGCACCCTGAGGGTGAAGAGGGTTCCTAGCAGTGTGAATGACCACATGCGGCACCACACTCACTGGCTTCCTGCTTCAAGGAGCACAGGCCTCATGCCAAGGTGCTGTGCCCTCGGCTCCCCTCTCTGGGCTGCTCCCTTCAGAGCTCCCTAGACAAGGCCTTGTCCCACATCTCAGAGAAGGAGAGGTTGTCACTCTGGGACCTCAAGACAAATAGAGTAGTGCTTAAACCTGGCTGGGGGTCAGGGGTGGGCTAAGGCTGAAGGCCTGCAGTGTACCCCACCCTGGGCAGGGGCCCTCTGCTCCCAGCCCTGCTTCTTCCCTGGCTACCCTCATGTAGTCAGGCAAGTAAGGGTGCCCTCTAGCACTGGCAGGCACTGGCCACATAGATGGGTGAGGACCTTTTCTGCCTGTGGCCTGGTTTAGGGAACAGGCCTGGAAAGTGAGGAAGATGCCACCCCCTAGGGCCCAGGGCCCTCCCACAGCCCCATGGGGACATTCAGAGCATGCAGTAGCATAGGCCTGAGTATGAGTCCTAGAGCAGGACTTGTGATCTCACTTGTGTGACCCTGGGCCTCTTGGTCTATAACGGGGTTGCTGTGAGGTCCAGTAAGACTGTGGCCATGAATGAAACTCCACACCCTGGGGCCACCGTCAGGTCTCAACTCCTGCACCCCATCCCTCCCCAGATCAAGAATGAGTCCTTCCTGGAGGACATCAACAACGTCTTGAGCTCGGGTGACATTCCCAATCTCTACACCTTGGATGAGCAGGACCAGATTGTCAAGACCATGCGTCCCTATATCCAGGAGCAGGGCCTGCAGCCCACCAAAGCCAACCTCATGGCTGCCTACACTGGGTGTGTGCGCAGCAATATCCACATGGTGCTGTGCATGAGGTAAGATGGCTGTAGGCCACATGGGGCAGCGGGGCTGGGTGGGGTGCACGGTGGCCTGCTATGAGGATGAGTGGCCTGGGCCTGGCTGCTACGCCGCTGGGGTGTCAATCAGTATCCCAGGGCCTCATTTTGACCTCCTGCCCCCTCAGCCCCATTGGAGAGGTCTTCCGAGCTCGCCTGAGGCAGTTCCCCTCCCTGGTCAATTGCTGTACCATCGACTGGTTTAACGAGTGGCCAGCAGAGGCCCTGGAGTCTGTGGCCACCACATTCCTGAACGAGATCCCAGAACTGGAAGTAACTCCTGAAGTAGTTGAAGGACTGGTAGGTGTCTTGTGAGGAGCAAGCCATCGGGGGAGCAGTTCAGGTTTGGGCTGGGGTTCTCTGGGGCCCGACGCTGCCAAAAAGCCTTTGGGCAGAGCTTCACCTGTCTAAGCCTCAGTTCCATCATCTGTATAATGGGAGTGCCACGCGGTCATCATAGTGACACAGGAGATCAGACACGCAAGTCACATAGTCACTGTTTGTTTTATTCCAAGAGCTTCACGGCAGCATTCTTCAGAGAGCGCCCTAGCACAACCCAGAGACTGCGGATGGGGGCTAGATTTGTCTGGTCCAACCTGAGCGTGACGCTCACTTGGGGGCCCATTTCCCTGCCCGGCTGGGTTGAGGCCTTAGACCCTCCCAACCCCAGATCCAGCCTCCGAGGGGGCGCCCCCTTAGGACTTTCAGAGAAAGGCATGTCCTGGGGGCCGTGACAAGGGCCCTGGGCCAAGAGCAGGGAGACACCTGAGTCCGTGTTCTAAGCCAGCTCTGCCCTTGACAGCTGCGTGAACTTGAGAAAGGCCCTTGACTTCTCTGGGTCATGAGCTTTTCATCTGCAGAATGGGTGACTTGACCTGGAGGTTACTAGGGTCACAGGAGAAAGGGAGTATGAGGGATATTGAGGTCCCTGCATGTGGCAGCCTCCTCGGAACCAGGCTGTAGTAGCTTTGAGGGCCCCAGTGCACCCTGCCCCCCATCTTTGACGGGGCCTCTGCAAGGCTGACATCAGTGGTCTCCTGCCCCACAGATCCAGGTTTGTGTGTTTATCCACCAGTCGGTGGCCAAGAAGTGCATTGAGTACGTGGCCGAGCTGGCCCGCCACAACTACGTGACTCCCAAGAGCTACCTGGAGCTGCTCAATATTTTCACCATCCTTATTAGGCAGAAGAAACAGGAGCTGAAAACCGCCAAGAACCGCATGGAAAGTGGCCTGGATAAGGTGGGCCAGGGTGGGGCCTTGGGGGCAATGGCAGGCTGCCCGCCGTCCTGCTCATCTTAGCCTCAGCCTGGGGAGGCCCAGCCCAGCCTTTCAGCTGGCAGCCCACAGTGTATAAATGGATGGCTTCCTCCCTCTCCAGATGAGCAAAAGCTGCCAGCCAAGCGCAAGGCCAGAGTGGGTCCGCTGAGCAACCTGGGGCTCTGAAGCTGCCAGGCACAGCCTCTATCATGAATGAGGGAGCCTGTAGGGCTTTCTCCCTGGCCCCTGCAGGCCCAACTCCCGCTCAGGTCCCTGTCACACTGAGTTCCTCTTTGTGCCCCCCTGCCCAGCTGCTGCGCACTTCGGAAGACGTGGCCAAGATGCAGGAGGAGCTGGAGATCATGCGCCCCCTGCTGGAGGAGGCTGCCAAGGACACCATGCTCACCATGGAGCAGATCAAGGTTGTGGCCGCCTCCGTGATGTCTGGCCACGTGTGAGGGCTCGGCATTGCCCTGCAATCTTGGGATCACTAGCTACCCGACCTCTCTGGGTTGCTAAGCCTCCCTGTGCCCGGTTTCCTCATTCACTAGTCATTTGTTTATTCAACAAATGCTCGCTCCGAGCCTGTCTGTGCCCAGTTCTACACTGGCAGGGCTGTGGTGAACAGCAAGGCAAATCTGAACCCTGACACTCTCGGCGCAGGCCAGGTGGCGGGGCGGCCACGGGGAGCCTTGCAGAACTTGCCTGGGTCTCCCTGGAGATCCTCTGAGTCTGCATGAGGGCCCGGCAGTCAAGGGCCTGGTCCTCACAGCAGACATCACAGATTTGCACACTCGTTATGAGAGGTTTCTGGCAGAAGTAGTCACAGCCTGCGCTACAAAGTCAGTGTATTGAAAATTCTTCCAGCCGATGGACAGAAAGTAGCTCACGGAGGGAGCGCCTTTTTGTCTTGTGGGGAGATGTCCTGTGGGCTCATGGCATCCTGCCCCGTGGAGCAGTTATGCTCAAGCATGAAAAGCCCTGAGCCCCATGCCAGGTCCACAGGGAGCAATGGGCCTGGAAGGGGCTCCTCATGCCCCAGCTCCACGGCCTGTCACAGCCGCGAGGGCCTGTGGAGAATGGGGCATCCCAACCCGCATTCCCTTCCTCCTGGGGAAACTGAGATGCGGAGGACAAAGGGGAGGAGGCCACACCTGTCCCTGACATTGGCTACCAGGGGGGCCCTCCCTGCCTCCACTCCCCAGGTGGACACCGCCATTGCCGAGGAGACCCGGAATTCAGTGCAGGCAGAGGAGATCAAGGCCAACAAGAAGGCCAGGAAGGCACAAGCTATCGCCGACGACGCACAGAAGGATCTGGATGAAGCGCTGCCTGCTCTGGACGCTGCCCTGGCCAGCCTGCGCAACCTCAACAAGAATGACGTGACTGAGGTGGGTGAGCTCCCCCGGTATTGCTCTCTGGTGCCTCTCGAGCCCCGGCCCTCAGGCCCTCCCTATCCGCCTATCCCTACCTCCTTGCACCAGCCACAGGGCCCAGGCAGGCACCCAGGGAGAGCTCTGAACCAGAGAAATGAGCAGCCAGACCTCATGGTCAGGCTGGGTGTGTAGGGGAGCAGTAGGAGCCGCAGGCCAAGGCAGACCTCAGGGGGTCTCTGGGTATGCCCTTTGCCTGTGTGCTAGGGACTTGGCTGGGGCAGCCCACCCTATTGGCAGCTGACGCTGCCCAGGGTCCTCGGCGATGGGCCTTTCCCTTGCCCACGCTCGGCCTGGCCCCCAGGTACGTGCCATGCAGCGGCCGCCTCCAGGTGTGAAGCTAGTCATAGAAGCTGTGTGCATCATGAAGGGCATCAAGCCCAAGAAAGTGCCTGGAGAGAAGCCTGGCTCCAAGGTGGACGACTACTGGGAGCCTGGGAAGGGGCTGCTGCAGGACCCTGGCCGCTTCCTCGAGAACCTCTTCAAGTTCGACAAGGTGAGCACACCAGGGCCCTGGCCAGCCAGCGAGAGAGGGCAGGGCCCAGCAGTGGGGGCTTGGTCCTGCCTCTCTGCCTGCAGCACACTCAGTCCTGAGGCCATGCTGCCTGGGCCAGACCCTGGCCCAGAGGAGCCGTCCGGCTGGTGGGGCGACAACAGACCTGTCAACAGATGGGCACTGAGGAAGTCAGGACAGGCAGGCTTCCATACATCGCTCCACGGCTCTGCAGCCTGGAGATTACCTCTTGTGCCCTTACCCCCCTGCGGCCCCCACGTTCTCGGCCTAGATCACCATCTCAGCCTTGACCATCGCCTCTCCCTTGGCTTCAGCTCCAGAGTTCAGCTCCGGCTGTCTGTCTCTGGGTTTCTTTGTCTATCTGGAGCTCTCAGTGTCCACGGGCATGTGCTCTCTTAGAGGCTGCTTCATGACTAGTCAGCCTGGAGCCCACAACCCTCTTGGAGGGACCTTCTTTGGCCCAGAAATTGGCTAGGGAGCGACTGCATGTCCCACACAGGCCACCCACTACCACCATGTGTCAATATCGGGACACCGGGCACTTCCCAGGCTGTACTGAGAGGTTGAAGACAATGGCCAATAGGCCGCTGGAATTCCTATAGATCCCCCATCCTTCTTCCTCTTCCAACACACTAGAAACCAGAGGCCCATAGGCCTGATTAAGCCCAAATCAGGAGTGCTCACAGCCAGTGCTCAGGTGCCCACAGTCCCAGGCTCTGAGCTCTCTGGGAGCTCATGAGTAATGCAGATTCCTGGGCTCATCCTGAACTATGGGTCTGGACGTTCGCAGGGTGGGGCAAGAGCCCCGGGGTGTGGTGAGCTCTCAGGGTGGGGAGTATTACCCTTGACCTACGCACTCATATCCACAACTGCTGGGAAGCAGCCCTTACCTCTCAATGAGTTTTGAATGGGGCCTGTATAGGATCAGATTGAAACTGGCTGTTTCTCGAGGAATAACTCTCCAATCGTATTATCTGAAATCATGGAACACATAAGTTGCTCTTTCGGCCGGCCTTGCTGGGTCATGTTTACTCTCTGAGGAGGACACCTGTATTGAGGCTTGCATGGGGCACAGAAGCAGGACTGGGTGCTCCTTACCAGGACCCCTGCCCCCATCCTCCCTGGGAAGCATCCCCTGAAGCCCCCGGTTCCCATCCCCAGGACAACATCGGGGAGGCTGTGATCAAAGCCATCCAGCCATACATTGACAATGAGGAGTTCCAGCCGGCCGCCATCGCCAAGGTGTCCAAGGCCTGCACCTCCATCTGCCAGTGGGTGCGCGCCATGCACAAGTACCACTTCGTGGCCAAGGCTGTGGAGCCCAAGCGGGTGAGGGCTGGGTACAGCTGTGGGCAGGGGAGGCGAGGGCTCCCCAGGAGCACCTGATAAGCTGGCCCCATGCTGTTGCCTGCAGCAAGCCTTGCGGGAGGCCCAGGACGACCTGGAGGTGACACGGAAGGTTCTGGGGGAGGCAAAGCAGCGCCTACACGAGGTGGAGGATGGCATCGCCACGTTGCAGGCCAAGTACCGAGAATGCATAGCCAAGAAGGAGGAGCTGGAGCTCAAGTGTGAGCAGTGTGAGCAGCGGCTGGGCCGTGCTGACAAGGTGTGCATAGCCCTCTCGGGAGGGCCTGTGGGTGCCCCTGACAGGGACTGTATGGGTCAGGTGGTCCTGGGGTGGCTGGCTGCACCCCCTCCCCTGCAGCCTGGGGCTCTCCTGGGCAGGGGTGCACAGACCCCCAGCCCAGCGTCCCAGAGCCCCCCCCCGTGGGGCTGCCTCTGCAGCTCATCAGTGGGCTGTCGGAAGAGAGGGTGCGCTGGCAGGAAACGGTGGAGAATCTGGAGCACATGCTTGACAATATTTCTGGTGACGTCCTGGTGGCCGCCGGTTTCGTGGCCTATCTGGGCCCCTTCACGGTAAGGAGCCCCAGCCCTGTCTGGGATAGCCTCACCTCCCAAAGAGGCCCTGCCTTAGGCCTTACCTCCATGAGGGGCAGCCTGTGGGTGGCTCTTCCCTCACTCATTCAAGGCGCCCTGACTGAGCCAGGTGCCATTCCAAGCATGGGATACAGCAGTGCACAAAACAGCCAGGCAACCCGTCCTGACAGGGCTGGACTAGTGGGAAATAGGAGCTCGCAATTCTGTGCTGGCTGGGGGCATCCCTCAGTCCGCACAGCCTCCCTGACAGGTGGGCATTGCTGTCATTACCCTGTTTCCCAGATGAGGGGCTGAGGCTTACGGAGGCAGCGGCTTCCCACCTGAGCCCTGGCCTCTGTGTACATCTCCCAGCTGCTGGGTGGCAGGGCACGGTGGGTGGGCATTGCGGGCGTCATGGTGGGGTGGCCCTGAGTCCGGCATCTCTCCAGGGCCAGTACCGCACAGTGCTCTACGACCACTGGGTCAGGCAGCTCATGGTCCACCAGGTCCCACATACCCCGGAGTCCACGCTCATGGGGACGCTGGGGAACCCCGTGAAGATCCGCTCGTGGCAGGTGCAGCCCCAGGGGTGGGGGTGACTGGGCTGGACCTGCAGCATGGGCCCGGCTGGCCGGAGCCTCTTGCCTCCCTAAAGCCCTCTTTCCCGGGTCTGCTCAGAGCTGCCTTCCCTGAACCCAGCAGTAAGGGTGGTGGGTCAGAGAGGAGATGTGGGCAGAGAGCAGCACAGGCCCAGTGAGCTAACCGGGCAGAGCTGCCTGTGAGTCAGCTGGGGTGGGACTTAAGAAAGCTTCCCTCAAAGAAGTCACATCTGATGTCAACCCTGAAGGATAGGTAGACTTGGCCCGGGAGAGAACCAAGAGGCTGTGGGCAGCAGCAAGGGTGAGCAGGGGCCAGGAGGACCAAGGGGCCGAGTGAGTGGGCACTCGGGGGCCGGGAGGGCAGGAAGGCCCAGCAAGGAAGGATGTCAGGAGCCGGCCTAGGGGCAGGAGGACGGCCAGGTCCCGGGGGCTGGGCCCTGCACCCGCCACCACCTGCCCCCACCTCCAAGGGAAAGAGAAGCTGGCCCTGCACTCTCTGCCTCTCATGTGAGAGCTTGACCCAGTCTGGTGCCCGGTGCCCCACAGATCGCTGGCCTCCCCAATGACACACTGTCAGTGGAGAACGGGGTCATCAACCAGTTCTCCCAGCGCTGGACCCACTTCATCGACCCTCAGGGCCAGGCCAACAAATGGATCAAGAACATGGTGAGCCCCTCTGCCTGGTGCCGCTGCCCGACCCTGCTGGACTTAGCCGTGCGAGGCGAGGAGCTGAGCCTCAGGCTGGCTTTCAGCCCCCAGGGCCTCCACTCGTCCCCTGTGCCCACAGGAGAAGGACAGTGGGCTGGATGTGTTCAAGCTGAGTGACCGAGACTTCCTGCGCAGCATGGAGAACGCCATCCGCTTTGGAAAGCCTTGCCTTCTGGAGAATGTGGGCGAGGAGCTGGACCCGGCCCTGGAGCCCGTGCTGCTCAAGCAGGTGGGCCCCCTGCAGAGGCCGGGGGGCTGGGGGTGGCCTGCGGCCTGGACGGGGGGGAGGACAGTGCCTCCCCCTGCCGCACTGGCAGAGCCCAGGCCACAGCCGTGCCCGCCCCATCTGCCACAGACGTACAAGCAGCAGGGGAGCACGATGCTAAAGCTGGGGGACACGGCGATCCCTTACCACGAGGACTTCAGGATGTACATCACCACCAAACTGCCCAACCCACACTACACGCCCGAGGTCGCCACCAAACTCACCCTCATCAACTTCACCCTGTCGCCCAGGTACGGCCCCAGCCCCGGGCCTGTCCGGCGGCACCTCTCCCACCTCCAGGCTGGGGCTCACTGGGTCTTCCCCACTCAGAGCCTCGGCCAGCTTCCTCCCAGGTGCTCCGGCACCCCCGGCCATCTCTAGCCCCTCCACCCACTCCCCTCGTTTGCCACTATTTCCACGTAAGAACACCGTCTCAACTTGTCCTGATCCTTGGCCGGGACACCCTGGCCTCCCTGGGCACTAGCCGTACCTTATCTAGGCCCCCTTCCCGCAGCTCATCCCAGACTGCCCTGGAGCCCTGAGTGTGGGACACACTGGCTCCTGCACCCAAGTCCTGTCCCTGCCCTTGCTGCCAGGAGCCCAGCCCAGTGGCTTTTGCTAGGCACCCACAGGCCCCACAGGCCTGCTCTGTGCTAAGGCCTCCACGCTGGTGGCCACCACAAAGCTCTCCACAGGCCAGGCCGTGAAACCGCCCTTAAGGCCTGTCCTTCCCAGCCACCCACAGCCTCCTCCTGCTGATACAGAGTTTTTCAGAGACCCCAGCAGCTCACACATGCAACTGCCTGGCCTCTGCTGGGATTCCAGGTTGCCGCCCAAGTTCCCAGAGAGAAAAGGTCACTTTGAGGCAGGTTCTGTGTTAGCCTTGCGGCCTGAAATAGAGGGCAGGCTGCCACTGGCATGGATGCTATGTGCTTGCAGCCCCATGTGGATAGGGGAGCAGGTGTGAGGCTGGCCCCCCGGGGCCCATCAGCTGATGCAGACACGGTGTCCCTTGCCCCTGGCAGCGGCCTCAAAGACCAGCTGCTGGGCCAGGTAGTGGCTGAGGAGCGGCCTGACCTGGAAGAAGCCAGGAACCAGCTGATTGTCAGTAATGCCAAGATGCGCCAGGAGCTGAAGGACATTGAAGACCAGATCCTGTACCGGCTCAGCTCCTCCCAGGGCAACCCCGTGGATGACACGGAGCTCATCAAGGTGCTGGAGGCGTCCAAGACAAAGGCTGCCGAGATCCAGGTGGGCCCCTTCCTGCCTCTGCAGCTGCTCTTTGCCAGCCTCCCAGGGTCTGATGCCTCTCCCTACCCTGCACCCCAGGCCAAGGTCAGGATCGCAGAGCAGACGGAGAAGGACATTGACCTCATGCGAATGGAGTACATACCCGTGGCCGTCCGCACCCAGATCCTCTTCTTCTGTGTGTCCGACCTGGCCAACGTGGACCCCATGTACCAGTACTCCCTCGAATGGTTCCTCGGCATCTTCCTCTCGGGCATCGCCAACTCAGAGAGGGCAGGTAGCCCTGGCACACACGGACTTGGTGACACAGACGCTGGGCTGCCACCCGGCACAGATGGGACACCCATGGGCGTGTCGCCACTGTGGGCACATACACGTAGACACACACGTGCTCCCTGGCCCACATGCTCACATCAGACTCTCACTACAGAAGAACACCCCCTGCTCTGCCCCCACCCAGGGCCCCTTTCCCGGGAAGCGCGAACGCCCCAAGGGGATGCCCAGGCCGCCCCGTGGCTTCAGGGAGTCGGGCTGGGCCAGGCCAGCATGTTGCTGCCCTCACCTCTGCCCTGCAGACAACCTGAAGCAGCGCATTGCCAACATCAACCGCTACCTGACCTACAGCCTGTACAGCAGCGTCTGCCGCAGCCTCTTCGAGAAGCACAAGTTGCTGTTCGCCTTCCTGCTGTGTGCCCGCATCATGACCAATGAGGACAAGATCGACCAGGTGCCCGCGGAGAGAAATGCCCGCTGCAGGGCCTGGGGGAGCCAAGGGGCCGAGGCCTCGGGAACCCCTGCGCACAGCAGCCCAGAGGCCCTGGGTTAACGTGGCCCAGGCCTCCCCGAGCCCTGAGCGCTGGAGAGCGCTCCCAGGAGGGAGTGCGGCCACCCCGGGTAGGGCCCTCGCTGCGCGCGCGGGGCGCCGGGCTCCCCAGTGCACTCTCACCCAGCCCGACGAAACCCTGGGAAGCAGAGTTCTGATTCTTCCTCCATTCCAAAGGGAGGAAACGCAGGTTCAGAGAGGTCAAATCCTTTGCCTAAGGGCCCCCAGCCAGGAAAAGGTGACCAGAGGACACGAATCCCGACCCATCCAGCTGTCCCCACCAAGCAAGGACTCATTTCTCTGGCTGAGGGTGGAAGGGGGGGCACTGTGGGTGGGGGATGCTGGAGGCAGACACTGGGTCTGGGCACTAGCCTCTCCCTGTTCCCTGCCAGAATGAGTGGCGCTACCTCCTGTCTGGGGGCTCCAGCCAGGTCGGGACTGAGAACCCTGCTCCGGACTGGCTGTCAGACCGGGCCTGGCGAGATATTCTGGCGCTCTCGAACCTGCCAACTTTTTCCTCCTTCGCCACTGACTTTGTGAAGCACCTCCCAGAATTCCGGGCCATCTTTGACAGCCTCGAACCCCACCGGTGAGTGGGCCCCAGGGTATACATAGCAGGGTGGGCACATGGAGGGGTGACAGCCCAGGAGCCTTCTCTGAGGGACCGTCAGGGTTGCCCTGCAGCTGTGGCCACATCTCTTCTGTGTCCCCGGCCACGTACCCCAGACACCCCACTCGCTCTTGCCCTCCAGCCAGCAGAGTCTTTGGGGCCAGTACCCTCCCACAGATTGGCTCTTAGGGACGCATGGGCACTGTTGCAGGGAGCCCTTGCCTGGCATCTGGGACCAGTACCTGGACCAGTTCCAGAAGCTGCTGGTCCTCCGCTGCCTGCGTGGAGACAAGGTTACCAATGCCATGCAGGACTTTGTAGCCACCAACCTGGAGCCACGCTTCCTTGAGCCCCAGGCAAGTGCTTCCAGCCAGCACTGAGCTGGTTCCCCGTGGGTCCCAGGGGCCTGGCTGCACCTGGACCAGGCCACGGATCCCAGTGCCCATCCAGAGGCTCTGGGAAGTTCCAGACCCGACCAGGACCCCCTGGGACCCTGTCTGGGAGCCCTAGGATCCCCCTCCCTTGCCCTGGTCCCTGCCTCTCAGCCCCAGGTGGCCCTACCATTTGTCCCTGCCCTGCAGACAGCCAACCTGTCATTGGTGTTCAAAGACTCCAACTCCACCACACCCCTCATCTTCGTGCTGTCGCCTGGCACTGACCCCGCTGCCGACCTCTACAAGTTTGCAGAAGAGATGAAGTTTTCCAAGAAGCTCTCTGCCATCTCCCTGGGCCAGGGCCAGGTAAGGGTGGGGCAGGTGGGGGCGGGGCCAGCTGCACCCCCCCCACCTCCCCTTGCTCAGCACCCGCCCCCACAGGGCCCTCGGGCAGAAGCCATGATGCGCAACTCCATAGAGAGGGGCAAGTGGGTCTTCTTCCAGAACTGCCACCTGGCTCCAAGCTGGATGCCCGCCCTGGAGCGCCTCATCGAGCACATCAGTCCTGATAAGGTGCAGTGCCCTGCCTGCCTCCACCCGGGCCTCCCCTGCCGAAGGGAGTAGTGCTGATGCGCCCCACCCCTGGGCCAGGGGAGGGCACGCCCGGAAGTGACATGTGTAACCCGCATCACTAGATTAAGCTTCTCAGTGCCCCCACTCAGCACCTCCTCGGCCAGTTACTGTGGCCAGAGGTGATGTGACTCGCCCAAGGCCAGCTGGTACAGACAGTGATCCTGGACTTGCCCAAGGCTATGATCTCACCCCAAGCTCCTAGCGAGGCCCAGCCAGGGGTGGATCAGGGTGGGCGTGGCCCACAGCCTCTGGTGGGCGGGTGGCCCCCAGCCTGGGTCTGCATGCTTACGTGGGGTGTGGCCACTAGGTGCACCGGGACTTCCGCCTGTGGCTGACCAGCCTGCCCAGCAACAAGTTCCCAGTGTCCATCCTGCAGAACAGCTCCAAGATGACCATTGAGCCACCACGCGGCGTCAAGGCCAACCTGCTCAAGTCCTACAGCAGCCTCAGCGATGACTTCCTCAACTCCTGTCACCAGGTGAGCGGCAGCCACAGCCCTGACAGCACCCCTTCCGCCCCTCACTGCCCACCCCGCCCCTCACTGCCGCCCCACACCGGCAGGTGATGGAGTTCAAGTCCCTGCTGCTGTCCCTGTGCCTCTTCCATGGGAACGTGCTGGAGCGCCGTAAGTTTGGGCCGCTGGGCTTCAACATCCCCTATGAGTTCACAGACGGGGACCTGCGCATCTGCATCAGCCAGCTCAGGATGTTCCTGGATGAGTATGAGGACGTCCCCTACAAGGTGGGCCAGGGGCAGCCCTGGGGCGGGAGGCCAGGCGCGCGCAGGCCCTCACCCACCCTCCCCGTAGGTCCTTAAGTACACCGCGGGGGAGATCAACTACGGGGGCCGCGTCACCGACGACTGGGACCGCCGCTGTGTCATGAGCATCCTGGAGGACTTCTACGGCCCCTCCGTGCTCTTCCCGCAGCACAGCTACAGCACCTCTGGCGTCTACCACCAGATCCCACCCACCCACGACCTCCATGTGCGCACAGCCTGCCACAGGGGCCCGGGCCAGGCTGGGGGCTGGGTGCCGGGGTGCCGAGAGCACCTGGGTGCTGGGGGACGAACTCCTGAGCCCCCAGAGGTAGCCGCGGGCAGGGCAGCGCCCCTCCCGCCCCCCCCCCCCCTCTGCCCCTGCCCCCCAGCCGCTGCCTGAGCTAACCGCAGTAGCCCACCCAGATGGTGGGGTCAGGGAGGGCTTCCTGAGGAAACAAGCCTCCTGCTAAGATGGGAGAGGTGGTCAGGGCCTGGATCGGGCATTCCAGAGTGTGGGTTGTCAGCGTAAAGGGCCGGCAGCAGGAATGTGGCTGGAAGAGAAGAAGACACCCTCAGTGCCTCAGAGGCCCTGGAGTCCCAAGACCAGGGAGATGCATAAGGGTTGCAACCAGGGGTGACAATGGGCTGTGCTCAATTGGAGGCCCCCCCACCCAGCTGGGGTGGAGTGGGCAGGGGCTTCAGTGGCTACCCTCCTATTCCTCCTACCCCCAGGGCTACCTCTCCTACATCAAGGGCCTCCCTCTCAATGACATGCCTGAGATCTTTGGCCTGCATGACAATGCCAACATCACCTTCGCCCAGAATGAGACGTACACCCTGCTTGGCACCATCATCCAGCTGCAACCCAGATCATCCTCTGTGGGCGGCCTGGGCCGAGAGGAGGTGGGTGGCAGCAGGTGGTGGAAGGGGCCTGAGAGCTGGGCAGGACCAGTGTCCCACCCCCATCCTGTCTGCTCCCCTATGGGAAGGAACTTTGTGCATGTGGAATCCTGCAAGGATTAAGGGGAGCCAGCCCTGACCTCCAGTGCCCCTTTGCTCCCACAGGTAGTGGAGGACGTAGCCCAGAACATTCTGCTCCAGGTGCCTGAGCCCATCAATTTGAAGTTGGTCATGGCCAAGTACCCCGTGCTGTATGAGGAGTCAATGAACACGGTGCTAGTACAGGAGGTCATTCGGTAATCCCTCACCTCCCCCAGCCACAACCTGGTGGCCTTTGGACTGTAGAGAAATGACAGCAAAAGCTACTATGGGCCAGGTGCCACGCATGCCAAGTGCAATAAATCCATCCTCTAACTCAGCCACATTTTTATTATTCCCATTTTGCAGATGAGTAAACCAAGGCCTTGAACAGTTACGTGACTTAAGGTCACATATTTGCTAAGGGCCAGAGTTGGGATTGGTCCCCAGGCTGCCCAGCCCAGCTGTATGCTCTTAGCCCCTATGTTTTGCCACAGTTCTCTGTCTCTGGCCTACAGCCGGGTAGTGTAGACACTGCCACATGGCCTGAACCACTGCCTGCTTGCTTGCCACGGCCCCCTAGGTACAACCGGCTGCTGCAGGTGATCACAGGGACACTGAAAGACCTGCTCAAGGCACTCAAGGGGCTGGTGGTGATGTCCTCCCCACTGGAGCTGATGGCTGCCAACCTGTACAACAACACCGTGCCTGAGCTTTGGAACACCAAGGCCTACCCATCCCTCAAGCCGCTGTCCGCATGGGTCAGGGACCTGCTGCAGCGTGTGGACTTCCTACAGGCCTGGATCAGACAGGGCATCCCCGCTGTCTTCTGGATCAGTGGCTTCTTCTTCCCCCAGGCTTTCCTGACAGGCACGCTGCAGAACTTTGCCCGCAAGTCCGCCATCTCCATTGACACCATCTCATTCGATTTCAAGGTGTGCACAGTCAGGGCCAGGTCAGGTGACAGGTTGGGGTACAACTCAGGCAGGAGGCACACTGAGGCCATAGCTGGCTGGCACTCAGGAGACACCGGAGATGGGCTTGGGGGGCAGGGAGGCCACAAACCCCAGGGAAGTCTCCAGGGGCAGGGCGCAGCCTGCAGGCAACCAGCTGAAATGGTGGGTGAGCAACAGGCAGGCAAAACCCTCAAGGAGGTATTTGTGCCTCCCAACCCAGCTTCTGGGTTTCATGTGTGCCCACCGCAGGTGATGCGCCAGTCAGTGTTGGAGCTCAAGGAGAGGCCCAGAGAGGGAAGCTACATCCATGGACTGTTCTTGGAAGGCGCCCGCTGGGACCCTGTGGCCTTCCAGCTGGCTGAATCTCGGCCCAAGGAGCTGTACACAGAGATGGCTGTCATCTGGCTCCTGCCGACACCCAACCGCAAGACCCAGGACCAGGACCACTACCTGTGCCCCATCTATAAGACGCTGACCCGAGCTGGTACGGGCCCAGGGTGGGGAGCCCACACTCAGGTCCACTTAGGCTGGACCCAGGCTACCTGAACAGGATGGCTGACATGTCAGCACTCCTGAGATGAACCTGGCCAAGACAGCTGGGTTCACAGCAGGCAGGGGACATCCAGGGGCTGGGCCCAGGCTGGGAGTTCACCATGCTCTCGCCTCCCTCAGCAGACCCACCTTGGTCCTGGGGGCCCCAGCCCACCCATGGAAGTTCAGAGGGGATAGCAAACCTGCAGGGAGGGACGAGCAGCAACGTCAGCTGCCCCCAACAGGGACAAGCAATGCGTCAGCCGTCTCACTCCTACCCTCAGCCTCGGACAAGCCTTAGCCTTGCAGACCCACTCAGCAGACAGGCTTCCTCAGGAATTAGGGCCCTTCCTTGTCTCCAACTATGTGCCAAGTCCCTCGTCTTTGTCCTGTTCCTGCTCTATTTGTGGTAGATGACTTAACCTCCACTCTTTGCCCCAGGAACACTGTCAACCACAGGCCACTCCACCAACTACGTCGTCGCTGTGGAGATCCCCACCGACCAGCCCCAGCGACACTGGATAAAGCGTGGCGTGGCCCTCATCTGTGCCCTGGACTACTAGACTCAGACAGGCAGGCTCGGGCCATTAAAGCTGAGTGTGCTGAGCGTTTAAAGCCTAGCTGCTTACACCAGGCCCTCTGTGGGGCTCCCTGCCAGGGGCAGTGGTGGGGGCGAGGGGCTGTGGTGGCCTCCAGAGCGTGAGCACAGGGCAGCTCTGACTGGCTGGAACTGCCCAGGGGCAACTAGAGGGGGAGCCCTTCGAAGTCCGAGGCCCCTCCCGGACAGCACACCAGTGAGGCGGGGGGCAGCCCCACCTCCACCGTGCAGAGCCAGAGCACCTACCCGGCAGCCACCAGGCCCACCACAACTGTCTCCTCTCAAAGTGCTCCTTGCACATCTCTCCCGGCTCCACAGCCCACCAGAGCACCGCCCCCCCTCAGCTCAGGTCCTCACTCTCAGGCCTGGGGTCCTAGTGATCTCTGCCTCAGAAGGCTGGATGCCCAAGAATGCATGCTGCTCACCTCTCTGGTGACAAGGCCCCGGGCCTGGGTCTGGTTAGGGGGCCTCACTCCCACTGCAGCCCAGCCTACAAGCCTCAGGCCCACAACAGGAGGGCTCAGTTTTTAGGAGAATTTTATTCATTCACTGATCCAGTATTTACAGGGGCCAGAGGGGCCAAGCTATGCTTGGCACAGAGACAGGGTGCCTGCCAGCCTTCCCCCGCCCTAGTCGCTATGTACAGGTATTGGGTCTCCTTAGATCACCTTCAGAGCCATCTGGCAGAGGCCACAGGGTTGTGCTTGGGGCCAGAGCTCCAGAAGCAGTGCTGGGCCCATTACCCTTTGGCATCAGGCCCTCTGGGAACACTGGGGCTCCAACTGGTTGTCTTGGTCCTGTTGTCCCCCAAGTGCCTGGAGAGGCTGGGGAAGCTGACATGGCAGGGGGAGCTGAGTGGGGCCAGCTTCCTGCAAGCAGCCCTGTCTCTGCTATCCCCACAAGGAGACATGGTAATACTGAGGGGCTGGGCAGAGGCTCCTCTGAGCCCCAGGCTTCAGGGACAGCCCAGGAGCCCAAGGCAGGCCCCCTGCCAGGGCCACAACACTGAAGGCAAAGAGCCCAGAGCTTCATCGCAGACAGCAGTCTTGATAAGCCCAGCTGGAGCCACAAGGGAGACTACAGGGCCACCAAACACTTCACTCAGACCACGGGCCCCCTCACCTACCCACTGGGGTACCCACTCGCAACCCGGCCCAGCACCAGGCCTGAGTTTGGAGCTCTCCCAGGAGGACAGACAGCACATCCGACTCCCTCACAACTGGGACCAGTGGTGGCTGGGCCAGGGCAGCAGAGCCCAATGCCGACCCCAGCCCCCAATTGTGACCCTGCAGTCATGATCCCTGCACGAAGCAGGGACCTGGGCCCACCAGGATGACAGCTGTTAGAATGAAGGCAGTCAGGAAGCTGGCTATGTCAACACAGCGGTGGCAAGATGTGTTAGAGCCCAGAAAAATAGACGTCTCTGTACGTAAAATATATATTCTGTGCCCAGGGGAGAGGCCAGGCCCCGCTGCTCCACAGCCGGCTGTGGAGGGGGCCGTGGCACCTCACCGTGCACCAGCTCCAGCTGCTGCCCCCGAGCCCACTGCCCGGCTCCAACTGGCCCCAGGCACAACTCCCGGAGCAGGGAACTCTGGCCTGACTCCCAGGCCTGGGCTGTGGCTGGAGCTGTTCAGTAACACTGGGAAGGAGGAGTGGGACAGAGGGGGGCCCTCCTGAGGGCCATGCGGCAAGAGCGGCCGCAGTCAGGGTCGGCAGCCCTCACTGGCGCTTGGCCTTGTACGGGCGTGAGCGTTTCCGCCGGTCAGGCTTCCGTTGCTTGTGGAGCCGGCCAATGCTGACCCCTTGGCGCCGTCGCACCGAGATGTTCTGCTCTACCAGGTTGGCCAGCATGCCTGTGGAGAGGCAGAGGCCCCTGAGGAGGGCTGGAGGCCCAGCAGCCGCCCCCCGATGGGCTCCGGTGCTGGGCCTGGAGCTGAGGCTCTCCCATCCTGCCCTGAGCTCCTAGAGGGGGCACTGAGGGTCGTGGTCCCAAGCGTGGCATGTTAGGCACGCACCAGCAGCAAGCCCCTCACCTTCCTGAGCCAGCATGGAGATGAAGGTGCAAATGAACTCATCATAGTTGTGGGTCCTCCGCTGGTCGTCGACCTGAGAGAGAGGATGAAGGAGTGGCAGCCAGCTCTCCAGAGCAGCCACCGGCTGGCCCCAGGAGGTCGCACCTCTGGGAGGACAGCCCTGGGCAGAGGGCCAGGCAGGTGAGAGGACCCACCTTGAATTTCTTCCTCTTCTCCACCTCCTCCTTGAGGCAGGCCTCATAGTTTGCAATCTCAGCCTCCACACACTTCAACAGCGCCAGCAGCTCCTGCCAAAACCCAGCATCGTGTCTGGGGCGGGGGCTGCCGGCACCAAAACCCCACTACCAGGGGGCAGCCAGAGGCCAGACTGAGCTGCCGGAGTCCAGGCAGCCTGTGGAGGCTCCTGTCAACACCTAACCCAGGCAGGCTTCCTGGCCTGGCTTCAGCCACCAACTTCACACCAAAATTCCAATCGATAACCAGCACCCAGCCACAGTGCCCCGGGCCCTCGCCTCTGCCAGGATCCAAAGAGAGCTGAAGGTGGGCTCACCTTGGGTGAGTACTTCTCCCCGTTTGAGGGTTCACAGGGCCTGACCAGCCCAGACTTCTCTCTGCCATCCACAGCTTCCACTGCCTCCTTCTCCTCCAGGCCGCTGGACGCCTGGTTGCCTTGGCTCGGTCTAACGGAGGGCGAGGAACCCTTCCCACCCTCTGAAAAGAGAAGGCATGAGAAGACCCATCAGAGTGCAAGACACCCGGTGGTCCCTTGGCCATCTCCCTCTTCCCTATACCAAGCGGCCAGTGAGCCAGCCCCAGGCCCACCTGTCAATGCCAGGGGACTCAGCACCCCGTCCTCAGCTAGGTGCAGCAGGCCCGTGCTGATGACAGGCCCCAGGTCGCGTACAGCGCGGTTGTAGCGTATGCAGTCAACACGCAGCAGGCTGTCATCCTCTCCAAAAAGCACCTTGGAGATGTGGGAGGTGACAGGGCTGGAGGGCCGCGTCGGGTTGGCTGAGCGGATGGGCGAGCGCAGCGGCGAGTTGAAAGCACTGCCGATCTCGGAGGCGGTGTCTGTGCTCTCGTTGCTGGGGGTGGGCGAGGGCTGCGAGTGCATGGGCATGGCCACCGCTGGACTCCCGGCCCCGCTGCCTGTCTTGATGGACAGAGGAGTCGAGAGGTCTTTCTGGGACTCTTTGAGCTTCTCGGCCAAGACGTTGATGGTGTTGGGCTGAAGCACTGACAGCTGCCCATCCCCAGAGCCACTCAATGATCCTGGCTTCCCTGGCCCCTTCCGCTTGTACCTGGGGTGCCCAAAGAGAGGCGAGCCAAGGGGATGAGCCAGGTGACCACACCCAGCATGGCCTCAACACAGCCTGGCCTTTGGGACTGACCCAACGGCTCCTCTTGGCCCAGCAGCCCGACCCAGCCATGCCGAGCCTGGCACCCTGAGTTCTAACAGCGGCGGCCAGGTGTCCTCAAATGACACCTTCTCTACTCCAACTGCCTCACTTCTGGCCTTGGCCAATGCTGTATCTTCCAGCAAAGCTACTCCCACCACCACAGCTCCGGGCCTGCTGCATCCAGTCTCAAGGCCTAGCTGAAAGCCTACCTCCCAACTTACTGCCTTGATGTCTCGTTAAATGTGCTCGGCCCTTTCCCCAGGGCTCTACACTCAGTAGATGCTCGGCATTATTCTCAGACCCAGGCTGGAATATTCCAGATAGCAATCACGGCACTCGGAGCTTCCAGCCGCACAGAGTTGTGGCTAACCTGACAGCAGAGGTGGTGCTCTGCACGTCATCGTCCTCGTCATCCTCATAGTCATCCTCGTCATCGGAGTACTGCTGGGGTGGGCGCACTGGAACTCGGCTGCGGCCCACACCTGCTGCCAGGTCTTCCTCCTCCTGGGGCAGAAACCAGGGCAGCCATGAGCGGGAGCCAGCCAGCCTAGGCTGGGCACAGCACTCACAGATGGGAAGAAAACTAACAACGCTCTCCCAGGCCCAGTCTGCCCTGGCCTCCTGGGGAGGCTGCTGTCCCCGCACCTCCGCCACCACCCACCACCTGCCTACACAGAGCTTCTCAGAGAGTATGCACAAACATGTGCCTTTATTTGGCCTGCAGAACCCAACCATGGGGTTGGGCCAAGGAACATGTCCTGCACATTCAGCCCCACAGCTGTGTGAATGGATTTAAAGCCCAAGGAGATCTCTCTGCCTTCCTAAGCCCCTGTTGTTATGGGGGCTTCTTGAGTATCAAAGGGACTTGGCTACCTGGAGGGACCCTGTGAGGGCTCTTCCAGCTTACCTGCATGGGGGACTTGGCATAGTTGTGATTGTCCAGGAAGGCCGGCAGCCGCTGGACAATGGGAGAGGGGCTGGGGGGAACCCCATTGAGGCTGCTCCCAGGAGGCTTCACCACCAGCTTGGGCTTGCCAGGAGGGCTGTGTGTCGGGGCTTGTGGACACGCACCAGCCACCTCCTCCACCCCATCTGAGACAGAAAGACCCATGGCGAGACAGGAGAAGGATGAGAGGAAAAGAGCCCTTCGAGTAAGCCAGGAAGGGAACAGACACTCCAAGGGAGGCGCGGGCCGCTGGTGACGGCAGCCCATTCCAGGTGCCCTTCCTCAGGGAGGGAGGGACTGTTCCTCCTCGTCCCAGGGGGAGAGGCTACAGGCCTCCGATAGGAGCCTTGGAGCCACTGCCTGAATGCCTTCACAGAGGAAGATGTGCTCTGCCTGGGCCTCCCAGGTCAAGCTAAAAGGAGATGGCTCTCAGGCCTGGTTACCTGTGTGGGTGCCCTCAGAAGCCGCCGGGGCCCTGGCTGTCTCCAGTGCCAGGGGGGACTTGCTGCTGGCGGGTTTGGACTCGTCAGGCAGCTGTGACTCTTGGGACTTGTGGGTCTGAATCAGCTCTGGCTGTGTTACCCTTATCAGCTGAAAACAGAACCCAAGGCTCAGAGGAGCAGAGGCAGACTGAAGCCTCTCCACCCGGCAGCTATGGGCCTCGGTTCCACTCACTGCCTCTCGGGAGGCTACAGCCAATGGACCCACACCTCCTCGGAGAAGCTGTTCTCCCTCCCCACTCCAAGTCCCCCCTCTCCTGCCAAGGGAGCAAAGGGAGAGGAGTGGTTAGCTGAAGCCCAGATCCAAAACAGAGCGACGTGGGAAGCCAGAAACCGATGCCCCAGTAGCCAGGAGGGGGCGGCTGGACTGGGTAGGGGCCACGCAGGACGGGTGCCCACCTGCTGCAGCGCCTCCAGCACGGTCTGCCGGTTCACCTTCAGCACGTGCAGCCTGGCCTCATACTTGATCCTGCGGTCAGGCACCACCGCCATCAGGTTGAAGCGGATGTCGTGGTAGGGCTCCCTGCGGTCACAGCCCCAGCCCCGGACGTGAGGCAGACACCCCGGCAAGGTGCCCTGAAGTCACGCCTGCAGCCACAGGTACAGGCCCCACCCCAGCAGGCAGGCAGCAGCTAGCCATTCACACTGGGTACCTGAGCTAGTGCCTTCCAAGGAGCTGTGTGAGTGGCCTGTCAGGAAGCGAGCCACCACACTCGGGGCGCCCAGGGCTCCCCTAAGGGCTGCCCCTCCTCAGCCTATCCTGAAACAGGCCATTTGGGTGGGGAATTAGGGCAAGGAGTTGGAAGCCCAAGAACTAATCTTGACCTTGCCTTGCACAAATCATCTGGTCTCGCTCTGCCTTGGTTTCCCTTTCTTTGCCCCTCCCAGAGGGGCACAGCTCCAGAGGGCAGAGCAAGCACTGGGTCCTTACCCTGCAGTGGCGAGGCCAATACGCTCCATGATGACCCTCCGGGCCTTGTCTGTCCACTCCTCATCCTCCCCCCAGGGCCCTAGGGAAGACCAAGATGAGGAGTCAGCAGGTGGGAGGCCCTGAGTTTGGGAAGGAGGATGAAAAGCAGTTGAGCCAGAGAGTCAGTCAGGGGCTAGTCTGCACAGTGCCATCTGGCCAGAGCCAGGTGTCCTCAATTCCCCTACCCACCCACCGCCCCACCACTGGGTCCCAAGCACCTGAGGACCTCAGCCCTAGCAAGGCAGCAGAGACACCTAATGGGCCCTGTTCAGAGTGCCTACCGTGATCAATGGGGTAGACCTTCAGCCCATCCAGCTCGAAGAGCCGGCCTGTGATGGGCACGTAGCTGACAAAGTGGAATGCCTCCATGGTTCGCACTGCGCTCAGCCCGTTCTGCTTCTCGGGGAGGTGGCGTGGTTCAGGCCTAGGGAAGGACATAGTCAAGGCCCAGAACGGGCAACCCTTCCCTTCCTCACTCCAACCCTGATCACCTCCCACCAAGTCCCACAGACCTGGCATGGCTGTTATGTGCCTTGGCCAACTCCGGGGCATTACCAATCGCATATCCTTTACTCTAAGGGAAGAAAATAGGGCACATTGAAACATTTCTCAGGCAGACCACTGGGAAGCAAAGCTCAAGAGAGCAGGCCTGGGGCATTCCAGGAACCTGAAGCAACAAGATGGCTCTCCTGAAAGGCAAGAGGGGGCAGAAGTGAGCTCTGGAGCCCCGAAGAGATGGGCTGCAGTGGTCTTGCATGGTAATCAGTGGACACTGGGGAGCAACACGGCCTGATAAAGTCCTAGCAAAGAAAGGCCTAACATGGTGTCACATAAGCAATCTTTCCCTCTCTAGGTCTGTGTTCTGACAATTGGACTTAAAAATCAGTTGTCTTACATGATTAACTTCAAGGCCACAATGTAAACAATTAGCTGAAAAGGAAAAGCCTCCTGCTGCCAAATGCCATGTGGTGGCACTGCCAGGGGCCCTAGGGTCAGGATCAAGGCACTGCAGCCTACCTCAGGGCTGAAGCCTTTGGTGAAGTCCTTCATGCGACTCAGGGTAGGCCCCAGGTCCACACTGCTGCAGTTCAGGAGCACGCTCAGCAGGGCATGAGTGGCACAAGAGTTGGGAATCAGCTGTGAAACCAAGAACAGTTACCCATACACAGCATCCCTCACCACAAGCCCTTTCTCATTGGGAATGGGGACCCAGAGAGGGACAGTCATATCTGGATGACCCTCATCAGCTCCTTACATGTCTGCCCAACATTTCTTCATTTGACTAAATACCAGGAGTCTGACTCATGCCATCCTGCTCTGAAGATACTCCCCCTTTTTTTTTGTAAATAAGAGCTCAGTTCCTTCTGCTGAGGGACTTCTATAACCATCGCCCTTGGTATCTGCCTATCTCCTCCTCCTCCTTCTCCCACTTCCACTTTCCAGGCAGACAGTGGCATCATCCCACCCACCAGACAGAACACAGAGCCCAGCAGACCTGGTGGGCAAAGAACATGTTATTCACGATATCGTCATCAATCACAGATGTGTCATCCACCAAGGTAGAGACCTTGCGACGAGATCGGCGCTCTTCGATCCATTTGAACAGGAAGATGAACCCGTACACAGGGCTGGGGAAAGTAAGTGGCAGAGCTAGACAAGCCCAGTGTGGGGAGCAAACAGCGTCCCCTTTCTCCCCCTATTCCCTTGCTCTGTGTTACCACTCAGGTGCCCTTCCCATGACTGCACCTTTCCCAGCTTCCTCTCAACACTGCCCCAAGCGGCCCTAAGCCCTCAAGCCCCAGAAGCCTGCCGCAGGCAGTCAAGCATCAGCTTCTGGCTGTGGCACTCCGGGAGTCTACCCAGTGTCCTTATGGAATCTATGGTTTGGGGATGAGAGAAGAAAAGCTGAACTAATGGCTCAAGACAGGGTAGGAACAGAAGGTAAATACTAGTTCTCGCTTTTGGGCCCCAAGGCTGGGCCCCAGTGAAGCAAATGAACACCCTTGTCAGTCCCTCTTTCCTGGGAAACAAAAGCAGATTTCCTGGCTCAGTCACTTAGCAGTCCCCTTATACCTCTATTCTGCAGAATCACCAAGGCAAGACCCTGAGGCTGGTCACCCAGGAGGGGCCTTGTCAGATGCCAAACACCAACCAATCAACACAGGACTTCTGCGTGGAGATTAAAGCCCTGGCACACAGGCACATTAAAGCAGTGGTTTAATAAATTACAGCTGCACAAGACACTGTGACCTGGGTCAAGAGAAGGGGTTGGCTGCCTGACCCACGACCAGAAGAAGCAGCTGAACTGTTCTCCAAAGGATGGTTAGGATTTGTACTGGAGGGGACGGAGGACTACTACATAAAGGGAAGTTCTGAGGTTAAGACTGGAGACAGCAAAAACATCGGCCTGACCAGGAGGGCACCCAAAGGGGAAGGAGGCCTCCTTATGAGATTTTACAACCTGCGGTTCCTCGTACTACCTCTCTTGAGGGGCACCCTTCCCTAGCCCTGGGGGTGTAAGGGGCTGACCCGGGGCCAAGCCACTCACCCCTGGCATTTGCTCTGAAGATCATAGATCTCCTCCACCTGCACACCTTTGACACCTGCCATTAGGGAAGGAAAGAAGTCGGGAAGGGCAGCCCCCGGCCGTGGACGGGTACAGGAGTGGCCCCACTACAGCCCGGACCCGGGGGCTTGGAGAGGCTCTTACCGAAATCTTCCACCAGGAGGGTGAAGAGGCCTGGATGGGGCGACAAGAGGAGCGAGTGGTGGTCAGGCAGGCGCTTCTTGGGCCCACCCGACCTCCCCAGCCCGCGCCCGGCCCGCCCGGCCCCCTCCTCACCAGGGTCGCTCTCCAGCTCCAGCCAGCCCTTATTCATCTTCCCGCGGGGCAGCCCCTCAGCGCCATGTCCAGGCCCTCCCGACCCACCGTCGCCCCCGCCGGGAGCCCCCGCCGCCCCGGGGCCCCTAGCCCCACACACAGACAACGGGCCCCTAGCGTCACTCGCGCGCGCCAGCAGCATACGTCACCACGGCGCGACGGCCCCCGCCCCGCCTCTGGGCTTGTCTTCCGCGGGTTGGACTCCAGACGCCCGCGCGCTCGCGCGAGAGGCGGGGCGAGGGGAAGGGGCGGGGAGGAGGTGTTGGGCGTGGGTGGCGCGAGAGGAAGGGGCGGGGCGAGCGCGATGTTGGGCACAGTGTCGCGAAAGGAAGAGGCGGGGCGGGCGCGCCGCCGTTAGTGCTCCGGCTCCGCCAACGGTCGTCGTTGCCCAGATCCCCGCGGCCGCATTCTCCCTGGGTCCCAGTGCGCGTGACCCATCTCTCCCTTGCGCGCTCGCCCCCTTCACCGGCGCAGTCGCCGCGCGGGGCGGTCGCCCGGAAGGTAGCCATCACGGCTTGTGACAACGGATAAAGCTCCGGGACAGCGGCGCCCTCCGGCCCGGCCGCGCATCCCCCGCCCGGCAGGCGCGACTTGAGCCTGGTCCGCCATCCGCGGGATGCTCCTTGAGCCCCTTCTCCAACTGTTACCTCCGGGGGACTGTTGCGGCCACACCGGCAGGTATTTTCCAAATACTATTGTTTATTCTTGGGGCGGCGGGGCCGAACACGCTTATTCATTTTTAATTTTCTCAACAAGCTTTTACCCAGCGCTTATCCAGTGAAACAATTTGGTAACCGTTTCAAGGGAGCATCCGTTCGGTCAGGAAATCTGGGACCGAGCCGCTGTGAAGATTGTCGCGCCTTCCTGTAACTACCAGTGTGCACAGAACCCGCTCAAGGATCGTCGTGGTACAGCGATGCGAAGAACTGACGTTTCAAGGTTTCTTTTCTGTTGCTAAGGGTGGGGATGGCCCCGACAGGGGGAACCGCTCAGTGGTCAGCTCGCCGGGCTGCCGTCTGTCTCTCCTCCTCCAGCCTGCCGGGTGTTTGGTTGAGTAAGAAGCCATCCAGGGGCATTACTTCTGCAAGGGCAACCGGGTTAGAAGAGGAGGCGAGCGAACACGAGCAGCCTTGGTTTCAGAACACCCAGTACCCCAGTAGTTGTTTGCATCAGCCCCTGCAGGCGTTCACACGCTGTGCTCTTAGGACAGGAGTGCTGAAGCATATGCCCCTGGGGTGACCTGACTCAGTCGTCTCCCCTTCTAAGAAATGCTGTCCTCTTCTCCCCAACTAGACACAGTCCTTCCTTCTCAGGAATGGATTTTATTCCCCCCCACCACCTCACTTTCACGGGTTTCCCACGTAATCAGTGCGAACTGTGAATTTGCAGTCTTCTGACGGTGGTGGGCGAAGGCATGTTAGGGTGTCTTCTCCTCCACTTCTGGCCATTTTACTCATCTCCGATCTAGACCAAGGCTGGGAACAGGCCAACCTCAGTGGCCACCTGAGCCTGGTGGAAGGTGTTGGAGCCGAGGTCCGGTTTGTCAGTGTTACCCTTTGGTCTCCCGCTAGAGGGAGTTATTGCGTCAGGCAGCCAAAGTCCCACAAACGCCTTTTTCCTAGGAAAAAGCTATCTTCCCTAGCTTTTACTGGGTAGAATTAAGGCATCTGTACTTGAGGGCAAAAGGAGCCCTTTTTCCTGAATGCCACCTTATTCATTTCGAAGGACCAAAGAAAACAACCATTTATCCAGGTGAGTCAATGATTCTAAGTTCTTCTTCTGCTGTGTGATAGCAGTAACTGACCTTGTTAAGTGCCTCTCTGTGCCTCGGACTCCTCACCATGAAAATGGGGATAATAGTGGTACCCACTGCATGGAGTTTTTGTGAGTTAACCCATGGGAAATGCCTAGAACAGGTCTGGACACGATATAATTATTGGCCATTATTAGCATCGATCCTGGGTGAGTCCCATCTGTTCTCACATGGGTTGTGAGGTGAAGTGCACCATTGCTCTGTCCGTGTGGAACTTGAAAACCAAATATGGAATTAAGTTGCTGACCAAGCCCTGTTTATATTTATAGTTGGAAGAGCCTGTGTCCTCATAATATTGTAGAAGAATTCAAGATAGGAGGGAGAGAGGCAGCAGCGAATGAAGACTGTAAAAGACCAGAAGGAATGTCAAGTATTGAGGTATAGTAGATGATGTAAGGGAGTTTTGGGAGAAATTGTTCGCTGGCCAGTGATATATGCTGCACTTTGTGGGGTTGGGGTTGGGTAGCATGGAAGCATGCACTAGTGGTCCTCTGGAAGCTGCCCTGGGCCCTCTCCTCCCAGGTCCCTAGTAGCAAAAGTGCTGCCTCGAGAGCCCTACTGCCTAGAGTCATTTCCTGCTGCTCACGCCTGCTAGCTAGGTGACCTGGAACAGGTTACTTTATTTCTTTATGTTTCCTCTTCTGGAAAATGTGCATAAGAGTACCCACTTTTTAAGAGCATTCTGTAGATTCCTTGAGCTAATGCATATAAAAGCCAAGAGTATAGGGCCTAGCAATAGAAAATTATTAATTAATTTTAAAATCACCGTTAGTGTCTAATATGTTTTGTAAACATGGCACCACCTGAGATTCAGGGTGGTAGAAACAGTTTGAGAATAAAAGGGGTTTTGCTTTTTCATTCATTTAGTCAATAGGCAACACAGGCACGGGAATAGAAAAATGGTTACAATCTCCTATAATTCAGTGCAGTGGGTGTGTTTTGTACATTCAAACAATATGAAATGGAAAAAGAACCTGATATGTTAGCCTTTTGCTATTTTGATCTATCATCAGATCCATAGATGGCATTTTGAGGGAAATGTTGCCAAGGGTGTTGACAGGATCCTTAAAGACCATCTTGTTCTTCTTTCTTTTGTACAGAAAGTCTGCCAAGACAAGGAGGGCGACCCGGAGGAAGCTGTCCTCAGGGCCCGGTAAGAAAGCCTGGAGGTCTGTTTGGCTGCTGCCTCCTGGCCTCAGTGGAGGCCACCCATGTGGCAGCAGACTTGCTCACCTCACTGTTGATCGTCCTTCCTTCCCAGACTAAGATCCTGAAGTGCTCAGGGTCTGTAATTTTTAAATGTCATGTTCAAAGTTCCAGAAACAAGTTATTTAATGCAAAATATACGAAGTGAGCAGTTGCAGCCAAGCCTTCAAATGTGGCCAAACTTATGTAAAGGCCTGACTGTCATCAGATAACACTTCGTCTGTTCTCACTGCTAGTCAGAATGAATGCCACTCCTCGTGCTTGGACAGATGGTTACACCCCCAAAATGATCCCTGAACATTCTCCCTTCTAGTTTGCCTGCTATGCCTTCGAGAACCTGGGGATCCCGAAAAATTAGGGGAATTTCTTCAGAAAGACAATCTGAGTGTGCATTATTTCTGTCTTGTGAGTATATGGCTTCCTTTGCTTTGACTATCCCTTGACTTTTGCCATTCAGTCTGTTGGTCTCTGATTTTGAGTCCAGTTTCAGATCCGTAATCCTGTTTATTTATATTTCTTAATAGCTTTTTTTCCTAATCTAATTTTTTTAAAGTACTGTATGTAACCTGCCATAAAATCCTGGTAGTATAAAGTATGTACAATAAAAAGTCTCTCCCCAATCCAGAATTCCCAGTCCTCTACCCAGAAGCAAATGCTGTCAACAATCCATCCAGTTTTTTCCCCAATATTCTTTTTTTATTAGGTATAAGAGTGCACCAAGTTAAGTGCACAGTTTGATAAATTTAGATGAACCTATAATGCATATCCCCATATAAACACTGTTACATTCAAAATAAGCATTTCCATCACCCCAGGAAGTTCCCCCCAGCCTTCTTCCATTAGGCCCATCAGAGATATCACTGTTCTGATCTGTACTCGTTTTTGTACTCGATGTGAATGGAATCAAATGGTTTGTACCCTTTTCGTGTTTGGCTTCGTTCACTCAACACAATGTTTTGGAGACTCATCCACGTTGTTGCATGTGTCCGTAGCATTTGCCTTCTTATTGCCTAGTAGTAGTCTGTTGTATGAATATATTATAATTTGCTTATTTATCTTGTTGATGGACATTTGAGTAGTTGGCATTTGGAGGTATTATGAATCAAGCTGCCCTGAATATTCACATACAAGTCTTCTTGTAAACACGTGTTTTCACTTCTCCTGGGCAAGTAAGTGCCTAAGAGTGGAGTTATTGGTTGTATGCTAACTATATGCTTAACTTTATGTGAAGTTGCCAAATCGCTTTCCAAAGTGATTATACTAGTTTACACTCCCACTGCAATTTATGAGAGTTCGTTCCACTTGCACAGTAGTCTTGCCGACACTTGACTTGGTCAGTCTTTCTTATTTTTGCCATTCTATTAAGTGTGTACTGGCATCTCACGGTTTTAATTTACATTTCTCTAATTCTTCAGATGTTGAGCTGCTTTTTGGGTACTTACGAGCCATTCACACATTTTCTTTTGTTCAGTGTCTACACTCATTGTGTCCATTTTAAAAGTTGGGTGGTTTTGTCTTACCAAGTTGTAAAGGTTATTTATATATTCTGGATACAAATTCTTGTTCAGATGTGTTTATGATGACTGTTTTCTGCTGGTCTGTGGCTTGCTGTTCATTTTTTTAAATGATGTCTTTTGAAGAACAAAAGTTTTAATTTTGATGAAATCTAGTTTATCAGTTTTTTTTTATGGTTAGTAACTATATCCTAGGAAATCTTTGCCTATCCATTAAATTACCTCAAATCAGTTTGCCTTTGTCAAAATCAATTGACTGTGTATGTGTGTGTCTCGATGATGTATTTCATCTCATTGCTCTGTGTATCAGTCCCCACAAAAATACTGTGTTGTCTTGATTACAGTGGCTTTATGGTGTCTTTAAGTATTGTAAGTTCTGCAGTCTTTCCCAAGATTATTTTGGCTGTCAGGTCTTTTCCTTCCCCACGTAAACTTTAGCCTGTCAGTTTTTCTTGAAGAAAAAAGAAAAAGCCTCATTGGGATAGGGATTGGGATTGCATTGAATTTACAGATAATTCCAACATTGAGTCTTCCTATCCATAGACATGATCTATTTCCCTGTTTATTTGGATCTTTCAATATTGATCTCAGCAATTTGTTTAGTGAAGAAGCCTTACTCATCTTTTGTTAAATGTATGCCTAAGTATTTTGTGATTTTTATGCTATTATAAACGGTATTTCTAAATTTTATTTTCAAGTTTATTGCTGGTATATTGAAAAAGTGCAATTTTTGCCCACATTTTTTTAACCTGCAGTCTTACTAAATTTGCATATTAGTTCAGTAGCTGTTTTTCTTCTTTTGTTTTTTTGTAACTGGCTGAGGATTTCCTGTGCACACACTCACTCATGTGAATAAAGACAGCTCCGCTTTTTCCTTCTCAGTCCCTTAATGCTCTAGCTCCTCTTCTCGCCTCTGCTAGCCAGGACTTCCGATCTAGAGTTGGACAGAAGCCATGTGACTTAATATCCTTGTCTTGTTTGCAGCATCAGAGAACAGTATCCAGTTTTTCACCATCTGATATGGTGTTAGCAGTAGGTTTTTCATAGACACTCTTCATCAGATTGAAGAAGTTCGCTTTTATTTCTACTTTGCTGAAGGTATCATGAATGTGTGTTGAGTTTTATCAATTTTAAAAAAATTTGTTGAGGAAATCATGATTTTTTTGCCTTTGTTAATGTGATTATCATATCTGTTGAATTCCCTAAGCTAGGCCTGCAGTGCTGGTGTAAACCATGCTTGCCCATGATGTATTATCCTTGGATATGGAGCTAGATTCGATTTGTAAATACTTCATTTCATTTCTGCGTCCACGATCATGAGAAAGACTGGTCTGTGATTCTCCTCTCTGCTAAGTCTTGTCTGGTTTTGGGTTCCGTTTTTGGTTAATTTCAGTGCATTTACAAGTATATATACTTCAACATAAAAATAAACATACTGTACACAGTGTTTTGTATTTTGGTTTTTTTATCTTATGTACTTATGAAGATCTTTCCACAGAGAACATATTGCTTAGTTTTTTCTTTTTAATAGCTAATTGGTATTCCATGTTATGGGTGTGCCAAAAAGTATTAAAATACATTCCTATTAAAGGACATTTAGGTTGTTTTTAATCTTTCACTATTGATTTTTCTGTTTATAGAAATTATACATGCTTGTTGTAAAAAACATTAATAATACCCAAAGGCATAAATAAAACAGAAATCACTCATATGGTCCTAAAGCCCTGAGATAGTGTTAAAAATAATATTAAAATATTTTAAGCCTAACTGGGGACATAACGGCTGTAATCCAAGTGTCATCAGGTCATCTCACCTTGAAGGGTCACCTTCCTAGAATGTTAAAATAACCAGAGCCCCCGTAATACACCGCATGTTATTGCTGCAGGAAATCCAGCACCCTCCCCAATATTTTTGGAAGAGTCGCAGGGTGAGGTTGGGGTGCTGGCATCCTTCTCAAGTTGGTGTGCATACAGTGTTTGTAGGGACCTAACAGTTTACCTTCTTTTTCCTTGGTTTCCATTCTAGACTCTGCTTTGGGGGCTTGTCAGAAACAAAAGGCCCTTTTAAGTGTGTTTTTACGAAAAGTTCTATTTCTCCCTTTCCCTGTAAGGCAGAATGACTATAGTCAGGAGATTTTCAAGGCGGGTCCCTTCCTGCAGAGAATACACTCTGAGGAGAGAGTTTATTCTGCACCGAGGGGCACTGCCTCGGCACGGTAAGAGTGTGGGTTCTGTGAGCCTGGAAGTGAGTGCCGGCTCTGCGCCCTCGCTGCGTGACCCCAGCTGTGTCGCTCAGTGTGCCGCACCTCCGTGGCCGCCTCTGTGAGGCGAAGGTCACAGGGAGAGTCCCCTGAAGTGCCCAGCACGGAGAGGCGGTCCTCCGTGGGGGGCAGCCGAGCACAAGGGCAAGTGCAGCCCGGGTTCTGGAGTTCTGCGGCCTTGAGCAAGTCACGGGTTCTCTCCTGTGAAATGGGGACGATGACAGTACCCACCTCTTCAGGCTCTTACAGGATAAAGTTAAATATTTGAAAAGCCCGCCCAGCACCCAACACATAGTTAATGTTCTGTGAGCCTTGTTAAGCATGTCACCTGTAAAGGCGGATGTACCCACAAACTCCTCCTTAGCCCTCCTGCCCTGTCACGTCCTCCCCCCACCGTGCTGCTTCCCTGGCCGTCGGTGTTGATGGCCTGGTTCTGCTGCCCCCCAGATACTGTCTAGCAAGCTGCTTCAGAGGGGCCGGTCCAACAGAGGTTTCTATGGATTCCTGCCTGAAGACATCAGAGAGGAGGCAGCCCGGGCTTCTAGGAAGGTTGGAATCCTCTGAACTGGGGGCCTCAGCGGCGGCCTCTTCTCACACCCTTCTCGTCGTCCATCTCAGAGCTGCCCCCTAATTGCTCGTCTAGAAGTCAAAGGGCTTTCGGGTTTCCCAACTGTTCCTTCTCTTAAGTTCCACACTTCCCTGGAGGGTAGTGTCCTAAGTGAGGAGAGGGGGCAGCATTCTGGGCAAACAAGGACTTGGTGCTGCAGGAAGCTCGGCTCTGGGCCCCAGGCTCCCCGAGGAAAGGGAATGGCGTTCTTCCCGGAATTCGCGTTCCGCAGAGGGGTGTGCCGTGCCACGGCCGTCTGTCCTTCTCGGGGCCCTGATCACTGCCCAGGATCTCATTTGCAGACCTGCTTTGTGTGCAAGGAAAAGGGAGCTGCCATCAACTGCCAGGAGGGTCAGTGCGCCAGAAACTTCCATCTGCCTTGTGGCCAGGAGAGGGGCTGCCTTTCACAGTTCTATGGAGAGTACAAGTGAGTGGTGCAGGGGAGCAGCTGCCCTTGGCAACTTGCTACTAATTAGCCACCAGAAATCAGAGCCCAGTTCTCACCGGCCTGTGTTTATTCACCAGTGAGTCTGTCCCTCTGTCCAGTAATGAGAAACAGTGCCTTGGCGAATTCACAGGGGTCGGTCCTTGCTTCCCAGCCCCGTCTTAGATTGCAAACAGCTGGGTTCTCGGCTGCTCAGCAGAGAGTGGGGCTTGAGGCACGGGAGGCTGCGCTCGGCGGAGAGCAGCTGTGGGAAGGCATGTGGTGGTCCTCACCCGGCTTCCCCCCCACCGACAAACGCACAGGGTTGCTGGGCACAGGCCTGAGTGGTTGACTGTCCGCTGGGGCCCGACAGCCGGAAAACGGCATCAGTGACAAACCAGAAATCAAGTCTGTTCGCCCTGCCACAGGTCGTTTTGTGGGAAACATCGTCCAACACAGGACATCCAACGGGGGCAGGTGGGGGAGCAGAGCTGCGTCTTGTGCTGTGAAGACTTATCCCAAGCGAGCGTTGAGAACATCCAGAGCCCGTGCTGCAGTCGGCCTGTCTACCACCGCGAGTGCATACAGGTGGGGCCCCGCCCTGGGCCCGGCCCGGCTGCCAGGTCAGAGCGCCACGGGGACGCACAGGCAGCCTGGGCTTCTGTGCTCCATGCTGGGTGCTGTCCACACGGCGGGGACCGGGCGGGCAGAGAAGCTCCATCTCTGGCCACTCTTGACCTGGAGTACCTTATTCATGACAAGATTTAGGCCAGAATCCTCAGGATGACCAGAGCGAACAAGCCGATCCTAGAGTGAATCAAGTAGCTTCAAGATCAGCCTTGCTTCTTCCGCAGAAGGAAGGGGAAGCGCGTTCCCAGGCCCCTGGCCCCTGCTGGGCCGGCACTGCCAAGCCCCTGGCCAGAGCTGACAGCGAGGCACTCCTGGGAGTTCTTGAGCTTTCGGTCCCTGGTCCGACAACTGGATTTGCAGCTCTCCTAGCCCATTCGAACCCCTCTGCCCGGAATCCCCTGTCAAGCCCTCTTAGCAACATCCTCTTTGTGAGGTGAGGGTGGGCTGGAAAGGTGATCAGAGGTAGAGTTTTTACAAATGCAATGGGCTGCCGTGTTTCTCTTACAGAAGTATGCCCACACATCAGCAAAGCATTTCTTCAAATGTCCACAGTGCAACAACCGAGAAGAGTTTCCTCAAGAAATGCTAAGAATGGGGATTCATATTCCAGACAGGTAGTGGACACTGTGCAGCAGGAGCTGAGCTGGGGAGTGGGTTGCCGGGCTTTCTAGAGGACACGAGTGCAAGGAGAGCTCAGGGAGCAAAGCAGCAGCCGAGGCAGCGAGACCCGGTGAAGAGGGAGGGCGGAGGGGAAGGAGGGAACAAGCGAGGGGGGTAGGCAGGCGTGTTTCTGGAAAGGGTGCTTTGGGGATCGGAATTCCTCGGGGGGCTGGTTCTTGAATTTCGGTGGGGAACTGAGGAGCCCCCCTGTGTTCCACGTGCCCTGCAGCCACTCTGCTGCCCGGCCACGGCCCGTGGCGCTCTCGCCGTCCAGCCTGAGTTCCTCCTTGTTCCTCCCAGGTGAACAAAGTCCCCACCGGCGGGTCCTGTGTCCCATACTCACTGTTTCTTCTTCCGCTGCAGAGATGCTGCCTGGGAACTCGAGCCAGGGGCTTTCTCAGAGCTGTATCAGCACTATCAGCATTGTGATGCCCCCGTCTGTCTCTATGAACAAGGCAGAGACAGCTTTGAGGATGAAGGGTAGGAAAGGCTCCTGGCTAGAGAGGTCTCTCGTCATTACCATCTTAGAGTTAGACCTTGACAGTTATTAGGAGCAAGAAGGTCCCTCGTGTGCAGACTGGGTGAGCACAATGCTGAGTCCTGTTCTTGACCGACCCAGGACTCATTCACGTGCAGGTGCACCGGTTTCTCTGCAGGGTCTGCCTCTCCTTGTGCCCAGTGGAGAGACACTCAGGGCCAATTCCTTCCCCGAATCCACCTTCCGAGTGGCTGCCTGCCTGTGGGGTCCTGGGAGTAGTACTCAGCCGCACATTGGTCGTGGCTGAACTGCAAAGCAGAAGACGCCTGGGAAGCCCTCAGCAAGGGCCTGGCCCGTAGCAAACATCCCGAGAGTGGGAACCGTCACACTGTCCCCACAACCTTTCCTGGGCTCTTCCTGCAGGAGGTGGTGCCTCACTCTGTGTGCTACATGCGGATCCCGAGGGACCCACAGGCACTGCTCCTCCCTCAGATCCTGCAGCAAGACGTGGGAGTGTGAGGACTGCGCGCCTTCCGCAGAAGCCGCAGGTGGGCCTGGCGGGATGGTGTGGCCTAAGCGTGGGGCTCGTGGGGCCTTTAGTTTGGGACTGCACGTGGCTAGGCAGGGGCTTCGGGGCCCGCGCCTGGCAGAGGCAGGGACTGAGCTTTCCTCTCCCGCCTCTTTCACCGCAGACTGCACAGCTGAAAACTCGGGGGACACCCCCTGCTGCAGCAGCACCTTCAGCTCTGGGCATTTCTGCACAGGCACCAGCCCGGATGAGCATCTAGGCCCTTGCACTGATCGGCCGGGACCTTCCTTGTTAGAAAAACCAGAGTCCTCCAGTGGCCGGCGGGGCCGCTCCGGGCAGCCCAAGGGTGCCAGAATGACCAAGAGCTACAAAAAATCCAAGTAAGGGCTTCTGAGTATCGCTGCTAAGCACATCTGGGTCCAAAGCTGGACTCCTCCACCGGCTTTGAGGGAGGAGGCACTTTGGGATGTGAGACGAGGGAAGGGGCCAGCAGTGAGCCTGAGCCGAGGCCAGGGAGGTCCAGGGGAGCAGAGAACGACGCCGGCTGCGGGAGCGCGCCTGATCCCCAGCCGCTCTTTTCTTTGCCTTTCCCGACTCGGGATTCCACCTCTGAGGTTCTCAGGTGCCTCTTATTCCACCCACGTATGTCATTCTGCAAATAAAAGTTTTCTCTCCATTACTGTCTCCCCATAAATTCTGGGATTTATCTGGCATACCAAGGAACCTGGACTGTAGAATAAGGGAATAGGAAAACTGACCCTTCTAATCTATAAAATTCAGTGAATTAAGTGGAGAACTTTCGACTTAGACATGTTGCTTTGAAGGAAAGCAGGTTGCAGGGAAACTGACTTCACAGGCGCAGATTTCATCATCATGCAAATAAACACACAGGCTCTCATCAGGGAGGGGGACTAGCAGAGGAGACACCAGACAGAGAATAGGCCTCTGCTGCAAGGCTGGGGGCTCTGGGCTCAGGCTGGGGACCGCGGGTCACCCCAGGCAGCATGATCTGCCCCACGCCTCTCAGCCCCTTGCTGCCTGGTGGCCCGGGCGTTTCCATCTTGGTAAGAGCCATGCCAGGTCAGTCAGTCAGGCAAGGCAGCTAGGACAGGTGTGGCTGAAGGTCTTGTGGGAAGTTGAACAGAACCTCACATGCGTTTCCTTTTAATGACTTTGTGGGGTTTGGATTAGTGGGGTAAATTCAGGACCATTGCCAGATGTGACTTCTCAGGGTCTCACTGCGTTGTCATCAGTAACGGCTGAGGATGGGGTTCTCTGTTCAAATGCTCCTTACCACGGCAGCTTACGTCTGGGTGTGTATACAGTGATCTCCTCCCGAGGTGGCCAAGTGCATTCGGAACCGTGGGGTAGGGAGATCTGTGTCTTTGTTTTTGTCAAAGTGTATAGGCAAAGTAATACAGAATTTAAAAAGTCTTAAGTCAGAAAGTAGTTAACGGATTAAAAGGAAAATAGTCTTGACTCCCTGCTCCCTACCCCCAATCCTACTCCCTAAAGGCAAGTACTGTCCACTTTTTTGGTAATTTCTTGATTTATTAGACATCACTGACTTCCTGTTACATGAAGATCTAGCACTTTGAACTTCCCCATTCTCATTCCCTTCATCTGATATAATCGCTTCACGATTCTTGTTAAATTAGCCTTCAGTGTTTACATTATTATGACTACGTAATGCTGTTTACCACTGAGCCAGGCAGTGTGTTGTGTCTATTTTGTGTCTCCTGTATAATTGTTTTTCCCTGAAGCAAATACCCGACTCTTTTTTATCTGCTCAATTACTGTATAGCTGTGGCTAATTCTCCCCAAACGTACCACATAATCAATTGTCTCAAAATACAGTTTTCAGCATCCAGTGTCAGACCCCCTGAGGTGCACTTCTTTTCTGGAAGGCCTGCCTTCTAGAGCCCAGCCCTCCTGAGCAGGCTGCTCACAGGGCCTGCAGCGCGGCAGTCACCTGTGCCTTCCCACCACTGTGCCTTTTGTCTTTATTTTCTCTTCTGGGGTTTGATGACTCAGTGCCGTGCTTCCTGACCTGGGGTCCAGGGACACTTTGCCAGAGCTCTGCAAGTGAAGAGAGTTTTTAAATTGTGGGTTTTCATTTCAAACACTAATGTTTTATCTACCTAAGGTCTCAACTCTAGCACTGATAATTCATAACTGAAAGATAATTCCAAGATCGAGAATTTAGTTTCTTCATCTAGAGTTTCTATAACTTGGGTCACCAGGCATATATACTCTCAGACATCCAGGATAGTATCTTTCCCTTTAAAGAGATTTGAACTTGTCTATAATCAAGGGTTAGAAATGCCATCTTAACTTGAAGTAATGGTCCCCTAACAGTCCCTCTGGGCTCCAGCCCCAGTTGGTGGGAAGAGGAGCTGGTGACGGGGGTGTGGAGGGGGGATGCTTTGTCACGCAGACGTTCAGCTGCCTGACCTCTGTGTGCGGTGGGCCCTGTGGGCACCTAGCAGAACGGGGCACGCGCACGCACGCATGCACGCACACCCCCTCTTAACTATTTCTTAGTCTTTGTAGCTTTACTCTCCGTTGATGTTAACAGCCAACCCCCTCCTTGTAGGCTGGAAATCCAACTTTGAAACATCTGTTCTTCATCTGGCCCTAATCAGTCATTCTCCACTAAATGACTGGGATTGTTTCTTAAAATAAATTTTCAACTGAGGATAGTTTTAGATTTACAGGAAAATTATGAAGATAGTGCAGGGAGTGCCCCTATCTTGCATACCCAGTGTCTCCCATTAGTAAGATCCATACTTTATTCAGAGTCCCTTAGTTTTTTCCTAGAGTTTTTTCCTGTTCTAGGACCCCATCCAGGACACCACTTTGCTTTGAGGCGTCATGTCTCCCTAGGTGCCTCTTGGCCTGACAGTCTAATAGGTTTTCCTTGTTTCCCATGACTGTGGCAGTTTTGAGGAGTGCTGGACAGGCATTTCTTGGGGTACCCATCTCTTGGAATGTGTCTGATGTTTTTACCAGGCATGTGGGTTTGGGACAGGAAGAGCACGCAGGTGAGATGCTCTGCTTGTTACAACATACCAAAGTCATGTACCATTACCAGACTTATCCCTTTAATGGTGGCCTTGATCGACGGCCAAGGTCGTCTTTGCCAGATCTCTCTGCTGGAAAGTTACTCGTTTGCCCTTTTCCATATGTGTCTTTGGAAGGTAGCTGCTGTGGGTGGCCCACAGTTAGTAAGTGGGGATTGATGTCCCCTCCCTCCCTGAGAACAGAGTACCTGCCTTATTTGGAACTCATCTGTATGGGACGGTTGCTAATTCTTTGCCACTCATTCTTTCACTCCTTTGCATCAGTGTGGACTTGTGGATATGGCTGGTATGCTTGGGTTATAATCCAACATTGCTTTATCTTCTTGCTCAAATTGTCTCAGCTTTGGCCATTGGGAGCTCCTGTGTCCTTTTCACACACCCCTATTATTGTGTGTATTGTTTTGTTTTTTGAGCACTTTGTTGCTTTTTGGCATTTTAAGATGTACCAGGCTCACCTTGTGTATTTTAAGTATCTGTGTTCACAAATGATGTCTATTAGAATTACTTATTGTTTTATCACTTAGGGCCTAGAACAAACAGCTCACCTTGAAGGGGTAGAAATCCATGTTAAATAAAAAGTCCCCAGAGTACCTGCTTTCTGTCCTGTAATCCTTATCTTTGTAGGAGCCAGAAACCAGGGTCAGAAACTTCAGCATCTCCTGTTGCTCCCTTTTGTGTTCAACTACCATCTTTCTTGCCAAAGTGACTATTTTACAAATGTTTGCCTTCATCTCCATCCAGTGCTCAGCTCCAACCCCAGTGCCTACCGGGACCACAGCAAAGCCTCTCTGCACGGCCTTGCAGGCTGGACGGCTGTGGCCTCCATCCTCAACATACAGGCCACTTCTTCCTCCCTAGATGCTCTCATGGGGCCCTGCGATATCCCGCGACCTTCTCCAGCTAGCCCTGCATCTGCAGTGTGGACGCTCCTTAAGGCCAGGGACCATCTGTCTTAGTCGCCTCTCTCCGCTCACGGGGCTGGCTTGGGACCCCAAGTCAGGGGCAGTCTGGTGTCTAGTGAGCTGATCACACGCCCCTGAGCTCACGAGCCTGTTGTGTCCCTGTCGAACAGCAGAGGGTACTGCGAGCACGTGAGGAGAAGGCCTAGGCAGGCTTGCTTCTGTTTGCGGATCACACTGAGCTTACCGCACTGTACTTGTTCTTGATACTTCCGTTTGAGTTTATTCATGAAGTGTCCCCCTGTTGGGTTTAGGGATACTGTAAAAGTTACTAATGACATATCATAGTCAAATAGTCTCTCCATACCAGGGATTGTCCTACCTCCAAATATGGGGACTGCCAGTCCCAAGGGGCCCCCCAAACACACACACACACCCAAGGGCGTCCGGTTAGCAGGTCAAAGGCGCCACCCTCCTGGTGGCGAGCACGAGGTTGCTGTAAGAAGTGGTACCTCCATTGGCCAGGGCCCCAGCGGTGCGGCGGCATGTCCCCTTGGCCCCCGGGCTGGCTGGAGGCGAGCGGCAGCATCAGGGGGCCCCGGGGGTGAGAAGGCGCCCTATTGACTAAGCCAGGGAGCCCCATTCCAGAGGAGTTGGCTGTTCGCAAGGGTCTCATGCCTTGTACATTTTTCCCAAAAAGCTGCCTGGCAATTGGAGGCCATAAGCCAAAAAGTTGACATTTTTTTAGAAGACAAAAACCAAAACCTGGTCCCAGCGAACCGCCTCCAGGCCCCCATGGGGTCCCTGAGCAGCGTGACAGCATGAGCTCCTGCTCCTCGTCTTTGGTCGCCCCTGACCTGCACCTCTGGTAAACAGGAAGGCCTCTGCGCCATCAGTGTCCATCCCTCTGAGAGCATCTGAGAGCTGTCCGGGCCATCAAAGGCATCCCCAGCCCCCAGGAGCCTTCTGGAGGGCACTCCAGCCTCGGCAGAAACAATTCCCCATTGTCTTCGCCCCTTGGAAATCGTGGATTTGTAAACAGGCCCTTAGGTTTAGACAGCCCTGCCCTGGCTTTGTGCTGGAGGGTTGTTTTTTCTTCCCTTAACAATGTCCTTTCCAGTGGGGCCAGCCGTTCACACCATTGTCTGAGACCCTTGGACCACAGGAAACCACACCGGATCCTTATCAGCTGGGGCTGAACAGATGAAGTCATGTCCATAAAACAAGCTGCTGGTCTGCCACGTCACCCTGTCCTTTATCTGCGAGAGCAGAGCCCCCTTGTCCTCCTGACAGGCCAGTCTGGGCTCCCGGTGTCCCCACGGCGGTCACCTCCACCTAATGGTGGACACCTGGACTCTGCTCCAGGCCTCTGTTGATTCACTTTGGGGTTCTCCCCAGCCCCCAACTGTCACTGGCCTCTCTGCATGACAGGTGGTCATGGCATGAAACACGAGCCCTCGGAATGAAGTGGGGTACATCCCAGTCATCTTCCTCCTGGGAAAAGGGGTCACGACTGGCCATCTGAGGCCCCCTGGGCAGAGTCCCTGAGTGCAAACTACAAGCTAGCTCTGGAGACCTGGCGTGGGGACAGGGTGGACAGCCCTTGCAAGGCCTCCCTGGAGACACAGCATTTCCCATCCTTGGGAGAATGGTTTTTAAAAGGCTGTGTCGAGGAACCAGGAGTTTCCTTAATGAAATCCAGTAAGGAAAGTGAGAGGCTTCATGAGGACGCAGCCTCGAAGGGAGGGGGGCCCAGCAGAGGCACCAGGGCAAACGCTGGGCACTGGGAAGTGGGACAGGGGCCTCACCTGGGCACCAGGGGCTGGGCAGTCCTGACGAGGGGCCGGGAGGGGCCCAGCAGTCCCTGAGCTCCTTGTCAGGTACTGTCCCCTAACCCACCCCCACCCATTCTCTCTTGTCACCAGGCCCTGGTTTGTTGTCTCAGAACACCGTGCGGATCTGCTCGCAGTGCAGGGTGGACTTCCTCCTTGTGGAGCCCCTGCACACCAGGCCTTGGGCGAGGCTGGAGCAGACACTCGGCTTGCACAGGAATGGGGCTGTTCCTGAGCACCTGTCTCCAGGTTCTCAGGAGGAGCTGTAGCCTGCTGGGGAGCCTCAGTCAGCTGTGCTGGCGGGGGCATGTGAGTGAGTTCTCTGGGGCCCCCGTCAGCTCCGAGAGGACAGCCTGGCGGGGGGCAGGCCGGACTCCTAAAGGTTGCTGCCTGACTCCTCCTCCAGTGAGGGATTCTAGGGGTGTCTGAGGCCTGACCTGGGCTTAACTGAGTGACGGGGAAGCACAGAGCCATTTGGGAAAGTGACAAGGGCAGGTTTCTGCCCTTATTCTGCCTCTCCGTACCCCTGGCCCTTTCTCAGAAACTAGTCTATTGGGTTGCAGGACAGCCACAGGCTTGGGGTGAATCCTAGCCCTCCACAGAGGACCACCATGCCAGACACAGGGAGCAGGAAGTGGGCTGGGGGGCCAGAAGCAGGGCAGAGTCCAGGCCCAAGGGTCAGCAGGCTGGAGTCTTGGCAGCCCCGCCTGGGTGGCAGGTCCAGGCCTTAGCTGGCCACGGGAGGCTGAGATGTGGCTGTTCCATCTGGGAGGCTGGGGAGTGTACTGGTTTCGAAGGCAGAGATTAATAGATTAAATTTATCCCATGTGCCAAGGGAGGGGATTAATCAGAGTTTTCCCAAAGTACGCTCTTCAAACATTAGAAACATGAGCTGGTAAGTGCTTCGTGGGAAAAAGGGACAGAGGACTAGCTTGAGAGAATGGTGAGGCACACAGTGGGCATGCAGTCTAGTGCTAGTGAGAGCTCGTGGCGGGCCCCTCCGGGGCTGGGGTGGGATCCTGCCGTCACTTGACCATCGTCACGAGGGTCTCCTGGGACACTGCCCCACGGGACACTCATCCCTTCCTCAGAGCCCCTTCCAGAGCTGGGGGAGAGGACAGTGATATCCCCAAGGCATGAAGCCGTGTTCAGATGGGAGGCGGGAGAGGAGTAGTGGAGAGAAGTCCAGGCCCCAGGGGACTCCAGGCATGGGGGTAGAGCCTCTGTGCCCCGCGGGGAGGGGCTGAGGGGGCCTCACCCATCCTCCCAGCCCAGCACTCTGGCCTCGTGGCCGCTCTGGTGGTGCTGATGGCCTGCAGCAGGGTTGGAGGGTCTGAGGCTGGGTCAGGCCGGGTGTTTGCAGAGGGGCCGGGGGGCAAGAGGAGGAGCCCCCACAGCAGGGCCTGGGCTGCAAGATGGGGCTGACGCCTGACTGTTCTGTGAAGCCCCCAGTCCGTGGCATGGATTTAGGGGCCCATCCAAACAAGAGGCTAATCTCTGTGGGAAGTGGGTTGAGTCCCTCCCGTCTCCCCGCAGCACCAGGGGTCCTGCCCTATGGGCAGGAGTGTGAAGTCCTGGGGAGTAGGAGCCATGGCAGGGGTGCCCTCCACAGCAGGTCCAGTGGGCCCGACTCCCAGGGCCTGGCCCCCTCCCCGGAAGCTGCAGCCCCCCCAGCACAGCACAGCCCCCAGGGAGAGCTCAGTGCCTTAATACATGTTGGTATGTGGCTCGGGAATGGAGACAGGCGCCAGGCCAAGTGTTGCTGTTACAAATGTCAAGCATTATTGTGGAAAAGGCGCAGGGCTGCCGACGTGCCCAGCTGCCCTTTGCCAGCACTTTTTTTTTCTGGCTCGAGATCCTTCTGAGGTTCCGAGGTCAGTCTCAGAAGCCCGCAGGGCAGGATTTTCCTGACTTAATCTCAGCTTCACAGAGGAAGCCCTCAGATTCTGTCCTCCCTGGTGCCACCTCCCCCCGTCTAGGAGATACCAGGGCGGGTGGTTCTCCCTCCTGGAATGGAGGGAAGGCTCACACAGATGGAATCGGTCAACTTAGTACAGAAATACACAGAGACGATGACAGAATCACATGTGTAAGTGTTAACTTCACCCCCGTCCTTGTGGGTTCTGCGCAGTAGACACTCTGCTCCTCTCACTGGCGCTCAGGGCAGTCGTGACAATAAAATAACAACAATAATTACAAGAAGTGTGCTTGTAAAGACAGAGAAACCACATCTCAACATATGAGTAAAACAGAACTCACACACACAGGCATTTCCAGCATTAATAACCCTCAGTACCATGCGGGGGGTGGTTGGCAGAAGCCGGCCATGATTCTCCCAGTGCAGGTGCCCGTTCAGGATTTTGAGCTCCTCCTCTCCCCATTTTCCAGGGTAACTTCCCCAGAGGACGCTGCCCTGGGACGGCCACACCGGGGCCCGGCCTAGGGGCCGCCGAGGGCCTGGTCTTCCCTGGCACGGGGGCAGCACTGGCCACGGCTCTGACACAGGCCCCGGCCTTTGCGCTCTCCCCACTGGCCACGGTCCCCTCCATCTCTTTTCCGGCGCCTCCCCACGCCCTGCCTCCTCTGCTTTTACCTGCTCACATCCCAGCTACCGTGACGTGGGCCACAGGTTTCCCAAAGAGTTGTCGGGTTCTCTGGGTCAATTATTGCGCAGTCAAGGGGGCAGGGGGCCTACTTCAGATCCCAGTTCCCTGGCAGGGGTGGGATGGGGGCTCGGGTAAGATCCAAGGCAGACGCAGTCTGGGTTTGGGTTCAGTGGGCAGAACGCCCCGTTTTGCTTTTAATTTTTTTTTTGTTTCCCCTCCTTTCTTCTTCTTGTTTTTTTTGATGAGAGGGAATCTCGACTTGATGCCCTTGTGTCCCTGCTGCCGGCTCGTGCGTCACAGACCTGCCCTTCCGCGTGCAGTCTGGGAGGAGCTCTACACTAGTCCTCCTCCTCCTCCTGTGCTCCCAGCCCGAGAAACACATTTCTGCTGACGGCAGAAAACAGCTCCCTACCCGTGCGGACAGAACGTGCCTGGCCACCTGAGCCTCACCCCGAGAACCTGCAGCACTTAGCAGCTTTTTTCCCGACGTGTTTTTCTCTTAAAAGAAAAAAGTCTTCATAAATGAACCGTTCATGACCCACCCTTTAGCAGGAACCAAGGATTCCAGGGTGAGAAACATCTGGCCAGCCCGGTGGCTCCTAAGCTGATCGATACATCTTGGGTCCTTGAGAAGGCCTGCTCCTGAGCCCCACAGCCGCCCCAGGGTCTCCCCATCTCAAAGCTTCTCCATGCCTGTGGCCCCAGGCAAGGTCGTGGAGCTGCCACATTCCCACCTGCCAGGCTGGGGGCGTGCTTGCATTGCCCTGCGAAGGACACCGCCGGCCGCATCCAGCTCCCCTCTCCCCAGCTCTAGTCCACAGAGATGGAGAGGCATTCTTCTACAAGCCACCCCTCCCTGCTCCCTGCATGGAGACCCTGATGGTGGGGAGGGAGGATCCCCTCATGAAATGTGGGCACCCAAGGAAACCTGGCCTGGCAACTGGGGGACCTGGGAAGGGGAGTCAGGCTGTGGGACCACCCCCACCCCCCCCACCTCTGGTTTAAGAAGCAGGGCCTCAGGCCCAGACTGCCCCCAGGTCCCAGGGAGCGCTAGCAGCCTGAGACAGAGTAGAGGCGGTGGGCAGTGGCGGGAACTGCCCCCAGTCCCGGGGCTCAGCGGGGGATGTCTTGCTCTTCTACCTCCTCAGCACCACCACCTTCCCTCCCAACTCAAGGGGGGTCCTCTTAAAGGGTGCTACCTTAGAGGCAATGTCCACCCTCCTCTGGCTGCGTGGGGGCTCCTGCCAGACACCTCCTCAGGCGCACCCACACACCCACACAGAAGGGCCATTGTTCTTCAGGCTGGGAAAGAACCACCCAGCCCTCTGGCCTCTGGGCACAACCGGAAATGTGTCTGGGGGCCATCTCTGAGAACAAACAGCAGGCCCACTGAGACTGCCAGTGGCCAGAGGGCGCTGGCCCCAGCCTGGGAGTGACAGCACCAAGGGGTCGGGGAAAAGGCCTCAGACACAGGGCCCTCCACTGGGCTCCAGCCTTTGCTGTGGGTGGCCTGATAGGGGTATGGGGGGCACACACTTCCATTTCAAAGAGGCAGCTGGGCATGTGGGCCCCTCTGCCCTAGCTGGGTGGGTAGGCAATGCTGGACGCTGCCCGACCACCGCTCCCCCGCCCTGCTCTACGCAGCCCCCACCTCCCGGGGCGTCCGATTGCGCTCCGCCTGCACCCGGCTCGTCGCCTTCTTGCCCAGCTCCAGGCCCGCCCAGCCCTTACCCTTGGCCTGTTTGCCCCTCCGGGAGGTGCACCACACACGCTCACAGTACTCATCCACCCGGGGCAGGTTGGCCAAGCCGATGAGCTGCAGGATGTCCTTATACCAGGCCTTGGGAGGGGTGGGGACCAGGCCCCCCCGGGCTGGGGGCTCCTCCGGCCGCAGCTCCCGGGGCATCAGGCTTTTGAGCTGCCGGGCGGCGATCACCCCCAGAGTCAGGGAGACCACCGTCTGGGAGAAGCCGTGCTCTAGCGTCCTGCACGTGTAGGTCCCCGCATCCCCGCGGCTGAGCCTGCGGAACAGCAGCCCCTGCTCTGTCTGCAGGACCCGCTCGTCAGTCTTCACCTGCTGGGGGTGTGGGGGGTGTGAGGGGGTGTGGAGCAGGGCACCCACTACCAGCTTCTCTGCCCCCTGCTTTTCCAGACTTGCCACTCACTCTCCCCATCCCAGGAGGGGCCCTGCAGCTGGGCAGGCTCGGTCTCAGAGAGGCTGTGAGCTAGAGCGGGCAGGGCACTGCCTTCCCATAGGCCAGGGCAGCACGTGCTAAGGGAGCTGCTGGGGAGTTGACTGACTGCTTTGGGTAGGCTCTGAGCCACCTACCTTGGCCTTGGGGGGGCCCTGGCACACATTCCCAGGGAATGGAGGGGGTGAAGGGACATTTATGGGCTTTTTCTTGAGCAGCTATACCCCCAGCTCCAGGACTAGAACTCCCCCCCAGTCTCCACACATACACATGCACGCATGCATGCACACACACCTTCCTTGTCTTACTCCTGGTCTGCATTGTTCCCACCCCCCACCCCCCGACAGTGCAGAGCCCACAGCCCCAGCCAGGGGTGGGCTGAGTGCCCATCACAGGAGAGGAGGGTGTCTCCAGGTGGGACCCTGTCTGGGCCCCAGCCTGCACATCTGCACCCGAGGCTGGGCTGGCTCCATCTCGTTGCCCCCCTGCCTCTGGCCCTGGGGAGTCTCCTTAGTGCCCCGTCCAACAGCTGGCCCCAGACTGGCCTCCCCCAGTCCCGGACTGGAAGGAGAGCCCCTGCCATAATCAACCACTCCCTCCCCTGCCCTGGACCGAGCAGCTGGAGATTGGTTCCTCACCCCTCCGCTCCCACGGCTGCCCCAGGCCCCAGCCTGAAGCCATCTCTGGGGCTGACAGACCTTTCCGGATGGGGGAGGGGAGGGCCAGGACAGACAGCTGGGCTCCAGGGAGAGAGTGGGGCCAGGCAGTGTGCAGGTGGGAGTGTACAAGGGCCACCGATCAAGGGTCCAGGTCTAGGGCAGAGGAGGACCAAGAACTCCTGGGGGAAGAGACTCCTTCAAAGATGAACCCTATGTAAGCATGAGGGGCTTCCTGGCCCACCCAGACCCCCTTCCCTCTCTTCCCTCTCTGCTGCCCACTTCTCAGAGCCCAGCCCATGCCTGGGAGTTGGTGGACTCCCTGCCATTGGATGAGTTCCAGCCACATGTGGCCTGGGGGTTCCCAGATGGCAAGAAAAGGGTACCTCCTTCTAGGGACCCAGGGGCCTAATACACACTTTTCTGCAGTTGTTCTTGGCACGATCCCTCTGGAGTCCCTTCCTAGGGCTCAGGACTTGGGGCTCAGGGAGGAGGGTGACCTCAGGACACATGCAGGCAGGAGACAGGATCCTTGCTCACCTGGTCGGGCCCCTCGTCTCCGGGCCTCTGCAGGAACCAGCGCACAGCAGCCTGGGGAGACTTGGGCAGGCACTCCAGGAAAGTACTGTTGTGCTCCGTGCCGTAGACCGTGCGGGTCACAGTCGGTCCCACAGCTTCCTCTGCAGGTGAGGGAGGTGGCCTCAGCTCAGGGACCAGCAGCCCCCAGGGCCGCCAACTCAGTGACCTAGGGGCCTATGTATGGGCCAGTCAGAAGCCAGTCACTCTGTCCAGAGAGCCCACACGCACACACGGACGGGAGCTGCGCACTAGGGTAACGGAGGGCTGCAGGCCTGCTCACTCACCTTCCGGGCTCTGGCCCAGGCACTGCAGGGTGGGGTTGCCATGCCAGATGTCCTGCCGGCGGAACCTGCGCTTGCTGGTGCCAGGCCTGTAGCGGGTGCAGGAGACACCGTCCCAGGCGCAGTACGGGTCCCGGGCCAGGCAGCACTCCGCACAGGCACTGCCGTAGGTTTCACACTGGTGCAGCCGCACCCGGGCCACGCCCAGCCTCGAGCCCACATACAGCGTTTGCTGGGAAGGACAAAATAGAGCCGGGTGAGCCCGGCTCCACCTAGAACCGGCTAGGCCCTCAGTTCCCTCGGGTTTCCTGAGACCTCTGCTGTTTGCAAGTAGTCTTCCAGGACCCTTCGGGTGCCTTCCAGTAGCAACGTTTATCCTCTACCTGATCTACACCAGACCCTGTGCTAAGACCTGGAAGGGATGGTACAGACCGTGGGTTTTCTCTAAGGCACTTCTCCAGGCCCTCCCTGCAGCTGACCTTTGCCCTCAGCCCCATGGCCTTTATGCTGACTTGCCTCTGACCTTAGTGTACTCTGCTTTCAGCAATCCCAGTACAAATGTCAGGATTTACCCAAAGGTAAACTGGGGTGGAAAACTTGGGGAGATTCTGCTACTTGCAAAAGGACAAAGAGCCAGCCTCTAAAAAGTAGCTCCCTATTTGATGTATAATCTGAGTTTTGTTTTCAAGCATGTTCTTGTCTCCCCTGAGGAGCCAGCCTTTGCAGGTCTCCCCTCATCTGAACACAGCCTCGCCTGCTCAGGGCCTCCCTGGAATGTGGGTTTCCTGCTAGGGAACCTCAGCTCCCCTCATTGCGGGGCCTGAGCAGGCAGCCCAGCTGGTGCAAGGGGGTGCGGGGTGCGGAGGGGGGAGTGCTGGAGGGGGTGGCTGCTCCTACCCTTTTGACGGAGATCTCCATCTCAGTGACCGGTGTGGGCACCTGGGGAAGGAGCAGGGTCTCAGCCAGGGTGGGCTGGGAGAGGCCTCCCCTGCACCCCTGCTTTTTGCCTCCTCTAGCCCCTGACTGGGAGCCACCTGTCTCCCAGCCTGGGCCCGTGCACTCCCTGACCACTGAGGCCAGCCAGTTTTTCCCAGACACTGGGGCACTAGAAAAGTCCCCTCACCTTGGCTGGCCTCCAAGCAGGAGGCTTGGCTGAAGGCACAGAGCGCCGGTGTCCCCTCCCTCGGCCCCATCCCAGCAATGAGACAGCTGTCCCAAATCGCTCATCCCATGTCAGGAGGCACGACAGCCCCCCCCCCCCCCAGATGATCCCCTGCTTGTCTCTGTAGAGGGACCAACTCAGGGACTTGGGATCTCAGCCGCCCCCGCACTGCGCCTTGAGCCCAAAGGGCCTTTCAGGGGATGATCGCCCCGGGCCCCCAGCCCTGGCTCCCCAGCTTTCAGCTCACAGCCTGTCTCCAGGCCCCACAGTCATTCGAAGCCTCAGCAAGGCCCCTGCGGCGTGAGGGCAGCACCTACTGCCCTGCCTGCCAGCTCAGCGAAGGCAGCCCTCTCTCCCCCTGGCCTTCCCCAGAGCCAGGCCTAGACCCAGGGGACCCTCCCGTCAGTCACCCCCTCACCTTAAACACCTGGAGCTCCTCCAGGACCACCTCCTCGGGCTCGGTGGCGCCCTCCACCTGGAGGGCAATGACCTTGAGCACGGAGCCTGAGTCTGAGGCAGGGCAGGAGGGGTCAGGCGGAGGGCCGGGCCTCCGCTCACCTCCCCGCCTGGCCACCCCACTCCGCCCACCCACCGGTCCCCAGGAAGATGACGTCGTAGGTTCCATCCTCGGCCTCCACGCGGTCCACCACTATCTGGCGCAGCTGCTGGGCCGGCTGGGTTTTGACGAGGACAGGGCGGCCCTGCCGTGGCCGCACGGGCCGGAACATGAGTGGGTGGGCTCGGGCGAACTGCAGCACCTCGTCCGGGTAGTGCTTGGTGCTGCCGAAGGGCCGCCCCGGCTGCGCGGTCATCTTGCTGGGGCACTGTGGGCAGCAGCAGTGGGTGTGCTGAAGCATCTTGGGGCCGCACGCTCCCTCCAGGCCCATCGCCAGGCCCACCACCAGGCGCTGGCCAGACACACCAACCTCTGAGGGATGACTCGCTGTGGGAGAGGCCCCTTAATGTGGTTCAGGGCTCTGCTCCCTGCCTCACCCTACCCTGTCCCTGGGAAGCCTGTGGGGCTGCGTGCAGACAAAAGCCTGTGCCAGGCACTGTTCCTCCTGCCACCTGCTCAGCCCTCTTGCCTGCCCTGGCTCCGGGCAGATACTCACCATGCCGGGGCGTGGGAAGGGCACCTTGCCCCCATAGGGCCCCCACTGGTGCTGAGGACCATCTTGGTGGGCAAAGGGCCCCTTGAAGACCTCCCAGATATCTGCCATGTGGTACACACAGACGGCAAATCCCTGGAACACGGCACTGCCAGGGGCAGACAGGGACAGTCAGGCTGGGGTGACCATTGGGTGGGAAGGAGGCAGCCTGACTCCATGGGCAAGACCGAGGGGAGGGTGCCTATAGCTGGTAGAGACCCCAAACCGACACCAGGCAGAGAGAGGGAGGCAGAGAACACAGCCACTGAGCCTCCGAGACAGGGACAGGCAGGGGCCCATGGTGAGGCTGGGACATGGAGCAGAGGCTCAACAAAGGAGGCTGGAGGTGCAAGCCTGGCCCTGGTCGGGGGCTGAGAGGGGCCTGCGTGCCCACCTGACAGTGCTGAACAGAGCGTACAGCTCGACACTCTTCACCGCGTTGGTCTGCAGCAGGAACACGTCCTCTGCAAGACAGAAGGCCATCACCAGCGCCCCGCCGCCAGGCTCTGAGCCCTCTGCACCCCACACCCAGGCCTGCCCCGGCTGAGCCTTTACCCAGCTGATCGAAGTGGGTCTCGGCACCATCGGAGCCGGGCACCGAGCAGACCAGCCGGGCCTTGAGAAAGGTGCTCCATTTGTTCACCAGCACCCTCTGGCCACCGGCATCGTTCTGGGGCAGGTGGGGATAGAGTTGGCTTTGGGCTCCAGACACAGGCCCCTCCTGCCCCGCCATCCCCATCCTCGGGGGGAGAGGCACGGATGCGGGTGGCACACCCCGCCTCAGTTTCCCTACTGCCGTGGGCGGGGACACGTCTGGGTGAGGAGTTGAGCTTCACCGCCCCTTCACAGCTCTCACCACGCAGACACGACCCACGCGGCTAACGGTGACGCGGCCTGGGCTGCCGTCAGGCGAGGGGACAGTCTCCGAGAAGAAGAAGTACACCTTGTCATCATCTTGGTCAGAGCTGTCCGCGATCCGGGCGGCCTTCACAAACCGGGGGTCTGGGAGGTGACAAGGTGAAGCTGGAGGGCTCACAAGGGAGGAGGGAGATGGGGAAGAGGTGCAGGGACCCCCCTGGAGGCTGGAGACACGGAGCAGAGTGGGGATAGGCTGGAAGAGCCCTCCCCAGCCAGCATCAGCTCCCCGCCTCCCTGCCAGCCCTGCCCTCAGCAGGCCCTGGGCTCACCATGCAGGAGGTTCTGGTCAGAGTCGGAACGCAAGGCTGGTCGGGGACCCCCACTCCGGAAGATCATGGCCTCATGCCCCAGGAAGTCAGCAGTGAGGCCAGTATACAGCTCCCCGCCTGGGGACAGGGCGGGGGCATGGTCGGGCCAGGGCCCCACAGCCGGGCCCCCTCCCTCCCCAGTGGCACCGACCAGCTCCCACCCTCCCCGTGCCCGCCCCGGCCTGGGCATTACCCACCTACAAAGGCACTGGCAAAGGGTCGGCTGGGCTCGTGCGGACACCGCCCCCGCCCGCCTTCCACGCTGCCGGGCTCCAGGAGGAGCACATGCTGGGGAGGGGGCGGGAGGAGGGGGGTGTTACCTGGGGAAGCAACCCCAGCCCCCCAGCCTGGCAGGGGCCATCGCGTGCCGCCGCAGAGTCGGGGTGGGAGGACGGAGCCCTCACTCAGGGCCTCTCCAGTGAGGTCAGAGCAGGGCACAAAGGCCCCTTTCAGGCCCCCGCCCCGGGCTCGGGCTCGGGGAGGAAATGCCACTGCTTCCCGCCCCTCGTGGGGTCCCCCAAGGCTCACCTCCCCACGGTGCCCAACTGCGATGAGGGCGCAGGTGGGCTGGAAGGCCCCGGTGCCGCATGCCAGCAGGTGGGTCCGGTTGTGGGGCTGCAGCACCCGCACGAAGTTGGCACACTCCATCTACCGGGGGAGGAGGAGTGCAGGGGAGGAGGGACATCACCTTCCCTGCCCGGCCAACCAGCTCCGGGGATGAGGGGTCGCAGGGGCCGGGGACCTTCAAGACCTCAGGATCTGCTCCGCAGGCCCCTAGTGCAGGCACGGAGCCGAGCGGCCTGGCTGAGGCCGGAGCTGCTCAGGGCTGGGAGGCGGTCACCGCTGACGGCACTCACCGAAGGGTCCCGTCCCTTGTGGACACACTCCTCCCGCTGTCCTGGCGGCGGCGGCCACAGGACCTGAAACACAGCGTGGCTGACCCCTGACCTCACAGCCTCAGTTTCCCCATCTGGAGTCGCCCAGCTCTCAAACAGACCCTCCCCTGCATCGGCCCAGCGCACCTCCCGGGGATCCGGCCATGCCTGGTCCAGCCTCAGGGAGTAGAGGGCATCGCGGCCCCCCAGGAAGAGGCGGTCCCGGTACTCATCCAGGTACAGGGCGCGCAGGTCCAGGGAGCCCCGGGGGCCCAGAAAGACAGCAGAGCGGTTGGCAGACAGCAGGTCTAGGAGGCAGCGAGGAGCAGTGAGAGCCTCGCTCAGCCCGCTGGCGTGGCGAGGTGTGGGGGGGGGGGGCCCAGCTGTGTGTTCACCCCCCCCCACGTCTGGAAAGTGTTTCCATCCTCAGAGCTGCTGAAGGGAAAAGGCTCCTGGGGGGGGGGACAGGGGCCTGGGCCCCCCACCCTCTGCCCATTCCTCACTTAACAGGACTTAGGACTGCAGTCTGGGCACAGGGCTGGCAGAGTCCAGGGAAGGGGGTGGGTCTGAGCAGCACGCTAGGCTGCCTCCGCGGACGGCAGAGAGCGCGCCTGGCAGAGGCCTGCGCGCAGGGGAGGCCGGGGCGGCCAGGCAGAGCTGCTCTGGTCCAGGGACGTAGCTAAAGTGACCTTTCTCCTTCATAGATGCCATGCACTCAGGCTCCAGGGACAGAAGGTGACTGTCTGGGGATGCTGGTCCCAGGTGTCAAGGATCCTGAAATAGGTCCTCGGGAGGTGGAGGTGATGGCTGGCAGCAGGGCCTGGGGGGAAGAGGGCTGGCCACCCTTGGGAAGGCCGAGTGTCCTCCACTTCCCAGAGGCTCATCATTGGCCCTGCACCCACTCCATCCCCAACACTCATCAAAGGCCTCCTCCAGGAAGCCCTCCAAGACTGACAGCAGTGTGGAGAGGATTTGCCCTATTTGGGTTTTTTCTGGTAGCCTGACTTCGCCCCCAAAACCACACTCCTAGTGCGAGACCACATTGTCCCCCATGCCACACAGAGTGGGGCCATGTCTCTCCCCCTCAGACTCTCCTGTCCAAAGCAGGCCTGGGTCTCTTCCCCGAGGAAGATGACAGTAATTTCCCCAAGGAGAGTCCGTGGAAAGCCTGCCTCAGGGACCTACCCCACAGACCATCCCCACAGCTTCAGAGGAGGCCAGCCACTGCAGCTCAGCCCGTCAGGGGAGACCTGGGGGGCTGGGTGGAGGGGGGGCGGGGATGCCCTGCGCTGTGAGGAGCTTGTGGGATGGAGAGGGCAGAGAGAAGGCCAGCATCGTAAAGCGGGCCGCACCAGGAAGGGGGGCACGGCTGTGGGGACAGGTGAGGGCACCGCGGGATGCACCTGCGTGTGGGCGGCCCTCCTGACCCACCCTCTCTGTCCAGCCCATCTCTCCTTTTCTCTGCAGCCTCTCACCCTCTGTCTCTTTGATTCTCCCCTCAACCCTGGCCGTGTCCTCCAGGACCTGCCCACCTCTGCCCTCCTCCCTGGCTCCTGCCGCTGGCTGGGGCCAAGCCCATCCTGGGCACAGCCATGAAGTTGTCCCCCCGGGCTGCTGGGGAGGGACTGCATCCCTCTGGCTGGCAGAGCAGACTGCCCGGCTGGCCTTTGCCCCACAGGTATACACACGACAGGGTGGCCAGTACCTCGGTAGGAGAGCCGCAGGCGGGGCACGCTGGGGCCGGGGCCGGGGCTGCCGGGTCGGAGCAGGAGACCCCCCAGGAGGCAGCAGATGGCCCAGACCGAGGAGGCCATGCCGCGGAGCCCAGGGCACACGCTGCCTGCGGAGGCGCCCTCTGTCTGCGGTCACCAGCTGTGGTCTGCTCGCTTGCCGCCAGGCCCGCCACTTATAAGGCCGGGCTCCACCCCGCCCAGGGCCAGGAAGGCAGGGAGGCGGAGGGAGGGGGCGAGGGCCCGCCGTCCACCTGCGGCCTCTCCCTCTGTGTGGAACTGGCAGGTCCCCCCTTGGGGAGACCCTTTCCCACATGGGGTACGGGTGGCCTACATGCAAATGTCCACAGACCCAGTCCTTAGGTTCCAGCAAAAAGTCAAGGGGGGAGGTAGCCTGGAAGGGAGGTCACAGGTCAGAGCTCAGAGGTTGGTGGGCTGGGCAGGGGTCTGGCTGAGCTCTCCTTTGCTCTCCTTTGCTCCCTGCCCCTCCAGTGCCCATGGCAGAGACCTCCACACACCGACTCTGGGCCTGGGTCCCCGATACTACGAGGGCCCAGCCCCCTGATTCCCTGGCCTGGCTCCCCAGCTCCCCTGGCAGGGCCCAAGTTGCCTGGGAGGAGTCATTCCAGCTCCAGGCGCTCCATGTTTTGGGCGGAGGCTTGAAGTCTGGCCCCACTTCATAGAACTGGGATTGCCAAGCGATGGCTGCCCAGCCTCCTCCACCCAGGCCTGTCCCTGTCTGGCCTCCAGGCCCCATCCCAGCCCACTGGGGCAGGGGACAGGATCCACAGTGTCAGGAAACCCCCCTGCCTCCCTCAGCCCTCCAGTCCTACCAGAGGCCCACGGCCCAGAGTGGCACCAGGTGAGCGGGGCGTTCCTCCCAGAGTTCCCCGCGGCTGGCAAGCCCCACACATTAGATCCTCCGGGGTGCAGGTGGAGGTGTGGCGTTCCCACCCCACCCCCGGCCTGGTCTAGGGGCAGGAGAGCCACAGGAGAGGCCCAAAGGGGCGATGAAGCTGAGGGGTTCTTTCAGGGCAAGTGAGTCGGTCTCCCTACGGTCCCCGTCTTTGCCTCCCACAGCTGCATCTCCTCCCACCCCAGACCCCTACCCTCAGAATCAGAGGCCCTGGACACTGAAAAGATTTCAACTTACCTGAGCCCTCGGACGGTGATAGTGGCCTGCAGACCTGGGGGACAGCAGAGAGGGGAGGCCCTGGGCCAGCCCACACAGCAGGCTGAGGACAGGTCCCCTCAGCCCTTTCCTGGGGCTCTCTCAGGCTTCTAGGGCTTCTGGGGTGTCCTAGAACCTCTCCTCTCCTCATCTCATCCCTGGAAGGGAGGCGGGTCAGCCTCTTGAGTCGGTGCGAGAAGGACCCAGGGACCAAGAACACTGCCACCCTGTCCCCATCCCCCCAGCACATACATGCCTCCTCGCAGGGTGGGCCTGACCTGGCATCGGGCAAAGGGCTACATGGGGAGGCAGGCACTGGCCGGCCCACCCTGCCTGCGGGCTCTGCAGGCTCTCCTGGAGAACCCCGGCCCCTCCCTCCCTGGGTCTTAGGCTCCTCCTCCCAGGGCCAGGGCCCCACCTCCTTGGGTGCAACAGGCACTAGGAACTGGCTAGGGGTGCTTGTACAGGGGCCGCCCCCATGGCATCCTGGCCTGGGCCCTCAGAGGGTGGGGACCCTCTGTCTCCATCTCCCTGGGGAGACATTTCAGCTGTGACCCACGCTGTGAGCTGATGTTTGGCTGTTGACCCAATCACCCCCTCAACCGGCATGTGGACCCCAGCTGTGGACAGGAGGCCCTGCCAGCTCCCTCTGGGGGTCTCAGCACAGCCAGGTTCCCAGCTGGGGGGAGGCCTGGGCCTACTGGAGCAGGGTGTGGGGGGCACTCCACACTGCAGGAAAACAGCCTGTGGCCGTGGCTGGGAGCCCGCATTCTGCTCTCAAATTGTGTGGCCTCTCCGGGCCTCAGTTTCCCAGTCTAGGAGGCTCCCTTGTAAAGGCCCTTGCTTGCGGGCTGCAGCTGGGAAACAGACCCCCAGGGCGCCCTTGCAGCTCAGATCAACGTCCAGCTCCTGGCATCTCATGCCATCTAATGGGCAAAGTGGAAACTGCAGGAAGCTGTAAAGTTGCCAGCAAGTCAGGCTCTATGCTAAGCAGTGGGGCCACCCAGCAGAAACCGCAGCCTTTTTGGGGTGGCACACAGTAACCAGGCAGCCATAACATGAAGAGACAGGGGCAGTGGGAGACACGCCAGTGATTGCTTCTGGTGGAGAAAATCAAGGAAGGCTTCATGGAGGAAGTAGTATTCAGGCAAAGTATGACACCGCCCAGGAGAACGAAGGACAGGCCTGAATGCAGTCAGACAGTCAGAACTCGGTGGTGCACGTAGGGCGGAGCAATGTCCTGGTAGGAGCTGTGAGCCCTCGGCTGAGCGCACATGCAAAGTGCCTGTTCGTGGGTCGGTTGCTGCCAGGCGGCTCCGGAAAAGGCCACAGCCCAGGCTCTCCCAGCTGGAATTCTGGGGCTGGCTTGCCTGGAAGGAATGGATGCCTCCAGTCCCTCCCCTGCCACCCTCATTTGGAACAGAGACATGGGGAGAATCCCCCAAGGCTCCCTCCCTGTGGACCAATGAAACCCTCCTGTCCAGCAGCCAAGGCCTCAGGGGCCCCCAAGTCCCTAACCCCAGTGCCACCAGTGTCTTCAAACCTCCTTTCTTCCTGCCTGACTCCCAGGGCCCTTCATTCACCTGGAGTCTCTCCTAGGCCATCAGAGATGCCCAGTGCCTGGTCCCTGACCGTCTCTCTCTATGCACCCTCTCTCCAGGGCCGCAACTGGGACCAGGGCTGGGAAGGCGGGTCTGACTCTGACGACGCCTGAGTGGGTGGCTGTCCCTCTGCCCTGCCCCAGAGGCATCCCAACTCTGACACAGACAGAGGACCCCCGTCTCTCCTGTGATGGTGCTGCCAGAAGTGGGTAACCCGAATCTAATCCTCAGGAAACACCAGACAGACCCAAACTGGGTGAAATTCTACAAAATAACTGGCCTGTACTCTTCAAGAATGCCAGGGTCATTAAAGATGAGGAAAGGCTGAGAAACAACCACAGGCCGAAGGAGAGTAAGGGGACCGCATGGCGAAGTGCAGTGACCACGCGGTCCTGGGTCGGGTCCCAGCCTGGGAAGCGGGCCTTCGTAGGGCAACTGGCAGGTCTGAGCGCGGCTGGCAGGGGAGTTGAGGTGGTGTGCAAGCGTTACTTCCTGGCATTGACCTGTGGCAATTTAAGGCGGTAACATTTGGGGAAGCAGGGTGAAATGCGAATGGGAGTTCTTTGTATTATTTTTGCAAGTCTGGAAATTCAAAAGTTCTTTGTATTATTTTTGCAAGTCTGGAAATCCAAAAGTTAAAAACTGTAAAAAAAAAAAAATCTAAAAGATAAAAGGAACCTCAGCTTCCTAATACCCAACCACCAAGAGCCTGGGACTCCCCCAGGCTTCCATATCTCAGGAAATGGCAGTTTCATTCGGACTCACACCTCACATTCCATTCTTCAGTGAGTTCTGGATTCTAGTTCCAAATACTCCCTGAATCTGACACCTTCTTCCACCCTTCAGGCCCCACAGTGCTGAGGGCCACCAGGCCTTCTCAGCCTGAGGCTGCTGGCGCTTGGTGTCTGCCCCACACCGCCTTCCTGCTCCTGAGATGCTCCAGTCTTTCCCTGTGCCCTCCCATTGGTTTGCTGTGGCTCTTCAGGCTCAGTGCCTCCTCCACCAGGAAGCCTTCCCAGACCACTCCACCTCATGGCCACCATGCCTCCACAATCTCCATTCCAGCACCATGCTGGTTTCCTCACTGTACTCATCTCCCTCTTTGTCTTCCTGAGCTGACCATAAATTCCAAAAAATTAGGGACCGGGCCTTCCTCTAAAGGGTCCCGACATTAAGCCTGTGCCAGACACGTGGCCAGTGTGGGACTGAACTGTGGAATGGTGTGCTGCCTGGCGGGCCCACTGTGGCCCTGCCCCTCTCCCAAGATGTTGTCATTCCTGGGTGCACATGCAGGTCCTTCAGTTTTCCAGCTCCCAGAGGCAGGCCTGAGGGACGCCCTCTTCTCCCCCAAGGTCGCTCCAGGGACCAGGCAGCTCTTGCCAGCTCTGGCCTCCCCTGGAGGCATCTCCAGAATTCGAAGACCTTCTTTGGAATGCCGGGCCTGCCTGGGGAGTGCCAAGCCTAGGACACGGGTGGGGCGGCTGCGGAGCGGCTGCGTGGGGCAGGGGCAGCTGCAGACACACTGGCTGGAGCCCAGGCACTGGGCAGCTGTCCCTCCTGCCAGCACCTCTGCTGACACCTCCAGTTCCTCGCAGCCCCCATCCCAAGCCCAGCAGGGCTGAGAAGGGGCTGGGGCTGCTGCCTCCCCGGGCACTGCTGTCCCTGCTCTCTCCAAGTACAGGCCCCTTGGCTGCCAGCTGGCTGACCAAAGGCAGGGCCCCCAGGAGCCTGCACATGCAGATGCCTGGGCCACCGTGGGGTCCAGGTGCTGAGTCCCTGGAGGCGGGGCCTGGGCGTCCACTTTAATGGAAAGGAGGCTTGGAGCTAATCTAACCTGTCCTTCAGAGGGCAGTGTGCTGGGGTGGGTGGAGCATGGGCTCTGGGATGGGGAAGGAAATGGTCCTCGGCAGGAGGGAACCACAGTCGCCAGGAGTGAAAGCCAGACACCAGCCTCTGGAGCAGGGCTTTATTTGCATCCCCTAGGACAGGCCGCAAGGGCAGTCGGGAGGGCCTATGGGGACACTCCAGGCTCAAGTCCTGGAGGCCCCAGCCCCTGGCCCCCACCCCAGGGCCCAGCTGGACTTGGAAGGCGGCCTAGGCAGCTCCAGGCGAGGACTGGCGTCTACTCCACCCCCTTCATGAACTCCAGGAACTCTGTGGAGAGAGGAGTAGGCCCCGGTCAGAGGTGGGGCTGGGCAGGGCTGGGCAGCGGGCACCCAGCGCGGCCCACCCACCATCGTAGTCGATGCGGCCATCGTTGTTCTTGTCGCCGTCCTTCATGAGCTCCTCGATGTCGTCCTCCGTGATGGTCTCGCCTGTGGCCTGCAGCATCACCTTCAGCTCATCCAGGTCGATGTAGCCGTCAGCGTTTCTGTGGGGAGGGCGGTGGGACTCTGAGCTGGGGCAGCCCCCATGCCCCCCGGAGGCAGGGCAGAGCCACTGGGTGATGGGGCCTCCCGCCCCGCATTGCATGGAACGGACACGAGGCCTCAAAATCACAAGACTGTCCCCCTTCCCTCAGCTCTACAGGGATGGCCGGAGGGTCAGAGGCCCAGGGCGGTAGGCTCACTTGTCAAACATGCGGAAGAGGTCAGACAGCTCCTCCTCAGACTTCCCTTTGCTGTCATCCTTCATGCAGCGGACCATCATGACCAGGAACTCCTCAAAGTCCACCGTGCCGCTGCCTGGGGGCATGCGGGCAGCACAGCTGTCAGAGGGGCGGCTGGGTGCCGGCCCACCACGATGCTGGACCCAGTTCTCAGGGCATCCACACCCCGGCTCGCGCGGTGGGCACAGTCACCCTCCCGTTTTACGGTGAGGCTCCGAGGCGCTCCCCAGTGCCCTCAAGGTCCCCGAGTAATTCGTGGCAGAGTGGGGCCTCCGGTCTGCAGCAGGTCGGGTGCACCGGGCCTGGGGCCCGGGCTGAGGGGCTCACCATCCTCATCCACCTCGTCGATCATCTCCTGCAGCTCCTCGGGTGTGGGGTTCTGGCCTAGCATCCTCATCACCTTCCCCAGCTCCTTGGTGCTGATGCAGCCGTCCTCGGCGCCCAGCACGAAGATGTCAAAGGCTGCCTTGAACTCTGGGTCCGTGGCGGGGGGCAGATGGCCACGGCTCAGAAGCCAGGACCCCAGAAGCCAGGCCCCTGGGGTCGCCTGCCAACCTCCCCACTTCCCTCTAAGACCTCTGAGTTCTCAGCAAGAGGGGTCCCGGCCTCTGCCTCCAGCCTGGGGCCCTCTGGCTCCCCCAGCCTGGCCCTGCTGCCCCCGTCACAGCTGCTGGGGCACTCACCATTTTTCTGCTCTTCCGTTAGTTGCTCTACCTGGAAGAGAAAACAGGTCTCAGGACTCAGACCCAGGCTTTGGCTGCTATTGAGGAAACCGGCCCATTCCACGGGTGGGAAGACTGAAGCCAGCAAGAGGCAGGCCAGGCCCAGACGCAGAGCATAAGCCTCAGCCTCCCCACTGCCCCAAAGCTCTGAGGTGACCCAGCTGGCCTCAGTGAGGCTGGGCTCAGGGCCAGGGTGACAGGTGGGCAGCCCCTCCAGGGTCAAGGTGACCCTGGGTAACAATAGTAGTGACCACTCAATGCCCCTTCAGCCCCCCTGTTGAAACCCAAGCTGGATGGCTTGAGGGACAGCTGTCCCTCAGGTTGGGACAATAAAACCAGTGTGGGGGTGGGTAAAGCCACCCACTGTAATCTGACCGGGTGGCCACTGGATTATTTTTAACGGGGGACAAAGTTAAACCTGGTGATTGTTCTGGGGACTCTGGTATGCAGTGGGTGGGGCAGTGTTATCTGGCCCCCTGGCTGCTGGTGCCTCAGGAGCCAAAATTAGTCTGAGCCCCACCAGGCCTTGTATGGGCAAGGGGTGGAGGGCTCCCCCAGCAACTCCACTCACTCCTACAGGGTAGGCAGGGGTGCCCCTGAGCCAGCTGTAACCCTTCCCTGGCCGGGAGTGGGGCTGCACTCCTGGGGCTGAGGCCGAAGTTCCCTTGGGCACAATTGTCTGTACCAGATGGCCTTGTCTCTGGGGTGGGAGCAGGTCAGCAACATGCCCATCCCAGGATGGAATAGCATCTGATGCCTCTCAGTGACCCCAGAAGGCTGCAGGGACTTGGGGTGACCACTCCCAGCCTTCACCCTGGCTAAGCCACTGAGCCCTGAGCCTCTGGGCACCTCGGGGCTGGGTCTGCCCTCTGCTCCCCTCTCCAGCCTCTCCCCATGCCCCTCCTTCCCTGCCCGCCTCACACCTCCAAGGCCCTTCTCCAGCTCCAGTTTCCAGCTCTGCAGCCCCTCTCACGACCCTGGCCCACCCTCCACAGTCTCTCCAGTCAGCCAAGGGGCTGGACGGGGTAGGGGGTTGTAGTGCGTAAGAAGCAGGATATGAGGGGCACAAGTTGGGGACAGGGACAGAGCCTGGGAGAAAAAAAAGAGATAGAAAGAGACTGGGAACGACAGAGGTCCAGAAACCACAAACACAAATTCAGAGGGATGTGCCCAAGAGAGTGACACAGACTGCAGACACCTGGAGACAGCCAAGTGTGGTGCCCACAGTGGCAGCCTCCTCCTCCATCCACCCTGACAGCTCCACTCCACGCCCTGGACCCCTCACTCCCTCCGCACCACCAAATGCCAGACCCCCCATCTCCCGGAGGGCCTGGGCTGCAAGTATGTGGGCCCTCTTCTGGGGCCCCACCACCTCCTTGGGAAGGACCTTGCCCCCAGTCTGAGCTGAGTGAGCCCCCAGTGGGCATGCCACTCCGGCCCTGCCCAAGCCCTTCCCTCACCGCAGCCTTGTAGATGTCATCCATGCTGGCGGCTTGCAGGCAGGCTGCTGGGGTTGCCTGCCACTGCCCGGGCTTAAATAGCCCTGCCCCTCTGCATTCCCAGCTGGGCCCACCCCTGCCCGTAGCATTCTCCACCCCCTCCCCCAGCCCTGGTGATCTCAGGCTGGCCTGAGTCCCTGTGTCCTCTGCCCAGGGCAGGGAGCAGATGAAGGGCTGCAAGGACCAGGTCTCTTTCCCTGTGTTCCCTGTGGCCTCCAGGGAACTCTCTGGAAAGGTTTCTTGAATGAATGAAAACATGAGCCCAGGACAGGACAGGATCTGCAAAGGCCAGACCCTTACACAGAACAGCTCAATTCCTATCCAATTAGGGAGGTGGGTGATGTGACTCCCACTTTCCAGATAAACTGGTGACTGAGGCTCCTGGAGGGTGGGCCCTTCCTCAACATCTGGCTGTCTTGGCAGCCACTGCCTTAAGTTAAACCTTCCAGAGTCGGGGGCAGCAGTATGCAGGGAGAGGCTGGGAGTGTAGGGCCCTGCCAAGAGAAGCTTTGAAGGCCAAGATCAGAGTATGTTGATGTGGGACTGGTGGAGAAGGGAGTCACTGACATACCCTAGGATAGCACCGTGAGCCGTGCTGAAGACCTGTCACCTCCTCAGGAGAGCGGTACTAGCTCTGGGCTTGGGCCGGATGACGGCACTAAGTCAGTCATCCAACAAACACACCTATGGATGCCCGTGTGCGCCAGGCCCCCTCCCCCAGCTGGGCCACCACCCCCTCTTCTAGGTCTGGCTTCTCTCCTGGGTTGGGCTCCATCTCCGTGCTGGTGCTTCTTTGCCACACCGTTGTTCCTGGGTCCTGGGCCAGGTTGTCACCCCTCATTTTGAGCTCAGGATACCACCCGGGGGTCTTGTGCTGGAGGGCCAGCACACGGCCCATCCCTTCCCACTCCTCCCCTTCATGCAGAGCCCCTTCTCCATAACCACACCAGCTCTCTGCCTTGCGGACACCGCATGGATTGACCCACTCCCTGTGACGTCTCCGTGCTCTTGGAGAGGTTCTGGGCAGGCCCAGTACAGCATGCGGAACACAGAAAAAATGTCCTAACTTCCTATGGCGACAGAGTAACTACTTATTACGGTGAGCATTTCATAATGTAGATAATTATCGATTCACTTTGTTGTGGTCCTGAAACTAGTATATCGTGTGTCAACTAAACCACCAACTGGCGGGAGGTGTTCTCCTACAACCCTCTCGCGCCCTAAGCGGGCGCGCCCAGGAGCCCGGTGCGGCGCCATCGCTCCCTTTTCGGCAGGGAGAGACTGAGACCAGGCGGAGTAGCCCGGGAGGTAGGGCGCCTTTCGTCCTCCCACCCAGAGCGGTCCCCAGCCTCAGTTTCTCCCCGGCAGCTGGCAGCAGGCCGGGCGGCGACACACGGGGAGCCCCGAGGGCGGTCGCGCGGACTGCGCACGCGCGCAGGAGCCGCTGTCAGTCACGCGCGAGGGGCGGGGAGACGCGGCGGGGGCCGGGCGGCGGGACGCTGGCCCCGCCCCTGATGCCGCCAGAGTGCGCCGGGCGGTGTCGGCGGCGGAGTCTTAAATATGGCGGCGGCTGCGGCGGCCGGGCGCCCCTTCGGGCCTGAGCGGGAGGCCGAGCCGGCCAAGGAGGCGCGCGTGGTGGGCTCTGAGCTCGTGGACACGTATACGGTGTGCTGGGGGCGCGGCCGCCCGGCCCGGGGTGGCGGCGGGAACCCGGAGTCCGACCGGAGGGTGTGGGGAGGGGGTCTGGGCCCGCAAGTCCGGGAAGAGGGTCCTGCGGTGGGCCCACTGACGGGCTTTGGGGAAGGGGTTTGCGCCCCGCAAAGGAGGCCAGGGTCAGGGAGGTCTGCGGTAAAGGGGTTCCGCGGAAGAGGGGCGCCTAGGGGCGGAGGCCCCTCTGCATCGATCCTTTAGGCCTGGAGGGTCGCCGGTCTGGGACGACGTGACCGGACGTCGGGGAGGAGGGTCTTTGATGGATGGAGTCCGGGCACGGGGCTAGGCGGGTCTAGAGGAACGAGGGGTCGGGGCCTTGACCTGGGAGGCCTGGGGTCGCAGTAGAGATTTGTCCTAGAAGTGAGGAGTGTCTGGGGCCCCGGGGAGACAATGGGGGAGGGGTGCAGTCCAGGCACGGGGTAGTTCAGTTCAGGGGTCGCTAAAGGCTTAAAATACAAGACTCTGGAACCCAGGGGTCGTAATGGCTTCGTACTGTGGGGGCATTTGGGGCAGCAAGCCACCCACCCACACTTCCAGGCTGTGGGGGGGAATGGAGGATAGGAAGGGGTAGGGGAGTTCCCTCTGTTGGAGTTGGAGGGCCTCCTGGGTTTGGATGGGGTGGGTCGCCAGGCCTGTGGGCCTCTAGACTGCCTGGCTAGGACTGGTCCTGGGGTGGTTGCCCATTGGGCACCTGCCAGCCTCCTGTCCTTTGTTCCCGGAGGGTGAGGAGTGGGTGGGGGGGCTTTGGCCCTTCCTTTGCCCCACCCCCTTGGCCTTCATCCTAACCACCCCGCCAGGGTAATAACTCAGGTCTTTCCTGGAGGAGAGGAGCCACCAGGCTGGGAAGAGGGATTGGGGGTGGGTCCTGGAGCAACAGGCCAGGACTGGAGAAATGGCTGCGCCTCCATGGAGGCTTCAGCTGAGTTGATTCTTTCTCCTCCCATGCATGCTGCGGAGAGGGGCGGGACACTAGGACCAGGGGGCCTCTTGCAGGTGAGGTTTCTGAGCTGATGATAGCTGGCTGGCTGGCCAGCCGTCACCCTTGGGCTGCATTCAGCCGGAGGATCAGCTCTAAAAAGCTTCGTTATTCCCCAGGACTGAGCCCCTCCCGCGAATGAGTGTGTGGGAGGGGTGGCGATCCAGGCTGACCTGACCGTTTGGTGTCCAGGTGTGCCGAGTTGAATGTTAATGAACACGTTTTGTTGATTGCTTGCTACATGGCAGGCATGTACGAATGTTTTGCATGTATTACAATATTTGATTCTTAAACCTACCAGGTTTAACATGCAAGAATTGAGGCTCAGGGGGAGCTTAAGCTTTTAGTCACTAACATAAATAACTCAACCTGAGCCACAGCCAGGAGGAAATGGCAGAACCAAGTTTTGAACCTAGGTCTTCCTTAATTTCCAGGTCCATTCCTTTAACCGCTAAGCCATGTTGCCTTCTGTCAGGGCTTTGCTGGTCCATTATTGCCCTTCCCTTGCCCTCCTATCATCTTTTTAGTGCCTTGACTCCTGGTTCAGTAGCAGAAATCCATCCTAGCCAAGAACCAGCTGAAAGCGTTGGAAAAGGACTTTGTTCCAGGGTATAGTCAAGGCACATAGGAAAAAAAATGTAGCAGAAGCTGGTCCTGCCAGACTTTCAGGCCCTGTTCTGCCTCTTGGAAGGGGTGCCCTTGCCTACAGCTCCAGTCGATTGGGTTTTAACTTAACCTGGAGGCTGGAGATGAAAAAAAATGAGGTGGCTTGATAAGATAGTCACCTTTTCTGTTCCTCGTTGTTGGACAGAGCCACAGACTTATCCTGTGAGTCTGCCACATCCAGTGTTAGGGCCATGGAGGAGGCCAGGAAGGGGCCCTGCTGCTCACCAAGGGTCAGGTGCAGAGGCTGGTGGGCAAGGTCAGTCTGACTGACCTTGGGGTGGGAGGGTCTGTTGCTGAGTTGAGGATGGAGGGCAGGGCTTCCCTTTTTGCTGGCTGGGCAAGGGCTGTGGGTTTTCCCTTTAGGTTTACATCGTCCGGATAACTGATGGCAGCCATGAATGGACAGTCAAGCACCGCTACAGTGATTTCCATGACCTGCATGAAAAGGTAACTGTCGAGAGCTGGGGATTTGTGTTTCAGGGCTTGGGGGCTTTTAGGCCAAATTTCATTGTGCCATGCATTTATTTTAGGGCAAAACAGGCTCCATGCCTGTAGTGCCTTTCAGTAAACCAGTTTATTAGTGTTACTGGCCAAAAATAACAAAACCAAACTGGTGGATCCTGGGAGTTCAACTCTAGCATGTGACAGTGTTTGAGGAGCATATTTGAACCTCAGTTTTAAGATTGCCAGTCTTAGCTAGGATGTCAGATGCTGGGACAGTTTCCTATAGAAGACAGGTTTGAACTTGCTCTACCTGACTAGCCTAGTCCAGTGCCTGCACTTTAGTTAATCAGGCTGTGGTTCTATATCTTTATTTGCTTTTTGAGAGAGCTGCTTTTCTCTGGGTCATTTGTTTTGCATCAGGAGTATTTTAAAGACAGGCCACCATCGTGGTTGGTTTTCATTCTGGTTTGCAAAAGATGGTGATTTTAGGGGCCTGGAGATATTTTCTGAATGTCCACAGTGTCTAGATGGAGCCCCTTGTCTGGAATTGTATTGGTATTTCTTACACTAATTGAACCTGATGAGGCTAAATCCCAAGTGCACTAACTAGTTTTGTCAGTAAACTTGGTTCTCCTGCCGAGAGGGGCTGTGGAAGTTGTGAAGGCTGCCCTCAGGTCTTGGTGAAGAACCTCTTGGTCTGTGGTTGGCATGCTTCTAGGGTTTCTTATTTATTTATTTTTTTTACAGCTTGTTGCAGAGAAGAAGATTGATAAAAATCTGCTTCCGCCCAAAAAGATAATTGGAAAAAACTCGAGAAGCTTGGTGGAGAAGAGAGAGAAGGATCTGGAGGTCTACCTGCAGACCCTGCTGGCCGCCTTTCCTGACGTGGCCCCCAGAGTGCTGGCCCACTTCTTACATTTTCACTTCTATGTAAGTCCCTCTCAGGGCTTCTGCCTTATCTGCAGTCCCACAGCCACCAAAGCTCGAGGCAGCAAACCAGTGTAGACCTCAGCTTGGAGGAGAGGTGGGCTGGAGTTTGACTGTGGGGTGAAAAGGAGTCTTGAGGATGGGGTGTGGGTACAAGCATGTTTATTGACAGATTTGCCTAAAATTTGGCCACAAGATAGGTTTTCCTCCACATTTTACATAGTGAAAAGGGCCTGTGGGTATTTAAGCTAAGTTTTCAGCCAAATGGGACAGATTAGGAACAGCTGACACGCAGCCCAGAGTGGCGGTGGTTTATAGCTCACTAGACTTGAGGGATCAGTCTGTGTTGGCAGAATACTGCGGTCTTGGGCATCGTAGGGCCCAGGGTGCTCAGGGAGGGCAGTGTACATCCTGGAGCAGCTCTATACCCGCTTGTGGGTGTGGGAACAGCTGACATGGGCTCCTGATGGCAGGATGAGTTGTCAGACTTTAAGCAGGGAAGTTTGGCAGTGTAAAGCCAGAACGTTAAAGGCAGCTGACTCTTCCACTGCTGGGAATTTATCCTAAGGGGGAAAAGATCAGGCAACTGCCCAAAGGGTATAGGTCTTCACTACATTCCTGGGTTGTAGTAAGATACCCAAGGCCATTCAAAGTCCAACAGGAGTCAGCTAAGAAAAAATCAGAGGGAGCAGCCATGCAGTTGGGTCACGTGCTGCTGGCAGGATGATGGCGCGGCCGCAGATTTACTGATGTAGGAAAATGGTAGCTGTATGGCTAGATGAGGAGGGCAGACCGCCAAACAGTATGGAGAAGATGGTCCCATTTTTATAAAGGGTTTATGTGAACACATTTATCTAAGAATGCTATAATGTTATACATCAGAATCCTAGTAGCCACCTCTGGGTGATAGATTTTTAGATAATTTACGTTTAATTGTTTTCCGCCTATGTGATGAAGATAGGAAAGAATCCACTCCCTTTTCAGACTCACTTTTTAGGAAGGGAACTGTGGGCTGGAGGTAGTGAAAACACAACTGGCTTGAGTATTTTCAGAGTAAGACAGCTGGACCTTTCTTGGAGTGCCAGAGAGACGCTGGAAACGGGATAGCACTGGCGCTGGGCCACTAAGCTTGGAGGGGCCTTGTGGGGAAAAGGTGTCATTTACAGATGGGATATATATATGTGCTTTGGGTTTCATTCAGTAGACACTAGCCATGTGTGTGGTTAGCAGCAGTTTCCTGTTGTAGACTTTTATTTTTGTGTTTCCTTATGTGAGAAGGAATTTTCATTCCTTATGTGAGTCTTTCAGATAAACTTTACTGGGACATGTTTAAAGAAGTGCTGTACTTGGAGAAAGCTTGCTAAGCAACCCTTTGACGCTCGTTGCATTGCTTAAGACCTGGGCCTTTGAAGAGGAGGTCTCCTGGCTCTTCAGGTTTGCCCTCCTCTGAGCACAGGAAGGCCAGGACTACTCCTTTGTAATAGGTTTGCCTGAGAAGGGCCTGCAGCTGGCCCACATCTGTGGTTCTGGTTTGAGACATGCTGTACTACTTGGAGCACTTTGGCCATATTTAAAATTAATGGTTATCAGAAGGGCTTCAGGGTTGTATAAATCCAAGGATTTCCCAAAGTAATGGATCCATCACTACATTAAGTCATGGTAACCCGGCGGTGACACTGTTGACACCTGGGCTGGGTAATTGTCGTGGGGGCTGTTCTGTGCATCATTAGCAGCATCTCTGTCCTCAGTAGACACCAGTAGCACCTCATGCCCCCAAAGTTGTGGCAACACAATGTCTCCACACGTTGTGAGATAACCACCTGCAGGTAGAAGTGCACCTGACTGAGCACCACAGGACTGGATCTTCAGGTGAGTTTGAACACACAGGGTCTAAAAGATTTGTCAGCCTTTCTGCAGGGTGGGAGCTCTTGGGGATGTTTCTGCTAACTTGTCCTGTCAGTGTCCTCTCTGAAATTGTTCCCGTGCTCCACCTCTTGTGGGGCTGACTTTGGACAGGGTGGGCCCAGGGAACCCCATTTGGCCGAGGTGTGGCCTTTTTTTGAGATAAGATTCACATAATGTAAAATTCACTCTTTTTTAAAGTGAGCAATTCCTGTGTTCTAATACGTTCACAAAGTTGCTCATCTGTCACCACTATCTGAACCGAGGACATTGATTACCCCAGAAAGGAGCTGTTGTGCCAATCAGCAATCAGTCATGTATTTTTTGTCTCCATGGATTCGCCTGTTCTGGACATCACAAATAAAGGGGACCATACAACATGTGATCTCTTGTGACTTCACTGAGCATAGTGTTTTCAAGGCCCATTCATGTACTGTAGCATAAAGCCATACGTCAGTCCTTAGATGCCTGAGTTACAGCTTGTTTGGATATCATTTTCTGTATCAGTTGATGGATACTTGAGTTGTCCCCACTTTATAGCTGTTATGAATAATGCTGCTATGAGCATTCATACATGTATTTGTATGTCAACGTGTTCATTTCTGTTGGGAATATGCTGGGAGTAGAATTGCTGGGTCATGTAGAAACTGATTTTTTGGGGAACCTGTTTTTCCCCACAGTGGCTGCCCCATTTTACATTCCCACCAGCAATGTGTAGGTCCTTATCTCCCCATATATGTATATTTTTAAATAATTCTAACAATTTCTTTTAATTTTTGTATTATTAATCTACAATTACGTGAAGAACATTATGTTTACTAGGCTCCCCCCTTCACCAAGTCCCCCCCACATACCCTTTCACAGTTACTGTTCATCGCATAGTAAGATGCTGTAAAATCACTACTTGTCTTCTCTGTGTTCCACAGCCCTCCCCGTGCCCCCCACGCACTATGCATGCTAATCGTAATACCCTCTTTCTTTTTCCCGCCCTTATTCCTCCCTTCTCACCCATCCTCCCCAGTCCCTTTCCCTTTGGTAACTGTTAGTCCATTCTTGGGTTCTGTGATTCTGCTGCTGTTTTGTTCCTTCGGTTTTCCTTTGTTCTTATACTCCACATATGAGTGAAATCATTTGGTACTTGTCTTTCTCCACCTGGCTTATTTCACTGAGCATAATACCCTCTAGCTCCATCCATGTTGTTGTGAATGGTAGGATCTGTTTTTTTCTTATGGCTGAATAATATTCCATTGTGTATATGTACCACCTCTCCTTTATCCATTCATCTACTGATGGACATTTAGGTTGCTTCCATTTCTTGGCTATTGTAAACAGTGCAGCGATAAACATAGGGGTGCATCTGTCTTTCTCAAACTGGAGTGCTGCATTCTTAGGGTAAATTCCTAGAACTGGAATTCCTGGGTCAAATGGTGTTTCTATTTTAAGCATTCTGAGGAACCTCCATACTGCTTTCCACAATGGTTGAACTAATTTACATTCCCACCAGCAGTGGAGGAGGGTTCCCCTTTCTCCGCAACCTCACCAACATTTGTTGTTATTTGTCTTTTCGATGGTGGCAATCCTTACTGGTGTGAGGTGATACCTCATTGTGGTTTTAATTTGCATTTCTCTGATGATTAGCGATGTGGAGCATCTTTTCATGTGCCTGTTGGCTATCTGGATTTCTTCTTTAGAGAACTGTCTATTCAGTTCCTCTGCCCATTTTTTAATTGGATCATTTGCTTTTTGTTTATTGAGGTGTGTGAGTTCTTTATATATTTTGGATGTGAACCCTTTATCAGATCTGTCATTTATGAATATGTTCTCCCATACTGTAGGATACCTTTTTGTTCTATTGATGGTGTCCTTTGCTGTACAGAAGCTTTTTAGCTTGATATAGTCCCATTTGTTCATTTTTGCCTTTGTTTCCCTTGCCTGGGGAGATACGTTCATGAAGAAGTCACTCATGTTTATGTCCATGAGATTTTTGCCTATGTTTTTTTTTCTAAGAGTTTTATGGTTTCATGACTTACATTCAGATCTGTGATCCATTTCGAATTTACTTTTGTGTATGGGGTTAGACAGTGATCCAGTTTCATTCTCTTACATGTAGCTGTCCAGTTTTGCAAGCACCATCTGTTGAAGAGAATGTCATTTCCCCATTGTATGTCCATGGCTCCTTTATCGTATATTAATTGACCATATATGTTTGGGTTAATGTCTGGAGTCTCTGTTCTGTTCCACTGGTCTGTGGCTCTGTTCTTGTGCCAGTACCAAATTGTCTTGATTACTGTGGCTTTGTAGTAGAGCTTGAAGTTGGGGAGCGAGATCTCCCCCACTTTATTCTTCCTTCTCAGGATTGCTTTGGCTATTCGGGGTCTTTGGCGGTTCCACATGAATTTTTGAACTATTTGTTCCAGTTCATTGAAGAATGCTGTTGGTAATTTGATAGGGATTGCATCGAATCTGTATATTGCTTTGGGCAGCAGGATGGCCATTTTGATGATATTAATTCTTCCTAGCCTGGAGCATGGGATGAGTTTCCATTTGTTAGTGACCTCTTTAATTTCTCTTAAGAGTGTCTTGTGGTTTTTCAAGGTATAGGTCTTTCACTTCCTTGGTTAGGTTTATTCCTAGGTATTTTATTCTTTTTGATGCTATTGTGAATGGAATTGTTTTCCTGATTTCTCTTTCTATTATTTCATTGTTAGTGTATAGGAAAGCTACAGATTTCTGTGTGTTAATTTTGTATCCTGCAACTTTGCTGAATTCTGATACTAGTTCTTGTAGTTTTGGAGTGGAGTCTTTAGGGTTTTTTATGTACAATATCATGTCATCTGCAAATAGTGACAGTTTGACTTCTTTACCAATCTGGATTCCTTGTATTTCTTTGTTTTGTCTGATTGCCGTGGCTACGACCTCCAGTACTATGTTGAATAACAGTGGGGAGAGTGGGCATCCCTGTCTTGTTCCCGATCTCAGAGGAAAAGTTTTCAGCCTCTCGCTGTTCAGTATGATGTTAGCTGTGGGTTTATCATAGATGGCCTTTATTATGTTGAGGTACTTGCCCTCTATGCCCATTTTGTTGAGAGTTTTTATCATGAATGGATGTTGAATTTTGTTGAATGCTTTTTCAGCATCTATGGAGATGGTCATGTGGTTTTTGTCCTTCTTTTTGTTGATGTGGTGGATGATGTTGATGGATTTTCGAATGTTGTACCATCCTTGCATCCCTGGGGTGAATCCCACTTGGTCATGGTGTATAATCCTCTTGATGTATTTTTGAATTCGGTTTGCTAATATTTTGTTGATATTTTTGCGTCTATGTTCATCAGGGATATTGGTCTGTAGTTTTCTTTTTTGGTGGGGTCTTTGCCTGGTTTTGGTATTAGGGTGATGTTGGCTTCATAGAATGAGTTTGGGAGTATTCCCTCCTCCTCTATTTTTTGGAAAACTTTAAGGAGAATGGGTATTATGTCTTCCCTGTATGTCTGATAAAATTCCGAGGTAAATCCATCTGGCCCGGGGGTTTTGTTCTTGGGTAGTTTTTTGATTACTGATTCAGTTTCGTTCCTAGTAATTGGTCTGTTTAGATTTTCTGTTTCTTGGTCAGTCTTGGAAGGTTGTATTTTTCTAGGAAGTTGTCCATTTCTCCTAGGTTTTCCAGCTTGTTAGCATATAGGTGTTCATAGTATTCTCTAATAATTCTTTGTATTTCTGTGGGGCCCGTCGTGACTTTTCCTTTCTTGTTTCTGATTCTGTTGATGTGTGTTGATTCTCTTTTTCTCTTAATAAGTCTGGCTAGAGGCTTATCTATTTTGTTTATTTTCTCGAAGAACCAGCTCTTGGTTTCATTGATTTTTTTTTTCTATTGTTTTATTCTTCTCAATTTTATTTATTTCTTCTCTGATCTTTATTATGTCCCTCCATCTGCTGACCTTAGGCCTCATTTGTTCTTCTTTTTCCAATATCGATTATTGTGACATTAGACCATTCATTTGGGTTTGTTCTTCCTTCTTTAAATATGCCTGGATTGCTATATACTTTCCTCTTAAGGCTGCTTTTGCTGCGTCCCACAGAAGTTGGGGCTTTGTGGTGTTGTTGTCATTTGTTTCCATATATTGCTGGATCTCCATTTTGATTTGGTCATTGATCCATTGATTATTTAGAAGCATGTTGTTAAGCCTCCATGTGTTTGTGAGCCTTTTTGCTTTCTTTGTACAATTTATTTCTAGTTTTATACCTTTGTGGTCTGAAAAGTTGGTTGGTAGGATTTCAATCTTTTGGAATTTACTGAGGCTCTTTTTGTGGCCTAGTATGTGGTCTGTTCTGGAGAATGTTCCATGTGCACTTGAGAGGAATGTGTATCCTGTTGCTTTTGGATGTAGAGTTCTGTAGATGTCTATTAGGTCCATCTGTTCTAGTGTGTTGTTCAGTGCCTCTGTGTCCTTACTTATTTTCTGTCTGGTGGATCTGTCCTTTGGAGTGAGTGGTGTGTTAAAGTCTCCCAAAATGAATGCATTGCATTCTGTTTCCTCCTTTAATTCTGTTAGTATTTATTTCACATATATTGGTGCTCCTGTATTGGGTGCATATATGTTTATAATGGTTATATCGTCTTGTTGGAGTGAGCCCTTTATCATTATGTAATGTCCTTCTTTATCTCTTGTTACTTTCTCTATTTTGAAGTCTTATTTTGTCTGATACTAGTATTGCAACACCTGCTTCTTTTCTCTCTGTTGTTTGCATGAAATATCTTTTTCCATCCCTTGAATTTTAATCTGTGCATGTCTTTGGGTTTAAGGTGAGTCTCTTGTAAGCAGCATATAGATGGGTCTTGCTTTTTTATCCATTCTATTACTCTCTGTCTTTTGATTGGTGCATTCAGTCCATTTACATTAAGGGTGATTATTGAAAGATATGTACTTATTGCCATTGCAGGCTTTTGATTCGTGGTTACCAAAGGTTCAAGGTTAGCTTGTTTACTACCTTACTGTCTAACTTAACTTGCTTATTGAGCTATTATAAACACGGTCTGATGATTCTTTATTTCTCTCCCTTCTTATTCCTCCTCCTCCCTTCTTCATATGTTGGGTGTTTTGTTCTGTGCTCTTTCTAGGAGTGCTCCCATCTAGAGCAGTCCCTCTAAGATACCCTGTAGAGGTGGTTTGTGGGAGGCAAATTCCCTCAACTTTTGCTTGTCTGGGAATTGTTTAATCCCTCCTTCATATTTAAATGATAATCGTGCTGGATACAGTATCCTTGGTTCGACGCCCTTCTGTTTCATTGCATTAAATATATCATGCCATTCTCTTCTGGCCTGTAGGGTTTCTGTTGAGAAGTCTGATGATAGCCTGATGGGTTTTCCTTTGTAGGTAACCTTTTTTCTCTCTCTGGCTGCCTTTAATACTCTGTCCTTGTCCTTGATCTTTGCCATTTTAATTATTATGTGTCTTGGTGTTGTCCTCTTTGGATCCCGTCTCTCGGGAGTTCTGTGTACCTCTGTGGTCTGAGCAACTATTTCCTCCCCCAGTTTGGGGAAGTTCTCAGCAATTATTTCTTCAAAGACACTTTCTATCCCTCTTTCTCTCTCTTCTTCCTCTGGTGCCCCTGTAATGCAGATATTGTTCCTTTTGGATTGGTCACACAGTTCTCTTAACATTGTTTCATTCCTGGAGATCCTTTTGTCTCTCTCTGCTTCAGCTTCTATGCGTTCCTGTTCTCTGGTTTCTATTCCATCAATGGCCTCTTGCATCTTATCCATTCTGCTTATAAATCCTTCCAGAGTTTGTTTCCCTTCTGTAATCTCCCTCCGGACTTCATCCCTTAGCTCTTGCATATTTCTCTGCAGCTCTGTCAGCATGTTTATGATTTTTATTTTGAATTCTTTTTCATGGAGACTGGTTAGGTCTGTCTCTGCAGATCCTCTCTCAGGTGTTGTCTGAACTATCTTGGACTGGACTAAATTTTTTTGCCTTTTCATGGTGATAGCGGTGGCTATAGGCAGGTTGCAGGTGTGTCAGCTGGGAGAAGAAAGTCCTTTCCTGCTTGCTGGATGCCTTGCCCTTCTCTGCTGCCTGTGTCCGTTACCCGCACTCCTAGAGCAGCCACCGGGTTAATTCCCTAAGCTGCTGTGGGCGGGGTGTCCGTCAGAGCAGCGCGGAGCCCTGTGGGGAGTGGCAGGCACACCAGGTGTGCTCCTCTGTGATAGTGGTGCCCCTGCTGGGCAGCTGTGTGCCAGCAGCGGCCTTTGGGTCTGGCCCGGGCGGCTGTGCGTTGGGCTGGGATTCCAGTCGGCTGCTGGGAGCGCGCCTGCTTCCTCTGTCTCCGCTGCAGGTGCGTGTGGGCCTCTCCCGCGCGGGCCTCTCCTGGGCTCCTTTAGCTCCACTGCTGCCGGTGCGCACAAGCCACACCCAGGCTGTTCGGTTGCTGCTGTTGCGGACTCGCAGAAGCCTCCCCTGGTCCCCTCTGGCGCTGTTGGCGCACGTGATCCGTTCCTGGTCCCTTCCGGCGCCGCTGCCCCCGGCGCGCACTGCCACTCTCCTGCTACTGGGCCGGTGTGTCGGTGTCCGCACCAGTTACAGGAACAACTGGCAGGCTGCTTAGTGCCATGAGGGTTTTCAGAGCTGCGCTTCCTCCCCGGGGTTTAGGGTGCCTAAGGTTCCCCGGGATTCCCAGCTGCTGGCTACGTGTGCCGGGACGACTTCGTCCAGCTATGGTGTCCCTGTCTCTTTAAGACTTGCAGAAAGCACTCGCTTTTCTTTTGTCTCAGGGGCGCCGGTTGCAGGGACCTGCCCACAGGTTTTGCTTTTCCGTTTCTCTAATATCCAGCACCCCGTGCACCTTGTGTCTGCGCTCCGCATGCAGATTTCTAGAGCTGGTTGCTTAGCAGTCCTGGGCTTTCACTCCCTCCCCGTTCAACTCCTTTCTTCCCACCAGGTTCTGGGGTGGGGGAGCGTTCGGGTCCTGCCTGGCCGCGGCTTGTATCTGACCCCCTTCGTGTGATGTTGAGTTCTCACAGATGTAGCTGTATCCTGGCTGTTGTACAGAATCCACTGGTGTCTTTTTTAGGAATAGTTGTATTTATTGTATTTTCATAAATATATATGTTTTAGGGAGGAGATTTCCTCTGAACTACTCACGCCACCATCTTCCCATGATCCTCCTCTCCCCACATTTTTGTCAGTACTTGTTACTGCCCACTTTTGAAAGTCCACCTAGTGGGTGTGAGTGGTTTGGATTTCATTTCCATGAAGGTTAATGATGCTAAGCTGGTTTTCATGTGCTTACTGGTTATTTGCATATCTTTGGAGAAATATATTCAAATCCTTGACATTTTGAAAATTAGGTTACTTGTGTTTTTGTTGTTGAGTTGGAGTTTTTAAATGTACTCTGGATATTAGAACCTTATCAGAAATGTGAAATGAAAATATTTTTTCCTATTGTGCAGATTTTCTTTTCACTTTCTTGACAGTGTCCTTTGAAACAAAAGTTGTAGATGTTGATGAAGTTCAGTTTATCAATTTTTTACTTTGGTCGGTTGTGTTCTTGGTGTCACAGGTAAGAAACTATTGCCTAATCCAAGGTCACAAAGATTTACAGTTAGGTTTTCTTGTAAGAGTTTTACAGTTTCAGCTTTTATATTTAGGTTTTTCAACTGTTTTGAGCTAGTGTTTGTATATGGTGTGAGGTAGGACTCCACCTTTTGTGTGGAAAAAATGGCATTTCCATGGCAAGAAAAGAAAGCAAGGTTTCTCTCTCCAGCCAGCTCTGAGATGGGAAGTCCGGGAGCAGGTGCAGGCCTGTGTTACAGTGAAAGGGGGCACACCTCAGCACTGGGCCTGGCGCTGTCTCTCTCCAGATAGCTGTGCTCTGGTACGCCTGGACCCTCGGTGACAAATCTCGCCCCAGAACCCCTAGAGCAGAGGTTTTCAAATTCAGTGACATGGACTCCCACAGAGAATTCCAGCACACCGTTTTCGGCAGGATGCCTAACAGTGGACTCGAGGGGCAGGACTTGCTGCTCCCAACAGTTTATTCCAAGTCCTTTAACTTCTCTGTGGCCCAGCTCCTCCTCCGTGAGCTGGAGGGTGACGGCCTTAGGCCCTTGAGGATGGCAGGAAACTGTGCAGGAAGGAAAGGGGCTATGCAGGGGCTCCCCAGATGTTGGAAAGGCACTCCCATGTCATCCAAAGGGACATTGATATCAATTTTTATATTTTAAAGCCAATTGACTGGAACAAAGATGCTTTTTGAAATCAGGAGATATGGTAGAACTGTCATCATCTGAACTCAGCCTTAGCATCCACTTCTGCCATTTGTTTTGGTTGCAAAGTAGCAAGGCTGCAAGATGACAGATTTTTTGCAGCTTACTTCCCATCTTGGTGCCTCAATGGGGAATTTAACTTCAGGTCCAGTCATAACACAGTACACCCGACCCCTGCTGGAGTTCCTCATCACAGGTGTGCACGTAATTGTAGAGACCCGCAGTGGCGCCTGTGACGCCCCCCCAGCAAGCACTCTGCTTGAGCGTGTGCTGGTTGGAAGCGTGGGGGCTGGCCTGGGGTATTCATTGAGCGCAGGCGCAGGCGTTGTGAGAAGCCCTTGGTTGCGGGGGTCCACGTGCACAGACGGGCTCCATTGGAGTGTTGGTGGCCAAGCTAGAGCCTGACTAGCCAGTCCACGGCATATTTATGTGCAGCTCTCACACTGCCTCAGGCCCCATACCCACACTGGCAGGAGGCCGGCTGACCTGTAACTCATTTGGGGTGGGTATTAGAGTTTTTAAACATAGCTTTTGGTTGTTTTTTAACTGAACATTTTTTGAGGTATAAAGAATTTCTTTTTTTTGTACAATGCGTTCCAATTCAGACACCTGTGGCGTTCCAAGTCCCTTCACAGATTAGGAAGTGGGTGTGGGAGTCGCCTGACCCCACAGAACCTGCAGCAGCGTAGACTGGGGCCGCCAGTGTGCCCCGGATCCTGGCGGAGAGGCCTGACTGTTCACCTTTGCTCTGCACCCAAGGTTGCCATTTAGCCAGAACACTCTGAGCCAGCAGACAGAATGCTTTTGTGAGGAGGCCGGTGCTCTAGATTTGGGGCCTGAGGCATTTCTTTGTTCCTCTCTAAGAGTTTTGCAGGTGAGCATCAGCCTGGAAACTAAGTAGATGGTGTTGCAGCAGTGGCACTTCCTGTTCCCCAAAGAGGAGAGAGGGTGTTACATGGTTGGCTCTTTAGATTGCTCAAGTGAATACCTGCTCTCTGCTGGCTCGTACTCTCTCTCAGCTTTAGGTGTTCTCTGGAAATTCCAACCCTGTCCCCTTAGCAAGGCTGGCATTGACGCCAGCTGCCCTGAGAAATGGAGCTTTGAGGGCGAGGGCTGTTGGGTACTGACGGTGGGCAGGCAGCCCTTCCAGGAGCTCCAGGGTCCATAGCACGGGGCTGCAGAAGCCCAGGAGCTGCTCTCAGGGACTGGTGGGCATGGGCCGCGGACTTTGGGAGCCGCTCGCAACTGTGCCTTTCGAGGCTCTCCAGTGACGCCGACTGTGGGGAGGTTGCAGAAGTGCTGATTTGAAGACCGGGCTTGGTCTCCAAATACCAGAAGCAAGCCCTTCGGATCGTTCCAGGCTCTTCCTAGTATCCAGCTCTTCACAGCAGCTGAGGAAGATATAGTTGAGTCTAAGTTGTTGCAAGGGACTGAGGTTGAACTTCAGAGTGAACTGATAACCCCGCATCTCGCCAGCTGGAGTCCCCTCCTGTCAGAGCCCACTTTGTCTCTCTGATGGCCCTTTGATGTTTGACCCTGCATCTGCCAGACTGTGAGCCCCCTTAGTGCTGAGGCTCTTTGCTCATTTTTCTCCCTTTGGCTTTTTGTTCATTTGTGGGGTGGAGGGAGAGTTACTCTCAAATTATATGTAAACTGAATATCAAGCAGATTAAAGAAATACATTTTTTAAAGATAACAAAGTATGAAAGGAAGTATTAGAATGATTTTGTAATCTTTGGGTGGGGGAAGGGGCCCCAGAATTCACAAAGGAAAGGAACCACAGATTAAACAATGTGAAAATGAAAACCTCTATGTCAGGAAAATTGCTGTCAACGCGTAAAAGGCAACACAGACAGGGAGAAGACGTTTGCAGCATATAAACAACCTGTAAAATATCTGTTATGTATAAGAGATAAGAAAGGGACAAACAAACCAAAGAGAAAAACAGGAAAAGAACACCCTGTCTCCTGCAGCCTGGTGCCTGTCAAGTCCCATAAACGTGAGTTTCATGTTCTGGTGGTAGGGACATTCCTGTGAGTTAGGAAGGCAATTTGCAGCCTCCATCTGGACCTGTTTATGAAAGTCCTGTTAGTGGCCATCTGTCAATTAACATTTTTACCTGCCAGCCCTACCATTAGGAACTGAAGTGCTGAGGTAATTGGTGTGTACAGATAGAGGCTGCAAGGCCAGGTGCTTGAGTGTGACTCGTTCTAGCCAGGCAGCACGGGTGGTCAGCACCTATCCACCTCAGTTTGCTCATCTGTGAAACAGGATTCAAAATAGTGTCTTCCTGGTGCAGGGTACTAGAAGGATTGAGTGAGCCTGTGCGTAGCAAGTGCGTAGCCTTTGCCCAGCGTGAATCAGAGCCCATCAGGCTGGCGGTTAAGTGCCAGAGGCTTCCCCTCCTAATGCCTGCATCACACCACTCTAAAAGGAAAACCTCTCTGGCCTCTTTCTCGTGGCCCTGGGGTTGAACGATACTTAGCAGAGCTTGAAGGGATGAGCACAGGAAGAGAACCAGTGCTTACTCGTTTCCTAGACCCCTTCAGAACATGAAAGAAGGCAGAAATGGTCTCTCAGGAAGGCTGGGCTATAGGGGGGTCCTTCAGGCCACCAGGGTGATGCAGGCCTCTTTTCTGGAAGAAACAGGACTTCCTTTATCACGCCCTCTCCTGGTACCTTCTGGGGCCAGTTTTGGGAGCTGGTGGCTTCTCAGCTATTCCTGGATGGAGCCGGGCTTTGTCAGCCTCCTGGGCCTGGTGCTCCCACCAGTGCCTGTGTGCATCTGGATCGCAGCGACAGTCTGCGTTCTGTTCTCAGAGGAGACATTTCAGATGTCCACATAACTGGAAATACTTAGTTCCCCTTTCTAAGCACCTTGATTCATTGTAGATTTATTTTCTCCTTTACTTTGTTACCTGTCTGGAGAGTACCATTGGAACAGCAGAGGGGTAGATAGCAGGGTACGTGTGGCTGGTGACTGTGGGTAGGGGACTTTCTAAACTGTGGGTTTGTTTTCCCTGTAGGAGGTCAATGGCATCACTGCGGCACTGGCTGAGGAGCTCTTTGAAAGAGGTACATGGCCGGGGTCCCCACAATACTGGGTGCAACCTTCCCATCCCTGTTGGGTGGCCAGGGGTGCCATTTGTTGGGCCGTGCCAAGGGAATCTGAGCAGGGGGTTCCCCAAGTCCCTTGACATGGTCTAGCCAAGCCTGCCCTCTGCCTGCAGACAACCAGGTTGAGGAGTCCTTCACCTTAGGACTCTTGAGTCCCTGTAGTGGGGCTAATCCCTGGCTCAGGATCCAGTCCAGAGCCCTATGGTGGAGTTCTAGCAAGTGGGTGGCGTGGGGCCCTCTTGTACGTGGCTTGTCCTTACCCCAAAGAGTTCAGGTGTAAAACAAAACTTGGGTCATGGCCCTGCCAGAGAGCAATGTACCCACAGGTGACATGTAGTGCAAGCTTCCTGTGGCCGAGCCCAGCATCTTACCACCTCCCCTGGGAGGCAGAGCTGAGGATGAGAGGCCCAGGGACCTCCTGGAGGGAGGGTGTCTGGAAGGAGCAGGGCAAGGGCCCCAAATGCCAGTGAGTCCGTCTGGCTCAGAACCTGCGCCTGCTCTCAGCCCTGCACTGTGCTGGCATCTCAGGCCTCCCTGGATTGACCTCAAGCTGTCTGTATCTTGGAGGATGCAGCATGGGCCCGTTGCCCACAATGCTGCCTCATACCAGCTTTGTCCGAACTCAGGGCCTCAGATTTTTGGCTCATCCTCACCTTGGGGAGGCTCCCTGGACGCACGTTCCCTCCTTTGGAATCGTGTGTCCTGGGTCTGGCCTGTGCCAGGTATGGTTCCAGTAGGGCAGCTTCTCCTGCAGGCTCGGAGCCGTGGCTTCTCCTTATGTGGAGCAGTGCGTGTCATGTGTGTTTGCCAGATGCTTGTTAACTGTTGACCAGGTGGACAGATGCCCTGCCCTGCACAGTGGGGACAGGGCTGGGGCTGAATGCTCACCCTGCGGGCATGGCTGTTGCAGGAGAACAGCTCCTGGTGGCTGGCGAGGTCTTTGCCATTGGACCCCTGCAGCTCTATGCAGTCACTGAGCAGCTGCAGCAGGGAAAACCCACATGTGCCAGTGGGGATGCCAAGACTGACCTCGGGCACATCCTGGACTTCACCTGTCGCCTTAAGTACCTTAAGGTAAATCATGGCATCTTGGTTGTGGAGGGCTGTTCAGTGGTGGGCGAGTGGCCTGATAGCTCATTGGCTGCCAGTGTGTGTAAAGAAGGCTGGGCCATGGGGACCGATGGCCACCCGTTGGTGTTCTTGGCACTGTCTTTCTGGCTGTGAGCACCAGGGGGCAGTCTTGAGACAGTGTCCTGTTGCTTCAACCAGCATTAGGCTGCTTTGTGGGCCAGAAAGGTGGTGAGTGGGGCCTCTGGGCCTCAGCACCGCCCAGGAAGGTGGGCAGGGCAGTCACGGCATCACTGATCCGCGCCCTGTCTTCGGCTGCAGGTTTCTGGCACAGAAGGACCTTTTGGGACCAGCAACATTCAGGAGCAGCTCTTGCCATTTGATCTGGCAATATTTAAGTCTCTTTGTCAGGTGGAGGTAAGGCCCAGGCCCCTGGAGTGTAGGCAGGGCAGCCCTTACAGAGGAAGTGGAGTTCATGGTTCACTGTGAGTCTTCCTAGATGCTTCAGAGAATGCTCAGTTAACACTAAAAATTGGGAAAAAGAGAGACTTAGGGTTCAGTTGCCTCCTGCCTCTAAGGATTCTAAGGCTTTGGGTGCACTGATGGCTGTGCTCCGTCTGTGTGGGTGACCCGCCTCCCAGGACTTCTGCGGGAGCAGCACTGTCGTTTCTGACCCGGCTGTTCCTTGTTCCAGATAAGTCACTGTGATGCCAAGCACATCCGGGGTCTGGTTGCATCGAAGCCCACCTTAGCCACGATGAGCGTCCGCTTCTCAGCAACCTCCATGAAGGTGAGCTCTGCCTGTTTCCTGTCTGAAGCCCTGATGGAGGGGCAGGGTCCTGCACTGTGGCTCCTGTGCTGAGGGTGGTCGTGAGCGCTGCTGCGGGTGTGTCAGAAAGCACCATGGGACCCTCCCCTGGGTAGCCTGTGCCCCTGCAGCTGCCTAGCAATCAGCAGGCCCTGGGATGCTTCGGTCCGTGTCTTCATCAAAAATTAACACTGTTAAATAAGGTACTTTAAGGAACTGCTCCCAAACCCGCCAAAAAGTCACTGTTTTTTTTGATGAACAAACTGTTGAGAAGTGGCAGGTAGCAGAACGTTTATTAGCTATATATGTTTCTGTAAGCCTAAAAGGCCCTGGCTGAGCACTTGTATGTATCTGTTCTTGGTGGATGTACAGAAGACAGGTGAGGTTGTAGATGTGCTGGGCACTGTTTGTATCTGAGCAACAGAAATAACTCGAACTGAGAATGTAAGAGGTTTCTATTCACTTCTTTATGGTTGCATCTTAAAATCTATATGCAGGTCTAGAAAAAACAAAGTGGTTAACTTCGATCATATGCAGTGTCTTACTAAGATTTGGTGAAGTCTTTCTCTTGAGGCTGCTGCCTGAAAGGAGGAGGTTTGAGAGGAGAGCAAGGGTGTGGGCAGCTTTGTTAGACAACAAGTCCTACCATTTGCAGCAACATGGATGGAGCTGGAGGGTATTTTGCTCAGTGAAATAAGCCAGGCAGAGAAAGACAAGTACCAAATGATTTCACTCATCTGTGGAGCATAAGAACAAAGCAAAAACTGAAGGAACAAAACAGCAGCAGAATCACAGAACCCAGCCCCTCTCTGACACACCTGCTGCCTGGCTCAAGGAGCTAGGAATGGTGGGTTGCGAGAGGTGAGGTCAGGTGGGCTTCATCATGAGGAGGCCCGCCTGGCTCTCCTCGCATGGTGACCTGTGTCCAAGCTGTGGCCTGCCTGTGGGGCAGCACCATCACATGGTAGCTCTGTGAAACAGCTGCTAAAGGGCCTGTTGCTCACAGCAAGGAACATGGTGCCGGCTGGGAACGCACAGTTGCCTGGAAACACCACAAATTCTGACCTTCAGCCTCTGAGATTTAAGCCAGAAAAGACACCGCCATGTAGCAAAGGGCTCTTGTGGGCTTGAGGAGCGCTTGCTTCTGAAGCCAGGCCACAGCATATTCCAAGTGGCTGTTACGTTGCTGAGCTTTATAGTTATTTCACAATCATTTAAAAGCATATGAGCCAAAGCCCCATCTTAATGAAAGGTCACTTCCACTTGCTAAATATGCTTAGCTTTTCCTGAGATTTTGCAATGATTGTGTTCCTAGCATGCGTTGCGAGGGGGCCCAAGTGTGGTGCTCAACAGATGTTCTTACACAGGAAGTTCTCGCTCCTGAAGCCTCGGAGCTGGATGAGTGGGAGCCAGAAGGCACAGCCCTGGAAGGCCCTGTGGCTGCTGTCATCCCCACGTGGCAGGCGCTGACCACCCTGGACCTGAGCCACAACAGCATCTCGGAGATTGATGACTCTGCGGTATGCCATCAGCAGCTGGGCCAGGGCCTTCTCCGGCCTGACTAAACCCCAAGTTGGGTATTTAACTTGGCTTTTTCTAGAAGGACCACAGAAAGTCTGTTTCCAGTGCTCTGTGCCTTGCCTGCAATTTAAAGTTAATTTCAAAGTGGGGTTATTTTAAATAGTGAGGTGATAGAACCAAATGAAGCATGTTAACTTCATAGAAACACAGGCCGTGATGAAATTTACTCCCAGGGAGTGGAGCGGAAAACTCATTCTGTAGGTTCAGACGTGCCTGTGTGAGAGTGACATCCTGATGGTGTTTGGGCAGTGGAAGTGTCCTGGTACCGGTGCTCCTGGGTGGGTGTGGCTTGGAGGGTTCCAGAGTGACTGGCTTCCTTCCCTGGGACCTGGCCATGTGTCACTTTTGCTAGCCAAGTGTTCTGTCCAAGTGGTGGGTCATGCTCAGCGCTGGAGTCCCGGTGTGTTCCTGCAGACATGTGCTGTCTGGGCACCGGGACATTATCGCATCAGTGGTTCTGTGCAGATACCCAGCCTGGGGGTCCATGTTCAGGAGAAGGCATCCCGGGTGTCTGTCCACCATGTGCAGGGGCCACATAGGGTCCAGCCTCCTAGAGTAATGTTGGGTATTGTCTTTTCTTTCACAAGAAACTGATTCCAAAGATTGAGTTCCTGGACCTGAGTCACAATGGAGTGCAGGTCGTGGACAACCTACAGGTAATTAAAGTCTTTGGAGATTGTGACCACCTGCAGGCTTCCCCCAAGGTCCCATTCTCCTGAGCTCAGGAGGCCGGTGCAGTCTTGGGTGTTGGCTGTACCTGGGAGCCCCTCACAGGTGCCCAGGAGGCATTTGTGCTCCTGAGGGCTGCCCAGGTGGCATTTACTGCCACCTCTTTAGGGTCCCAGAGAAGCACTGAGTGGTTGTAGCTCTAGTTGCAAAGAGCTAGTAAAGATGAATAAATACAAACAGAGTGTGCTGAGGACATGGTAGACAGCCTGCTTTGGTGTCAGAGCTCAGGTCGCCTCTGCGGGTGCTGCTGGGCTGCGGTGTGTGCAGGGGACGAGAGGGGCTTTCCTCCCTCATAACCGTCGGAGGGAGGGGTGCCGACCTGCAGAACTGGTTGTCTTAGGTTGGGAGACCAGCACACCCTTTCTTTGGAGCCTTGAACTGAACCACGTGCCCTGTTCTTCATGTCATCACAGCACCTGTCCAACCTCGTGCATGTGGACCTGTCCTACAACAAGCTCTTCTCCTTAGAAGGGGTTCACACGAAACTGGGGAACATCAAGACCCTGAACCTGGCAGGCAACCTGCTGCAGAGCCTGCGGGGCCTGCATAAGCTCTATTCCCTGGTCAACCTAGATCTCAGTGACAACAGAATTGAGCAGGTGAGCTGCACCCCACAGGACCAGGGGTTCTGGAGGAGGAATGGTGAGCTCTCTCTCATCCAGAAGAGGCTGTGAAAGGTTGTGGTGCTGAGGTGAATGGACCCCGTGCCTTGCAGATGGAGGAGGTCAGGAGCATAGGCAGCCTCCCATGTCTGGAGCACGTGGCTCTGCTGAACAACCCGCTGAGCATCATCCCTGACTACCGCACTAAAGTGCTGGCTCAGTTTGGAGATAGGGCCTCCGAGGTAAGCTGCTGGTGGGGCTGTGGGCTGGTGCCGGCCAACAGCATGGCCACTGTTTTATGCCTGTCTGCTCTGGTCGACAGCTGGCCCTGCAGGGCCTTTCAGTTCCGGGAAGCACTCTGCCTCCCCAGGAGAAGGCCCCCTCAGCCTCCTGCTCCTCCCCCATCAGGGCTGCCCCCCAGACCGGCAGGTACAGGCTGAATGTGGAGAGACTGTCTAAAACTTGTTAAAAGGGAACGTCGGTTATTACAGGCAATGGGCAGAAATAAGATAGTAAAATAATCCTGGTTCCTGGACAACTTCTGGCTATGAAGTCTGATGGTAAACCTAAAGGATTTGCCTGCTTTTGCCTGTGTAGCCTGGCCCGGTGGCTGCTGCCTGCTTGAGGGGGTCTGGCCCCCTGCTGCCACACAAGCCGAACAAGTCCTTAGCCAGGTCACCTGTCGCCTCAGCCTGGAGTGGGCCCCTTCCCCACCTTCCCCAAATCCCAGGCCAGGAGTAACCCAGAGTGTGTTTGTCCTTCACTCACCATGTCCCTCTGTGCCTCCCCCAAAGTGCTCCTTGCCCCATGCTGTCACCAAAACAAGTGTTCACAGGATGTCACCTCTTCCCCTCCCCGGCTCCAGACGTTGGGAGGCTCCTGGGCCCACGGTGCGGTGGCAGTGCCCCTACAGGCCCTTGGGACAGCCCCTCATCTGCCTTTATCACTGGTGCTCGCTGCCTGGCGGCCTGCACAACCCCCTGCCTGCTCCCCTTGTCCACCCCAGAGGCCTCCCCCCGTGCTTGGCTGCTGTGTTCTGCTGTAACGGGGCTTAGTGAAGTCGCTGCCTTCCCCATTCCCAGCCAGCCAAGAGGCCTTCCCAGTGGGCCCTGCACCCCTGCCTCCACTTCTTGGAGAGGGGCTCCCAGAGATGGACTGGGCAGTGTGGGGTGTCCCTGGGCTACTCCAGGGAGCTTCCTGGTCACGCTGTGGGTGGTGAGGAGTTCCTGTCCCATGGCAGGGGCCTCCCTCAGTCTCCCCTGTCTTCAAGGGGCCTGGCCCACACCTCACCAGGGTCCCTGCTATTATGCTCCCACCATGCTCGCTGGCCTGTGCTAATGGCCTTTCTCTGGATGCTGTAGGTGTGCCTGGACCACATGGCGACCTCAGGGAAGGAGCTGGACACAGTGGAAGTGCTAAAAGCAATTCAGAAAGCCAAGGAGGTCAAGTTCCAACTGAACAACCTAGAAAGGAAGGTGGGTCTGTTTGGGGGTGGGAGGGGTGGTGAGGAGGGCGCCGACTGGGTAGACAGGCCCCCCGCCCCCTGTGGTCTCCCCTGCGAGACGGGACGGGGTACAGCTGCTGTGTGGGTTGCTGAGGCCGGGCAAGGCAGCCTGTCCCGTCCCCGGCGTCCTGAGGACCGCTGGGTTCCCCTTCTCACCCCAGCTGTCCAGTCTGCTGCTGCTCTGCCCCTGCTCCCGCTGACTCACACGCTCCTCCTCAGATCAGCGAGGACTCCTGGCCCGAACCCGCCGCCTGCGTCAGACCCAGCAGCTCCCTCTCCACCAGGGATCCTGCCTCGTCCTCCCTGCCCCAGCCCATCCTCTCCAACCAAGGTAGTCAGTGGTGTGTGTGTGTGACTAGCTCAGCCTCACAGGCCCTGCTGGGACCCCTGGCTAGGCCAGGAGAGATGCCGGCACCTGGTCCTTAGGGGCTCAGACACAGAGAGGGCCAGTGCTGTCCACAGGCTGGTTCCTCTTGGTGGGGCATCTGGTGGGGGGTGCCTGGCCTAACTCAGCTCTGTTGTTTGCTTAGTGAAGACCCCCAATTGCTCTGACATCCACAGCCAGTTCTGGGGTATGGTGTCTGATAGGGCCCCAAGTATGCCATTTGAACAGGGTTGGCGGTATGGCCCAAGGGCCCTGCTACCCCAGAGACAGGTGGGGTGGGGGGTGCCGGTCGGCCCCTTGTTCCTTTTCCTGAGTCGAATGCCTGGTCTTTGTGTGCAGAGCTCTCTTACCATCGCTCATCATTGGCTTGTGGTGTGACACTGTGTTGGCCGAGGTGGGCTGTGTGTGGGCCCATGGAAGACCATCCCTTCCACCTACCCACTGCCTTAGCATTTTCAAAGGGCTTTCACCTCTGAACCCAGGCACCCTCGGAGATGAGTGAGTGGAGCAGGTCCCCTGAGAGTGCCTGCGTGCCCGGCCCCCAGGAAGTGCCGTCCCAAGTGGAGCCGAGGCTTGGGACACAGGAAGGAGCGCCACCAGCCCGGGCTCCTGGAGACGAGAACTTGGTGTGAGGTCTTGGGAAAAGAGTCTGACCCTATGTTTCAAGAGCCACAAAAACATTTCCACCCCTTGACCTGGTAACCCCGCTGATGGGAATTTTATCTTAGCAGGATAAGTTAACTGGGAAGGGGGAGGCAAAATGCTCACCACAACCTTATTTGTGCCAGGAAAACATGGGATGTGACAACAGTCAGGGCAAGAGGGAGGTTAAGCTGTGTTTCAAAATCCTGTGCTGCCACCACACCAGAGAGAACACGGGGCAGGATGAACGGCATCGTGCTTGGGTGAAGTCAGGAAGCCCATGGGGCTGCCGGTGACAGCCCAAGGTGTGCCAAGATTCCCACGATGGGGCGTGATGCTAGGTGCTTTTACACCACTTGGGACTGAGAAAGTGTGGTTTTACTTTTTTACAAGAAGGGAGGGGTTTGTGTCCCTGAAGAAGCACCCCCAAGCCCTCCTCCTGCCTGGGCTCCCAGGAGCACAGTAGTGGGTGCCAGCTGCCCAGTGATGAGGGCCAGCAGGCGGGAGGGCAGGAGCCAGCACAGAGCGGGCTGTGGGTGAGACGGGCATGGGGGCCGGCCCAGAGCCACAGCCGCAGCAGCCCCTGTGGAGGGGAGGCCTCTGCAGCAGCAGGGCCGGGGCCACGGGCTGGCGCACTGTCGTCTGCCCCCTTCCCGGCTGCTGGCCTGTAGTGCGCTCTCCTAAATAAAGCTGCAGTGGACATCTGTGTGTGCACATCTTTCCTTTTTGTGAGAAAGCAAGGTTGGGCCCGGTCTAAGTGTTCTCCTAATGTCTCCCGTGACATCCTCTGAGGGGCCCTTTCTGACCACAGGCTTGTCCGGGAAGGAAGCAGTAAGATTCCCTATCTGCATTTCGACAGCTGCAGACAGGGCTTGGGCAGGCAGCGGCAAGGTAGTGTTGCTTTTCCCCACTAACGGGGAAGGATCCACAGATGTCTGTTCAGCCGCGTGCTGCTGGACCTTGCCTGGATGGGTAAGGGTTTCTCCTGTAGGGGAGCAGCTATGCTCCCAGCCTGATCTGTGGGCGTGAATGCTCTTGGGAGGCTTGCCCAGAGTGGGTGATGGCCAGTGAACACCAGGCCTCTGCTTGCCTCAGGAGCTCTTAGGCAGCTTGTTGGGGCCATGGAGGACTGTGACCAGTAGGAGCTGATGTGCCAGATGCCAGAGTGAATTCTGCAGCCAGGCCTGGGCCTGAGAGGAGGCGGTAGAGCAGAGGTTAGCAGCAAGCATATGGTTGCTGGTCGGCTGAGCCTGCATCCCAGCTTCCCGGGCCATGTTCTCCTAAGCAACTTGTAGCCTCTCTCAGGCCCTGTTTTCCCAACTGTATAAAGTGGACACACCCTGCTTCATCGACTCTAAGATGCACACGTTTCCACCTTGTGACTTCTCTGAAAATTGGGATGCGTCTCCCGCTCAGTGGCATCTCAGTCGCTGTTGGCAGCTGGTGTTCGTGATGGAGTCCTGTGAAACCCTTCCGTGGACACCTGCTAATCCCAAGATGGCGCCACATCCACGCATCTTAGATTTGATGAACTGTGGTAAATACGAGAGACATGCATGGGCTGACTTGGGGAAGTGCTTAGCACTGCGCCTGGCTCATCAGAAGTGGTTGGTGAGGGCTTCCCCTTCCCACGTCCTCCCTGGGGGTTTCGCAGTGGCCGTGATGGTGCCCCTGAGGAATCGGTTGCCTCTTGGGAAGATGAGCTGCGTGCCCAGGGGAGAACAGGGCAGGTGGTATGGGGGCGTTTGTGGCAGGCCCAGTATGTCCAGGGCAGGGAGGGCTTGGGTGCAGGTGGCTTGAGGGGTGTCTCAAGAGGGCAGTAGGGCCTGAGCATATGGGGAGGGGCGGGTGCAGGACAGTGGCAGCTTCCCATGGGGCTCTGCTTGCCGCCCTTCCTGCCTGTGCAGGGCCCTGCTGCTTTGCTTTGGGGTGTCTGGACTTGGGCGGTTGGCCTGCCTTGCCCATGGGCAGAGGGCCTGGGCTGTACTGACGTCCTGTCCTGGATGGCAGCTGAGCTGGACAGATCTGTGAGCTCTGAGGGCTCTGTCATTTCACTGAACCCTGTTGAGTGGTGGACAGCCAGGCTGTGGAGGCGAGCCCTGGGCTCCTCCAGGCCTCTGCAGGACTGGGGCTTGATGCCCAGCCAGCTGCATTTAGGAAAATGTCTTTAACAGGTCTTTGCCCTCCACAACTCTAGAAGATTTTCTGGAGTGAAGTAATGGGCCCAGACATGCTGTCGTCATAAAACAGCCTCAGCAAGTTTAAAAGCACTATTTGCAGTGCGTGAGTCAGAGTGTGCTGTCCGCTGGAGCTGGCCCGGGGTGGGAGGGTCAGTGGGGTGTGTCCTGTGGAAGCAGGCCCCAGGGGCAGGGCACAGGTATCCTGCCAGCCCGAGAGGAAAATGGAGCCTGCAAAAAGGCATGGCCTTCCAGGTGAGGGGCCCTGTGCCCGTGCGGGTCTGCGGAGCTCTGGGATGTCAGGTTGGGGTTGGTGGCTGTGTTCAGTCATTTCCCCGGCAAGAGGCTCCAGGAGTGAAGACATTTGAGGATCTTGATGGACATACAGCCAACTGCTCTCCCAGCAGGCAGGGCAGCTCATACTCTAGTGCCCACCTCTGCCCAGTGACGCTGAGGCTGGGCCACCAAGTCAGTCTGACGGCCAGACTGAGAGCCAAGATGTGTCTTGCCCCAACTCGCTCCATGTGGCTGCCTGTGGGTGCACGCTGTTTGCTGTGTTCTCAGCGGCTGTTCCTGAGTGCGGGGTCTGTTCATTGTAGCGTCCCAGTGGGATTCCAGCTTTCTCCACTGCTTAGTCGCCTGTGAGGATCTTTTATAGATTAAAGGTGTAAACCTTTGTCAAATATTGCAAGTACTTTTTTCATTTCATCTGATTTTCTTTTTACCTAAAGGAGTTGAGGTTTCAGGGTCACCTCTAAGTTTCTTCCTTTGGGTTTAGGCTGAGAAAGTCTGTCCTGAGATTAATGAGCCATCATTGTTCTTCACTTTAAAATGTCAGTTTTCACATTTTCTTTTGTGGTCTGTGTGGCGGGTCTGGGGTTGTGCCAAGGCCCCACTGTGCCGGGAGCCCCAGGGCCCAGCCCTGGTGGTTGAACAGCTGCTCTCCCTGCCCCACCCCACCTGTCCCGCCCCACCCCACCTGTCCCGCCCCACCCGGTCTCTCCAGGAATCATGTTCGTGCAGGAGGAGGCCCTGGCCAGCAGCCTTTCATCCACTGACAGTCTGACTCCCGACGACCAGCCCATTGCCCCGGGATGCTCTGATTCCTTAGAGTCCATCCCTGCAGGACAGGTAACCCTCCTCCAGCTTCTGCCGATTAGCTATGCTGTGAGCTGACTCTTCTGCGGGAGGCTGGTTGGAAGTGGGAGGGGAGGTGGCCTGGCTGGAGTCGTGGCTGATGCTGCTAGCGCTGTGTGCTCTGCTGTGTGATTAAGGCTCTGTGTTCAGCCAGCCCCTCCTTCCTCATGCCCCCCACCCTGCCGTGGACTCACAGGAGCAGGCATTTCTCTCCCTGGGCCCTGGGGGGCAGAGCCAGAGCATCCTAGCCCATGTGAGTGGACTCCCCTGAGGAAGGCAGCTGGTGGGGGGGTGCTGTTTGGGTTCCAAACCCATCAGAAAGAATGTCTCTCCTGCTGCCTGACACCTGGGCCGTTCCGTCCATTCCTGCGTGTCACCCTTCTGGTCTGGGAGACAGTATGATTCTGGCACCTCCTCTGTGGCTGGCTGCTGAGGTGCTGGGGCTTCTTCCTGTGTCCTGTGAGGGAGAGGAGAAAGGCAAGCATGTGAGTGGCTTGTTGCTGTGTGCGAGGGGAGCGTGCCTGCAGCCTGGGCCCCCACCTTTGTGGCCAGGCCTCCCTGGAGCAGGTTGCAGTGCTCACCCTGTCCCACTTCTCTCCCAGAGCTGCATAGCAAGGGTTCCCAGCCCTTGTTGCCCTGGTGCCCAGAGGCCACTGGAAGACCTTGCCAGGCACTGCACAGCCTCTGGTCAGCAAGGCTTCTGCTGGCTAGTTCCCAAATTGATAGACGCTATGGACCCTATGGGGTGGCACAGGGGCCACTTGGTTGCCAGACCCGGAGGCACAGACTGAGCTGCATAGTGGCTAGAGGCTCTGGCCCTGGGCGGGGGTGTGGACTTGGGTCAGACGCAGTGGGAGTCTCGGCCGGCTGCTGTGCACTGGCAGGATGACCAGGTGAGTCTCTCTGCACCCCCAGGCTCTGGAGTCCACCCAGAGTAGAGTATGGGGACGGTGAGGGGCCTTCATAGGGCAGTAAGAGGGCAAAGGTGCCTAGCACCTGGCAGAAGCCAGGACACGGCTCCAGCAGATGGGTGCTGACCACATCTCCTTCTCTTCAGGCACCTGATGATTTAAGGGATGTGCCGGGAGCTGTTGGCGGTGCAAGGTAAGGAAGAGGTCCAGGAGGTGTCTAGATCTGCACCTGTTCAGCTGTGAGCTAGTGGTGACCACCTGGATTTTGTTAACAGTCTGTTCACAGAAGTCCTCCACTGCTGTTTCTTCTTTTAAATAAATAGACCAGATCCCATTTCATCTGTTTGTTTCCAGATTCTCATCCCTAAACTTTGCCTGACACGTCCTATACTAGGGGTCAGCAGGTCAAGGCTGGTTTGGTCCACGGCCTATTTTGTGCAGCCCATGAACTAAAAAGATTTGTTCATTCTTAAAAGGCTGGTGGTAGAGATGATGCGGCTGGGGTGGGCCCCAGAGCCGGACATGCTCACTCACTGACCCTTTAAAAAAGTTTCCTTGCCCCAGTTCTACATAGGTTTTTTTCATGGGGACCATAGCGACCGAGTGGAGCTTGAGCGCAAATGTGAAGGGCCTAAAGCCCACCTAGCTTACTCTCCAATCCCTTCTGAACCCTGAAGGCCACGAGATGCCCTTGAAGGGAACCGTTGCCAACAAGTGATGTCATGCCCCCAAGCACGCACCGCCTTTGGGGGTCATGACCAGCATCTGCACAACTGAGTTTTACGGTGCTTCTGCTGAGGGACCCCTGCGGTGTGGGCAGGACTGTGCCGGTGGCCTGTGGCCTGAGCCCTGGGAGTGTCGGCGCATGAAGCTGGAGGGCCTGGTCTTCCCGCTTCTCAGTCCCTTCCAGCCACTTGTCCTGGCAACAGGCTTGGCTGCTGGGGGCCTGGGAGGCCTGTGGCTGGGAGAGTGGAGGTGGGAGGTGGGAGTAGCCCAGCCCAGTGTGCCACTGACCTGGCATCTCCCCACACAGCCCGGAGCACACGGAGCCAGAGGTCCAGGTGGTGCCCGGGTCCGGCCAGATCATATTCCTGCCCTTCACCTGTATTGGCTACACCGCCACCAACCAAGACTTCATCCAGCGCCTGAGCACTCTGATCCGGCAGGCCATCGAGCGGCAGCTGCCGGCCTGGATCGAGGCCGCCACCCAGCGGGAGGGGGGCGAGCGGGGGGAGGAGGAGGAGGAGGAGGAGGAGGGGGACGCTGCTGAGAACCGCTACTTCGAGATGGGCCCCCCAGATGTGGAGGAAGAGGAGGAGGGTGGCCAGGAGGAGGAGGAGGAGGAGGGGGACGGAGAGGGGGAAGAGGAGGAGCGCCTGGCCCTTGAGTGGGCCCTGGGCGCCGACGAGGACTTCCTGCTGGAGCACATCCGCATCCTGAAGGTGCTCTGGTGCTTCCTGATCCACGTGCAGGGCAGTATACGCCAGTTTGCCGCCTGCCTCGTGCTCACCGACTTCGGCATCGCCGTCTTCGAGATCCCGCACCAGGAATCACGGGGCAGCAGCCAGCACATCCTCTCAGCTCTGCGCTTCGTCTTCTGCTTCCCGCACGGCGACCTCACCGAGTTCGGCTTCCTCATGCCGGAGCTGTGTCTGGTGCTCAAGGTGCGGCACAGCGAGAACACGCTGTTCATCATCTCAGACGCCGCCGGCCTGCATGAGTTCCACGCCGACCTGCGCTCGTGCTTCGCCCCACAGCACATGGCCATGCTGTGCAGCCCTGTGCTCTACGGCAGCCACACCAGCCTGCAGGAATTCCTCCGCCAGCTGCTCACCTTCTACAAGGTAGCAGGTGGCTGCCAGGAATGCAGCCAGGGCTGCTTCCCCGTCTACCTGGTCTACAGCGACAAGCGCATGGTGCAGACAGCTGCCGGCGACTACTCGGGCAACATCGAGTGGGCCAGCTGCACACTCTGCTCGGCCGTGCGCCGCTCCTGCTGTGCGCCCTCCGAAGCCGTCAAGTCCGCTGCCATCCCCTACTGGCTGCTGCTCACGCCCCAGCACCTCAACGTCATAAAGGCCGACTTCAACCCCATGCCTAATCGCGGCACCCACAACTGTCGCAACCGCAACAGCTTCAAGCTCAGTCGTGTGCCGCTGTCCACCGTGCTGCTGGACCCCACGCGCAGCTGCACCCAGCCGCGGGGCGCCTTCGCTGATGGCCACGTGCTCGAGCTGCTCGTGGGCTACCGCTTTGTCACCGCTATCTTCGTGCTGCCCCACGAGAAGTTCCACTTCCTGCGTGTCTATAACCAGCTGCGGGCCTCGCTGCAGGACCTGAAGACTGTGGTCATCGCCAAGACTCCTGCCACCGGGGGCAGGTCCCAGAGCTCCCTCCCGGAAGGCCAGCCTTTAGCGGGCAGTGCCAGGTGAGACAGAGCCCAGGCTCCCGGGGGACTGGTATGTGCGTGTCCGTGGAGCTCACAGCGCCGCACCTGGGGCCACTCACCCGACGCCAGACCTCTGAGCCTTGGTCTCTCAAGCCTGGTGTGGGGCTGATCACATCCCCTGTGGCTTCAGAGGAAGCCCAGAGAGCCAGCCCTGCCACTTAGGGTCCCACATGGCTGGGTCCCTGGGCGTCTGCCCCCACCAGGCCTGGCCCTCTGCTCCATTTCCCTGGGCCCAGGACCGCCTTGAGGCCCTGCCAGCCACGCCTAGGGGCACAGTCTGTGGCAGGCCCTGGGGGCTGGGGGACTGCTTCAGACCCCACCCTCATCTGACACCCAGCTCTAAGCCTCACCCTGTGCCCCTCTGCATGTGGTTTTGTGAGTCCTCCCCAAGGAGCTATTGGCTAGCTGTGAGCCGGGTGGTCCCCTCATGCAAGGCCCCTGCTGGGGGCCCCAAGGCACAGGCAGCCCCTTGTTGTGCTCCTTCACTCTGCTTCCGGCCCCTGCGCCTGGCTGCCCTGGGGCCCTCTCCCCACTCCCTCAGGGCTGCCTGGGCCTGGGGGTAGTGGAGGCTTGGGGGGCATGGCCAACCCACAGCTCACCCCCTTCTGGAACTCGATTGGGGCCTTCTGGGTGCCCCGTCTTCTGTCACTGCTCGCCAGCTTCCCATATGCTGGGGCTTCTCTCACGTGGACAAGAAGGCCCTCCTCTCCCCTGAGATGTGGGCTAACTCGCTTTCTTTTCCATCCTGGTAGACAGTGGAGACCTTGTTCTACTCTTAACATCTCACGGGGCCTGCCTTCTCCTGCCAACCCAGCCCCCCAGCTGATGCTCCCAAAGGGCTCTTCCTGGATGCATTGGGTGCCCCTCCTGCCCAGCTCAAGCACCATGCCCTCTTAGAGACCCTTGAGACCTCCAGGTGTTGGAGAGCAGCTTGCGTCCAAGGTGGCCCTATAGGACCATCTTCCCATGCCCCCTGTCCTGTGCTGAGGCTTCAAGTGGTGATAGCTTGTCTCCATTTTCCTGATGTCCCCAAGCCTGGCTGCAGCCTGCTCATGGAGCTGTATGCACAGAGCGGGTGCCCTGCTCCCCCTAGCAGACACATCTTTGCCCCAGGACAGTAGGAAACTGCATGGGGACGTTTGGACCAAGACTGCCTCTGAGCTTGGGCACGGGCCTGGGCCCCTAGCCTCGATTAGCTTTAAGGGTTCTGAGCATTGTTTGGTCCTAGCTTGGAATGGACCCGTGAGAACCCCATGTGGCTGCGCACAGAGGGGGACCAGCGGTTGCAGGGTGAGGGCTGGACAAGGGCAGTCCAGACAGGCGCCGTGGTGTGCGTTCCATGCTGAGGACTCTGGAGTGGCATTTCTGACACCTGCCCCGCTCTCAGAATGAGTTCTGTCCATGAGCCATGTGAGTCTGGCTGCTGCAGCTCTGGGGTACCAGGCGGCCTGTCTCGCTGCCACCTGCCCATCTCCCTTCCAAGAGAAAGGGCCTGGGCCCTTCCGCTCTGCTGCTGTTCCCCACATGGAACCTGGTGATGAATCCCAGGTGACCTCAGGGGGCACATAGTGTACCTGTTCCCTGCTCACACTCTGAGGTGGGCATGGGACGGGAATCCCCATTTGGGGTCCACCTGCTCATATGGTATTTCTTGGGGGCCTGGGAGATGTAGCGGTGAACACCGTCCCCAGGAGGCCCCGGCAGAGGCTCCAGGCCCGGCAGAGACCCCGACTCCCACTCCAGCGCCAGCTCCAGCAGAGGCCTCAGTGCCAGCCTCAGTTCTTGTGGAGGCCCCAGCCCCAGAGGAGATCCCAGCAGAGGCGCCTGCCCAGTACCCAAGCGAACACCTGGTCCAGGCCACCTCGGAGGAGAACCAGATCCCCTCGCACCTGCCCACGTGTCCGTCCCTCCGGCACATCGCCGGCCTGCGAGGGAGCGCCGTCCTCGAGCTCTTCCACAGCAGCCTTGCCGAGGTAGCGCTCGGGCTGCTCCCACGGGCTGGAGAAGGCAGCACGATGGCCCTGGGGGGCAGCCTCGGGCTCGGGGCTTCCTCTGTGCTGGCTTTTCCCCACAGCAGCTGTTCACAGCTTGGAGGTCCCGGGCTGGCCACTGTCTTCTCTGTCCCTGCCTTCGCTGCAGTCACTCTTAGCCTTGGACCCTGGGCAGACCCCACCGCCTGTCCATCTCCCACCCCTCACTTCTCTGTTACATTGACAAGATGTGAGGAAGGTCCTGCTTTTCCCCCTCTGAGGCTGTGGGCTTGTCACCAGGACTTGTAGGTCCCCAGGGCGGTGGGATGATGGGGGTGCCCTGCCCCAGAGGCCTGTTTTCAGACCCTACCTAGAAGAGAGGATGCGTGCCCCACTCTGCTGCAGGGCCCAGCCTGCCCCTCTGTGTCCAGGTGGAAAATGAGGAGCTGAGGCACCTCATGTGGTCCTCAGTGGTGTTCTACCAGAGCCCGGGGCTGGAGGTGACCGCCTGTGTGCTGCTGTCCACCGCGGCCGTGTACTTCGTGCTGCATGATGGCCTTCGCCGCTACTCCTCAGAGCCCCTTCAGGGTAGGCGCCAGTTCCCGCTGGTAGTTGGGGCTTAGAGGCGGCCCCGGGAACAGGCAACCTGTCTCCAGGGCCAGCTGGGCCCTGGCCTACAGAGCCCTGGTCTGAGGAGGGCCTCGGTCTCAGGCCAGGCGCGGGAATTGCCCCTGATGTGAGGACTGGGCCCCTCTGCCGGTGGGGCCTCCGGGAGCCTTAGCCGGTGGCCTGTAGCAGGTGCCTGGGGGGCTTCGTGGGGGGGGGGGGGGGGCACTGGTGGCTCCTCACCAGACCTCAGCAATCCGGCCGGTCAAGGGGCCCCCTTCCCGCCCAGCCGCACACTTGGGCGCCCACCACACTCAGCGTCTTCCTGCACCACAGATTTCTGGCATCAGAAGAACACTGACTATAACAACAGCCCCTTCTACATCTCCCAGTGCTTTGTTTTAAAGCTCAGTGAGCTGCAGGCAGTCAACGTGGGGCTTTTTGACCAGTATTTCCGGCTGACGGGTGAGTGGCCACTGTGTTTCGTACTGTTTCGGGGGAAGGGCAGCTTCAGCAGTGGGTTTCTACCTTCCATGCGTGGATGTGTCACCTCTGCTCGCAAGCCGGTTGGTCGGAGCGGGAGGAAGCGGCTCCAGGAACTGCTGAGAGCGCAGAGCTCACCCTGGGGCTCGGGGCGGGAGGCAGTGAGGTGGGGGTGCAGGCAGAGTGGGCCCCAGGCTCATGGGCAGGATGTTTCTGACTCACTTCCTGAAGAGAGAAAGCTAAGCTTTTCCCTAATGCTTCTGCATCCCCTTCCAGAAAAATGTCACAGCCCTTCCGGCCTAAGGAATGGCCGTCTCCCCGGGCCCCGTGATGCTTTCCCGCGCGGGCCTGCTGGGGCCTGCTCTGTGGTCCTCAGGTCTAGGCTGACCTGCTAGGTAGAGACTGGAGATGGCTCAGGGACAGAGACAGGGTGGGGGGGCAGCGGCCTGCGACCCTGACCAGCCCCTTCTCCCGCAGGCTCCTCCCCTGTGCAGGTAGTCACGTGCTTGACTCGGGATAGCTACCTGACACACTGCTTCCTCCAGCACCTCATGGCCGTGCTCTCTTCCCTGGAGCGCTCCCCCTCACCTGAGCCTGTTGACAAGGACTTCTACTCTGAGTTTGGGAACAAGCCCACAGGTACCCCTGTCCAGCTCAGGCTGTAGGCAGGCTGCTTAGGTGGGTGTCTTGGGCCTCCTCACTGTGACCCCGAGGGCCACAGTAGGTGCCAGGCACCCCTCTCTACCCAGAACCTTCTCTGCCTCTCACTTTCCCTGCCAGCCCCTTGGGTGTTAACACGGGCTCTGCCATGGCCGAGCCTCCATCCCAGCAGACCCTCCCCTGTCCGGCAGATGCATCTCAAGCATTCACTCTTCTCTGAGCCACTGGCCTGCGGGTCTTTGCCCGAGGGTGGGGGCCTGGAGCACTCTCCCGCCCCTGACAGCAGTTTGTGCTGCCGTTTCCCATCTCAAGGTGGCTTGGGGTCGTCCATGCCCCCAGCCCTGCCACAGGCCAGTTCTAGGCTCCAGCCTTGGTGGGCATCTCTCTCTGCAGGGAAGATGGAGAACTATGAGCTTATCCATTCTAGCCGTGTCAAGTTCACCTATCCCAGTGAGGAGGAACTTGGGGACCTGATGTTCGTTGTGGCCCAAAAGGTGGCTGACCCGGAGGAGACACCGGCTCTCAGCATCCTCCTGTATGTGCAGGCCTTCCAGGTGGGCGTGCCACCCCCAGGGCACAGCAAGGGTGTGCTGCGCCCCAAAACGCTGCTCCTCACCAGCACTGAGATCTTCCTTCTGGATGAGGACTTTGTCCACTACCCGCTGCCCGAGTTCGCCAAGGAGCCACCACAGAGGGACCGGTACCGGCTGGATGATGGCCGCCGTGTCCGGGACCTGGACCGTGTGCTCATGGGCTACCAGACCTACCCACAGGCCCTCACCCTCGTCTTTGATGACGTGCAGGGCCACGACCTCATGGGCAGCGTCACCCTCGATCACTTCGGGGAGGTGCCTGGTGGCCTGGCCAGAGCCGGTCAGGGCCATGAGGTCCAGTGGCAGGTGTTTGTCCCCAGTGCCGAGAGCCGTGAGAAGCTCATCTCGCTGTTGGCCCGTCAGTGGGAGGCCCTGTGTGGCCGCGAGCTGCCCGTTGAGCTTACTGGCTAGGCCAGCCCTTGCCACCCACCACGTCCAGCCTGGCATCATGTGCTCGGGGTGGGAAGCAGGCTTTCTGTGGTCTTTTAAAAGTGTTTTCTCCTCCCTCCTGGTACCTTCATTTGACTGGCCTCTCAGAAAATGTGATCGTCTTGTGTTCAGTTAATTCTTTCCAATACCGGGAGTCAGTGCCAGCCCCTGCAGGGCCTCCGTGTGCCGCCTGCCTCCTGCCGGGTCTGCTGCCTGCCCCTGGCACACGGTGGCCGGCACGCCAGTGTTGTGTTGTCTGTCATGGGACTTAACACGTGGCACTGTGGGTCTGGTTCACTCCGTCGTGCCCCCTTTCTGAATTGCCAAGTCCAGTCTCACTGCTGTTGCCAACACCGTGGATGTCTGCTGTGATCACGAAGCCGGTGGCAAAATGCACGTTGGAAGCTCCTGCCCCATGCAGTTTTCCAAAGTGGAGGCCTCTCCTGGTCCAGACAAGCGGGGGAGCCCCGTGAGGGCAGGAGGTCCTCAGGCCGAGGCACGGGGGCCAGAGGCCTAGAGCTAACCTGCAGCTGGTGCGATCCCTGTGGCCTGTTTTCTCTATTCCAATAAAGCAGAGTTTGACACAGTCTGGGTCTTTCATTTCAGGGGCCACAGTGTCCCCGGGCGAGGTTGCCATGAGGGGGTGGGAGGGAATCCTAGGCAGGAAGGGGAGGGGATGGGAGAGGAGGAAGGGAGGAGGGCGTGCAGGTGAGGCAGCAGCTCTCCCGGGGCTGCAGGGCGGGTGGCGTGGAGTGCCAGGCGGGGACGTGCTGGGCTGTGGCCAAGCCCTGGGCCTCAGGGAGCACCCGGCTCCCCGGCTCCCTGCGCTTCTGCCTCCTGCAGGTCCGGAATCTCACCGGGGCCCCGCCCCGCCTGGAGCGGCAGCCGTGGTGAGGGTAAGGCCTGGAGTCTGAGATCGCTCGCTAGTGGGGCCCAGGGTCTCACGGAGAGGGTCCTAAGCGAGGGGAGGCCTCTGCCGTGTGTGCTCGTGTCCTCAGAGGCGGGGCTGGGTTTCTCTGGGTTTTCCTGGGAGCCAGCCTGTGTCTCCATCCCTCCTCTGCCTGTCCCCACCCCAGAGCGGGGCCCTGGAGCCCTACTGCTTTTCTCGTCCTGGTTTGGAGCCACACCCCCAAGACCTGGGCCATCTTGGCCACGCAGGACCGAGGGAGGCGAGCGGGGCGAGCCCAGCCCCCAGGCCTGCTTCTGCCACTTGGGTTTCCATCGGTGCTGGTGGGGTTGGGGTCCCGGCCTGGGGGCCCCGTTTCTCTCAGGAAGGCTGAGGAGGGGAGCAGCCGAGGAGAGGGTCTCCCTTCTCACAACCCGCCAGCTGGACTGCAAAGGCCAGCTCGATGGGGCCCCCAGCTGCCAGGGGGAGAAGGGGCCTGCTGAGAACGAGGAGGGGGCAGGCAGCAAGCCCCCCCCAACCAGGCTTTTATCAAACGGGGGCTATAAGGAGCCACTTGCCTCCACCTCAGTTACATCATCTGTAAATGGGGTTGGTGACAACCAGAAGCAGGGCCCGGCGTGCCCAGGCCAAGCACATGGAGGCCTCGCCACCTGGGCTGCTGTTTCTGGGCCCCGTGGCCCCCTGGACAGCCTACCCTGGCCTAGGTCTGGGCGGGTGGGACCTTCCTGGGACAGAGGCTGCATGGTAGTGGGGGGCTCTGCAGGCAGCAGACCTGGCACTGGAGTTTGACACCCATGAGCCGAGTGGCCTTAGGTGAGTTAGCTAGCCCCTCTGAGCCTGTGTCCCCACCAGAAACAGAGGGGTGATTCACTTGTTCATTCCACAAATGTGTAGGGAGCATCTACTTTGTGGCCCGGCCAGGTGCTGTCCCTGCCCTCCCATAGCTGACATTCCAGGGGGTGGTCAGAAAATGAACTGGTGTCTGAGTGGCCAGTGCTCTGAGATGAAAGCTGGTGACCTTTGACCTGAGACTGACCCTGTGGTGAGACCCTAGGAGGACGTGGGGTAACAGCAGTACCAAAAACCTCACTGGGTGAGGCTGGAGCAGGCAGTGAGGGCAGAGGCCGGTCTGGCATGGAGAGGGGTTTGGGGGCAGTACGAAGCCTCAGCATGGCCGCTGAGCAGAGGGTGGTTGGGGCAGGGGCACCGGCAGCAGGGAGAGCCCTGGGGGAGAGAAGGCAGGAGCAGGGGCTCGGGGGGAGTCAGGTGAGGTAGAAGCCCACGGGCAGGACCAGTCGGGGGGGGGGGGCCAGGGAGAGGGAGGCATTCGCTGTCTGCTTCCCATGGGGCTGGCCAGGAGCTGGAGGCCTGCAAGCGTCCTCAGCAGCTGGGAAGGTCGGAGCAGACAGACCTGCGGGAGGGGCGCCCCACCCCGCGACTGCCAGGGCCTCCTAGACCTTCTAGCGCATCAGGCTGGGCTTGCGGACCCGAGGGCTGCAGAGTTGTTCGCGTTGGGATTCACCTCACAAGCCTGACAGACCCCAGGCTGGCGGCTAGTGGTGGGCTCGGGTGGGGATTCCGGGAGGAGGGTCCCAGGCCAGGAAGCCCCTAGCAGGGCCCAGGCGGCCCATGCGGGGTCAGTGGCCAGCACCTTCCTTTCCGCCTGCAGGCTGCTGATACGCAGGAGGAAATCCTGGCGGGTTCCTGTGGGGGGGAGCTGGTGGGGCCTGTGCGCAGCCTTTAAAGCAGCCGCCCACCCCATCCCGCCCACACGCCCGCCCTGTGCCTCTCTCCCGGAGCTCATTCCTCGCGCCAGCAGCCCTGCCCTGGACAGCGCGCCCGCCGGCCACCCCCAACCATGGCAGGGCCCCGGGGCCGCCTCCTGCTCTGCTTTCTGGCCTTCCGCCTAGCGGGCTCCAGCTTCGTCAGGGGGCAGGTGAGTATGAGGTAGTTGCCGGGGGGCAGGGCGGGAATGTACACACACCAGGCACAGGTCTGGGGACACACACACGGCAGCTGTTACCTGTCTGGCCTTTTCCAGGCAGGACCAGAGTGTGGGCTTTCATGCCCATCTGCTCAGGTGGCAGGGGTGTGTTGGCCTGCTGTCCTCTGTGCCCAGCATGCCATGTGGTGTGGGCAGCCGGCTCAGGGCTCCTGGCCTGAGGGTGAGGGTGTAGAGCCAGGCCCACCCACCTGCCCCTGGCCCAGACGAAGGCCCTGTCTCTCTGTCACCCTGATCTGGGAATTGGACATGGGGTCACCCCCAGCCCTCCAGGGCTAGCAGACTGAGAGACTCACTGGACTGTGTGCGCGGGCTGGGTGTGTGTGTGCCTGGGTCTGGCCCCAAGCATGCCCCGAGGCAGATGCGTGTCCTCACTCACATCCCCTTGGGTGACACCCTCAGACCTAAGGGCTGCTGCTTACCAAGTGCACAGCCCTGGGCACGCTCGGGCATTGTCCCCTGGAATCTTTACAACCTCTGGCCGCGGGTCCTGTTCTCTGCCCCAGGAAGCCAAGGCCTTACTTAGGACAGCTGACAGGTCAGTGCAGCCCTGAAGCTCTGCTCCAGACCATCGCTTGTGGTTCCCCACGGACAGGCGCCCAGTGTACAGATGCCCCGTCCATGTGTGCCAGCCACCTCCAGGCTGTCTGCAGGCCCACCTAGGCCCCACAGGACTTCTGGAGGAGCCCCCAGCCCCAAGTGTGGAGTTACGAGTTACCTGGCTGAGGCCTGCCTCTAGGGACTAAGTTCATCTGATTCTTGGAGCAGCCACTGCTGTGCCCATCACCAACGGGTAGACAGGTCCAGAGAAGAGGGACTTGCCTCCGATCCCACTGTCAGTCAGAGCCAGGCCCCTGCCACCACTAGGCCCTCTTTCTCTTGGTATAAGGGAGAGACTCACTGTGGTCCCTCAGAGAAGGGGCAGGGAGAGGGGCCTGCCAGCTGCATGGCCAGGTCAGGGTGGGACACCTGCAGATCAGAAGCCGTGAGCAGGCGATGATGGTGGAAGAGCTCAGGGTTCCAGACTGCTGAGCCCTGCAGGTGGCTTCCTGCTCCCCACCCCCCGCCTCAGTTTCCCCAAGTGTCCAAGCAAAAGAATTTCAAAGACCTCCTGTTCTAGGAACAGGGGCCAAAGAAAGGCCTCGGGTTGGGATTTTTCCTTGTCAGAGAGGTATGGCTCTGACCACCTCTAAGCCTGCCGTCTGAGGCTGGGTCTCAGCCAGCCAGGCCAGGGAAGAGGGTACCAGGGACGCTTGTGGACCGGGGTGCAGCAATGCTGGCCTTGTCTCATATACTTGTCCCCATGCTGTGCAGCATGAGACCCACTGTAAACACTAGGAAACTGAGGCTCTGAGGGGAAAGGACAACCTCTGGGTCCCACAGCCAGTGAGGGGCAGGAGCTGGACACAAACTTGGGCAGTAGAGGCCAGGAAGGCTTCCTGGAGGAGAGGGCCTTAGCACCTGTCCTTTTACCAAGTGCCTCCTTTGCACTACGTGTGGGCTGGTGCTTATGGAGCCTACAGAGGGGCACTGGTCTAGGTAGGGCAAGGGGAGCAGTTTGGGGGTCCCTGCCTCGTGAGGGGGGTGGGGTCCGGGGGCCCAGCTTGGGGGACCTCCGCTTCCTCACGGCAGGCTTCACACAGTGTGTCTCCTCATCTCCCCAGCTGCATCTCTGTGGAGGCAGACGTTGCACAATCAGTTCTGGTGTGGGGCAGGGAGTGGCACTGCCGCCCAGCTCAGGCAGGTCCCTGGGCACCCGGGACGAAGGCGGCCTGATGCAGCACTCGGCGGTGACGCAGCCTCAGCCAGCGGAGCCAGCAGGGGTCGTGGGCTGGGGCCGCTCAAGCTGCTTCCAGGCCGTGGGCAGAGGGGCCCACAGGTACCAGCGGTGTGGTTCCAGGAGACAAGTGTAGATCTCACACCATTTCACACACACTGACAAATGTAGCATGTTGTGAACAAGTGCGTCCACCAGTGGCATGGCTCCAGCTTACACCCGTGCCCGTAACTCAGCCACCAGTCCATTGGCACCCGCACTGCCCTTACCGAGGCTGACATTCAGAGAGCGGGTCCCCAGGCTAGAGGTGGCCGAGCTGGGAGCCAGGCCTGGCTGGCCAGGGGGCTCTCAGAGCCTGCTGCCCGCAAGCCTTTGCCCTGAGCCAGCAGTTGCCGGGCCTTGGAGTTGCCCAACTTCCTCGTCACTCCCTGGCTCAGCAAAGACGGGGTCTCGGGACGGAGGCGAGACCGCAGTCGGGCCTGAGGCTGGCCGCAGCAGCTTCCTTCTCGGCAGACCGCAGAGGAATGGGTGGGAAAGGCCGAATCACAGTGGCAGAGAGGCCCGGGTCCCGTGTGCACCAGAAAGCGCTGGGGTGCTGTTTTCCCTTTCCTCTCGCTTTGAGAGGCCGCGCACCTGAGATGCGTTCTAAGCAGGGTGTTCCCGGCTCACTGCCTCTGGACTGCAGCGTCCAGCATGTTTTGGATGAGAACTTCTCAGCCTCTCCAGCTGCTCCCCAAGCCCCCAAAACCTCTCCACTCACAAGTCTGCTTCCACCCCTCAGGCCGCAGTGCCGCTGCTAAGTTTATTGGGACTCTGGCCACAGAGGCAGCGGCAGCAGCGGTGCGCATGCAGGGGCCGGGGGACCTGTTCGCACCACGGTCGAGCCTGGGGCTGCCCCCGCTCCAGCCTCTCTCCAGCTGCGCTTGGCCCCCTCACATGTGGTCGTTGGCTCCTTCCCACTTCCTGGCCTTGCCTCTCCTGTCCCCCCTGCCATGGGCACTGGCCCTGGCCGACCCTTGTGCACCCTTCAGCCCCCGGCTCAGTGTTCCTCCCTGCTGGGAAGCCATCTGGCCCTCTCAGCTCCCTCACTGTCAGCATGGTCCTTCGATGATGGGCAGTGGTGCCCTGGGCCCCGGCCGGTGCACGGAGCTGTGGGCCAGGCCTGGGGCTGAGGCTCGGAATGTGACAGCGGGGTCCAAATGCAGGCAGACCCCCTCGCACGTGCCCGCTCATGTGGGCCAGCTGCTCAGGTCTGGGGCTGGCTCCTGGTCTCTGGCCTGGGGGCAGCAGGCAGGGCCCTTGGGCTTACCAAGAGCGTCAGTGAGCAGCAGGGCGGTACATGCTCAGGGCAGAGCTGCAGCAGGTGCCTGGTACGAGGCCAAAAGCGCGACCTGCCTGCCCCCTGGAATCGAGGAGGGGACCGCCGTGGCCTCCTCCTGTGCCCACTTGTCATTTAATGTCATCATCAAAGGGAAGGCAGGGCCGAGCACGGGGTCCAGTCCGGGTGCTGGCCTCTGACAGGCTGAAGTGCAGCAGTGTGGCTGGGTTCTCTGTGTCAGGAGGGATAGATCAGGCTTCTGGGCCTGGCCAGGGGTCCGTGTCTGTGGACTAGGGACGTACCGTGGCAGTGACAACCTGTGACAGGTGTTTCCCAGCCTCAGGGCCTTCCTTGTCCTCACCACCTCCCTGCTGAAGAGAGTGGGGGGACCAAGGCCTGGAGGGGGTGCTCAGCCTCACCATGGCCACAAGAGGGTGGGGTGCAGGGTGCAGGCCTCCCATACAGACCCCCCCACTGCGGCCCAGGTGTGGTCCAGACGCTGTGACGTGAAGACCAAGTCTGTCACTCGCACACCCTGCACCACGTGCCCTGCCATCAAGAAGCAAGTGTGTCCCCTGGGCTGGCTTCGGGAGTTCCCAGAGAAGATATCACAGGACTGCCGGTACGGGCCCCATCCTCACCCTCTTCCAGGAGCATTCTGTGGGTTGGCCAGGGCCAGGGAGAGCCTGGCAGGCCTGGGGAGCGAAGGCAGAGCCTCCCTTACCCCAGCAGCTGCTGGCCCCTCTGGTGGGGCAGAGAGAGGCAGCGGGAAGGAGTAAGGGGGCCGGTGGTGTTTCCTGAGCGCCTGCTCGGCTCTGGGCCAGGCAGAGGGGGGAGGTGGAGGAAGAGCCCCGGAGCCCAGTGTGCTGGTGGGGGGCTGCAGAGTGCAAGCCCCTCCATTTGCCCTGCCCACCCTCTGCCCCCAGCTATGAGGTGCAGCTGGGGGACTCTGTGGTGTCCATGAGCGGCTGCAGCCTGGAGTGCTGGAAGGACATGGTGCAAAAGGCCTGCTGCCCGGGCTACTGGGGGTCCCAGTGCTACGGTACGAGGGTCCCAGCCTGGCTCCTCACGCTCAGCCCCACGCCTGTCTGTGGCATCTGCCTGTACTCCCTTCCCTTGGCTTGTCCACGAGGTAGGTGCTACTGGGCTGCTGGGCTCAGGGATGAATCAAGTTTTTGGGGGTCCACAGAGTGCCCTGGGGGTGCTGAGACCCCATGCAACGGCCGTGGAACCTGCCTGGATGGGATCGACAGGAACGGGACCTGCGTGTGCCAGGTAAGGGCCAGGCGGGGTTGGGTGGGCAGCAGTGGAGGGCCCCACTGACCCGGGGCATCCCTCTGCAGGAACACTTCAGTGGGTCCGCCTGCCAGGAGTGCCGAGACCCCAGCCGGTTTGGGCCTGACTGCCGGTCCGGTGAGCCCCAGTAGGGTCAGAGAGCCTAGTCCCTACAGCCAGGCCCACCAGCCCCCTCCTAGGCCCAAGCTTTGTACTTCCCGGATAGGGACACCAGCTTGGCTTCATCACATCTAGCACATGCCCTTGCCCATACTGTTCCTCCTCCAGGAAGCCCTCTCTGAGTCCCCAGGCTGGGCTCCCCACACCCCTGAGGGCCTGAGTCGCAGCTCTGTACTCTTGAGGCCATGCCCGCTGGAGCAGAGCTCTGGAAACGCAGGGCGCAAGGACTAGTCCCTGTGTCTCTGGGTGAGGCCAGTGTCCCCCGTCCCTGTGTGTCTCTCCCAGCATGCAGCTGTGTGCATGGCATATGTAGCCGTGGGCCACTTGGGGACGGAAGCTGCCTGTGCTTTGCTGGGTACACTGGACCCCGCTGTGACCAAGGTGAGTCTAGACCCGTGTGCCCTTGGTGACCAGAGTGGGAGGGGCCTGCTGAGTGAGGATGGGGGGGCCTGAGCCTCAGCAGGACGTCTGCCCACAGCCTGATTTCTTTCTAAGCAGGAGAGGTACACAGCTAGTCAGGTCGGGGGTGTTACCTGAGACCACTGCCCAGAGGCCCAGAGAGGGTGGGGTCCCAGACAGGGTCACACAGCAGACCAGGCAAAGCATCCTCACCCTGGTGCTCCCACCCAACCTGGGGCTCTGAGTGGTACACTGCCCCTCTCTTCTCAGAGCTGCCCGTCTGCCAGGCCCTGCGCTGTCCCCAGGGCTCCCAGTGCTCTGCAGAGGCCCCCGCCTGCCGCTGCCTGCCTGGCCACGTCCAGCAGGGCGGTGAATGCCGAGGTAGGTCTGTGGCCTAGAGCCCGGGGCAGCAAGCCTGCGCTGGCTGTTCACAGGCACGCGGAACCACCCGTGCGGGCGGGAAGAGGGCCTGTCCCCAAGGTCTAGACCCACCTGCCCCCCCTCCTGTGGACCATCCTGGTGGGGGCTCTTGGATGCCGGGCTCACTTGGCGTCGCCCTCTCTTCCCTGGAGCCCCTGACCCCTGCCGGCCCTCGCCCTGCTCCCCACTGGCCCGGTGCCTGGTGAGCCCCAGGGGGCAGGCGCAGTGTCGCTGTCCCGAGAACTACCATGGCGACGGGACAGTGTGCCTGCCCCTGGACCCGTGCACCTCCAACCACGGTGGCTGCCCCAGCGACTCCACGCTGTGTCTGTACCAGAGGCCAGGGAAGGTGAGCTGAGGCCCTGCGCCGGGCCTGCCCTGCTGCTCCTCCCGCCCGCACTGGCTGTGGGACCCGGGCAAACCATGGGTCTCCCAAGAGCCTCAGCTGCTCCATTTGCAAATTGGGAAGGGGATGACAGCCCTCCTCTTGGAGGGCAGTTGTGGGGCCCAAGCAGAACCCTGAGTGTGGCAGACGCCCCCGGTTCTCATGGATGTGGCATCACCCTCTTGCCTGCCTGGTGGCCCAGGCCTCCTGCTCATGTAAGCCTGGCCTGGTCAACAAGAACTACAATGCCTCTGCCGGCTGCTCTGCCTACTGCTTCCCCCACTCCTGCGACCGGTCAGCCACCTGCCAGGTGACGCCTGATGGGAAGACCAGGTAGGCACAGGGCCTTTGGGATGGGCTCTAGGGGCAGAGCAGAGAGGGTGGGCTGGGCAGTGTGCACATGCACAGCACCCCCTCAGCTCAAGAGCCCTGCAGGGCTGGGGTGGGGCCGGGAGGTGAGGACTGGCCGTGCCCTCTCTCTGCCTGACCAGTTGTTCCCTGTGCTCCTAGCTGTGTGTGCAAGGAGGGTGAGGTGGGGGACGGGCGCGCCTGCTATGGACACCTGCTCCATGAGATACGGAAAGCCGACCAGATGGGCATGATGTTCCTGCGGCAGAGACTCAACCTGGCCATGCTGGGTGTGACCCCGCCCTGGCCCCCGGCATTGCTGGCAGGGAGGGGGTGTACTCTGCTGAGAAGCCTTTTTTCTCCACGCAAGAGCTAGGGAACCAGATAGTGGGTTGTGGTGTGGTGCATGTCAGATATGGGAGCCAGCCCCCAGGTCCTGATGCCCCCATCTACCCTGCGCCCAGACCCAGCACTCCTGTCCCAACTCCCCAAACCTGGAGCCTGAGGGCCCCCCCGGGTCCATTCTGATGCACCTCCCCGGGCCCCCAGAGCAGGGCTGCCGGGAGATCCTCACCACGTCAGGCCCATTCACTGTGCTGGTGCCGTCCAACTCCTACAGTTCCTCCAGGACCACTAATGTGAGCTCCCACCCCCCACGAGCTGGCCGCCAGCTTGGGCCTCTTCCTGGACCCACCCCAGGCTTCAGGGCTCAGAGAGTCCCAGGCCACACTCTGGGGAACTGGGGCCTGGGAGGCGGCTTGTCCCTCCCTCGGCTCGGGCAGAGGGGCGTGGACAGGACCACCCGTCCTGGGCCCACGTGGCATTGTCCCCTTGTGCTGCAGGCGACCCTTGCCCGGCAGCTCTGCAGACAGCACATTGTCGCAGGACAGCACGTGCTGGAGGAATCCAGGTCCCAGCAGTCAGTCAGGTGGTGGACGCTGGCCGGCCAGGAGGTCACCATTGCTTTCCACCGCTACATGGTAAGGGGGGGACCTCAGCCTGGAGACCAGAGCAGTCACAGGCAGGGGACAGTACCAGGAGAGGCGTGGAGCGGGGACGGAGCCTTGGGATGGGGCTGGCATGCGAAGTCCAAGGCAGAGGCCTCATGTCTCTGCAGAAATACACTTTCAAGGACAAAGACCCAGCTCAGGAGACAGTCGCCGTCTACAAGGCTAACTACCCGGCAGCCAACGGCGTCTTCCACGTGGTCACCACCCTGCGGTGGCAGCCCCCATCGGAGCTCCCTGAGGACTCCACAGTAAGCCAGTGCCCTCCCTGCCCCGAGCCCTGGGCCGCTGGGTGACCTCTGAGCCCCACTGAGCAGAGATGGGGCGGGGCAGTTCTGGGGAGGGGGGCGGCATCAGCCTCACCCTCTCCTGGGGGCCCTGATGCCCATCCCTGCCTACAGAGAACCATCGGCCAGATCCTCGCCTCCACTGAGGCCTTCAGCCGCTTTGAAACCATCCTGGAGGTGAGTTGGGGGAAGGTCCCAGCCCATCTAATCTTTTGGGGGCTCTGCCACAGGGCCAGGACCCCTTGTTCCCTAGCATCTGCCCCCCAGTGGTCTGGGGCCCCGGTGTAGCTCAAGCCCCACCCTAGAACCTGCCCTGAGGTTCTCCAGTGGTGTGACCTTTCACCCATGTTTCCTACCTATTCTGGGTGGGAGTTCCCTGCAGGCTGAGGCCGCAGGGCTCAGAGGCGGGGGCTGGCCACGAACCTCCAGGGGCGTCTCTCCCACTGCCACAGAACTGCGGGTTACCCTCCATCCTGGACGGGCCTGGGCCCTTCACGGTCTTCGTCCCAAGCAATGAGGCTGTGGACCGGCTGCGGGATGGCCGTCTGATCTACCTCTTCACAGCAGTAAGCTGGGCAGGAGGGCTTGTGGGAGGGCGAGGCCCCTGCCCTCCTGCTCTGCGTCTTTGGCAGCCAAGCCCTCTCTCCCTGCCAGGGTCTCTCCAAACTGCAGGAGCTGGTGAGGCACCACATCTATAGCCACAGCCAGGTGAGAGGCCTCCCTTGGGGGTATCTTGGGTCCCGGTGTGCCCAGGGCCTTCCCTCCTTGCCATCGGGACCGTCACAGCATGGAGGAGAGCCCCAGGCCAAGGTGGGAGCTGTGAGCCACTTGGGCAGCACTGGGTGTGGCCCCAAGTCCCAGCTGGCTAGCATCAGCCTGAGGCCACCCTGTCCTCCACCCCAGCTGACCGTTGAGAAGCTCATCTCCAAGGGTCGGGTCGTCTCCATGGCGAACCAGGTCATAGCTGTGAATGTCACCGAGGAGGTGAGCTCCACGGGCGTCTGGAAGGCCTGGACCAGTGAGAGGCTGGTGACAACCGGCCGGTAGTTCGTCTCTTTCAGATCTGCCTTTGTGCCGAGCCCTGTGGCAGGCAGGCACCGGTGGGGGTTATGCGGGAGGCAGGCACAGATCCTGTCCTTATCTTGGGGCCCAGCAGACCAGGAGGGCTCCCAGGAGGAGGGTGAGCGTGCGGATGGGGGCACAGGGTCCGGGGCAGGAGGCTGCCAAGGAGAGGATGATGAGGCGGCTGGGCAGGCGGGCGCACCAGCGGGGACGGCTGAGGTTGGCTGGGCTGGGCTCTGCCACAGGGCCGTATCCTGCTGGGACCTGAGGGTGTCCCGCTGTGGAGGGTGGACCTGCTGGCCTCCAACGGCGTGATCCACATGCTGGATGGTGTCCTGCTGCCCCCGACCATCCTGCCCATCCTGCCCAAGCTCTGCGGCGAGGAGCAGCACCAGGTCGTGGCGGTGAGTGCGCAGCGCTGCTGCCGTGCAGGGGGCGAGGGATGAGCTGCTGGGGCTCGGCTCGGCCAGGCTCCCCTGTGTCAGCCCTCAGCGCTCTACCGGCTGCCCCTTGGACATGGCGCATCCTCAGGCCCTGTCCCAGGCCCCTGCCAAGGCCTCTGCTGCCCTGCGCTCGCACCCAGGCTTTGCCCTGCTCTCCCCCCTGCCAGGCGCCATCCCCGGGCCCTCCTATGGCTGACTCCGTTCTGTACCCCAGGTCTTGGCTCAGTGCCCCTCTGTTAGGGTTTGCTGAATAAGTAAACCTTGACTCACCACCCCGCCCTGCCTCCCGCCCTGCCCAGGGCTCCTGCGTGGACTGCCAAGCCCTGAGCACCAGCACATGTCCCCCTGGCAGCGTGAAGCTGGTGAGCCCCCCTGGCCCAGTGCCGACTCCTGTCTGCTGTGGGTCAGGGTGGGGAGGTGGGGCTGGGAGGCCAGACTGGACCTGGAGGCTCAGCAGCCCACCGAGGCGGGGAGGGCAGGGTTCCTGGCCAAGGCTGGTCCAGGCCCCACACCTGCCGACCAGCCTTGCGTGGCCCACCTCAGGACATCTTCCCTGAGGAGTGTGTCTACGTCCACGACCCTGCTGGGCTCAATGTCCTGAAGAAGGGCTGCGCCCACCACTGCAACCAAACCATCCTGGTGAGCCTGGGCTCGGGCACCCGCCCCTTCCTCAGAGCTGAGCTGCGTCTCAGAGGGGCCTCACCCGCCGCCTTGCTCCAGATGGGGGACTAGGGGGCAGAAGCAGCCTGGGAAGAGGGGGGCAGCCTCGCCCCAGACAGGCTCTCGGACGTGCTCTGTCTCCTACAGAAGCCAGGCTGCTGCCGGGGGTTTTTTGGGCCTGACTGTGCGCAGTGTCCTGGGGGCTTCTCCAACCCCTGCTACGGCAAAGGCAACGTGAGTCCCCCCCTCCGCCCAGGGTGAGCTGTGGGGGCAGCAGCTCCTTCCTGCCGGCCAGTGACGGGCCATCTGAGCCAAGCCTGCCCGTCTCTGTCTTGCATCAAGGCGCTGGAAGCTGGACCATGTTTTTCCTATTTTAATCAGAAAGAATTAGTTAGGACAGGCTGTGTACCTACTTGTCAGTAGTTTCTGCTCTGGCCTCTTTGTAACGCCAGGGCCACTTGAGCACCTGCCCAGCTCAGGGCACAGGATGCATATGTGCCCATGTGTGCCCATGTGGGACAGCAGGCACCATGAGGCCTCCAGGGCTGGCTTTCAGGAGCTGGCTCCTCTGCAGCACCAGTGACCTGGAAGGCCTCAAGCAATGGGGCAGAGCCAGCCTGTGGGAGGGGGGGACGGGGCTGTGGTCCGCAGGGCTGAGCCTGCCTCCGTGCCCTCCAGTGCAGCGATGGGGTCCAGGGCAATGGGGCCTGCCTGTGCTTCCCGGACTTCAAGGGCATTGCCTGCCACATCTGCTCCAACCCCAAGAAGCATGGAGACAAGTGCCAGGAAGGTGGGTGGTCCTGGCCCAGGGTCTGCTTGGAAGGGGGCTGGGGACGCCCACGAAGGGGACCAGCCCTAGGGGGAAGGGAGTGGAGGAGGATTTGGAAATAGATGCCTTCTTCACCCGTGCCAGGAAGAGAAGCATGGTTCAGTCTGAAATGTGCAGGATTTAGGTCAGATGCACAGATCTTCCTGGTGGTGGTGTTGGGGGCAGGGCAACTGGAATGGTGTGGCTAAAAGTGACAACGCCCCCTCACATGTCCTTTAACCGCACATGGGTCTGCGATGACCTCAGATCTTGTGACTGAAGTCAAGTCGGTGCTGGCTGCTCCGTCCCCAGTAATCCCTTTCAGCTGCACCCTGGCTCCCAGCCGACCCTGCCCTATCTGCCCCCTGCAGACTGTGGCTGTGTCCACGGCATTTGTGACAACCGCCCGGGCAGTGGCGGCGTGTGCCAGCAGGGCACATGTGCCCCAGGCTTCAGCGGCCCCTTCTGCAATGAGTCCGTGGAGACCTGTGGGCCCACAAAGCTGGCCCAGCGCTGCCACCCGCACGCCCGCTGTGTCAGCCAGGGGGGTGCCAGCAGGTGAGGACTCGGGCTTCCTCCCCACCCCATCTGTGACAGCGGTGGTGCGGAGGCTCACCGAAGGCTCTGCTCACCTCCCTAGGTGTCTCTGTCTCGATGGCTTTGAGGGTGATGGCTTCTCCTGCACACCCAGCAACCCCTGCTCCCGCCCAGACCGTGGTGGCTGCGCAGAGAACGTCAGTCAAGTTGTCCCTCCCTGGAAGTCCTGACCCACGGGTGCGAGATGGGACTCCCCTCTGCCTATCACTGAGTGTCATTTATCTGTGGCTCTTACAGGCCGAGTGTGTCCCCGGAGCCCTGGGCACCCCCCACTGTATGTGCCACAAAGGCTGGAGTGGGGACGGCCGTGTCTGCGTGGCCATCGATGAGTGTGAGCTGGGTGCAAGAGGCGGCTGCCACGCTGATGCCCTCTGCAGCTACGTGGGCCCTGGGCAGGTGAGGCATGGCAGGCCTAGAGGCAGCAGAGAAGGGTGGGGGCCCTGAGCTGGGGACCCTTCCCCTAGCCCCTCTGACCCCGGGAATGTCCATGCCAGGAATCAAGCTTGGGGTCTCAGACCTCAGGCAAACAGCACTCCAGTTCCGAAACGTTAGAGCGTATAATCTGGGAGGAGGGGGCGTGCGGCAGCCCCGTGAGCCAGGGTGGTTTTATGGGAGGTACAACCAGGGCCAGACGAAGGCAGACCTTCCCAAAGCAGAAGGCCATGGCCCCTGTCTCTGTCATCTGACAAGAGATGAGGACTCCTGTGATCAGAGGGAGTTCTCCGTGCTGACTGGCCACTGGGTCCTCCGTCTTCTGCCTAGTTCATCCATCCCCTCATCGGGCCCACATGTTACCAGGCACCTGCTACGTGCTAGGCCCTGTCCCACACTTAGGAATTGGACGCTGAGCAAAGCAGGAGGAGACTCCTGCCCAAGGGGAGGGCTGACATCCCACAGTGTTCAGACCGCTGGAAACCTAGCCCTGGGATTTTGCAGGCTCAGGCTCCACTCACGGGGTCTCTGAACCTGTAGCCTTTTGTGTGAAGTTTCCTGGCCTGACGAGCCCAAGGACTGGCTGGCATTTAAGAGTATCTAATATGCTGATCGGAAGGCCGGGCCTGGTGGTCGGGGCCAGCCTCTGCGTGGCCTGGGCTTGTGCGGGGGCCTGCCCTCCCGGCCATGGTGGCCCGGGCCACTAGAACTGAGGCAGGGACTAAGCAGGTTGAGATGCCCCCTGCAAACTGAGATCTGGGGAGGTCTCACCAGTCACTTGCCTGCAGTGTGGACCAGCCCAAGGACGCGGGCATCAGGAGTAGCCGAGCAGGGGGCAGGGCTGGCTGGGGTCTGAGCCCCGTCCCTGGCTGGCCTTGGCAGGTCCTACCCGCTCCCCACACCACGGGCCCAGGCCTGAGGGCAGGGCACCCAGTCTCCCTGCCCCGCCAAGAGCCCGCACTTCCCTGGACTCATCCTGAGAGTTGGTCTCCCCTCGGGCCTTCAGTCCCCCCACCTGGAACGTGGGTCTCCAAGGCAGCTGGGAGAGGCTCCTCCGGGCTCTGAAGAGGGCACCTCAGGGCACAGTGCCCATCAGAGCTGAGGTGGGGCAGGAAAGGGCTGGGAGCTGCTGGTGAGATGAGGCCTCTGCTCCCAACACCTCCAGAGCCGGTGCACCTGCAAGCTGGGGTTCGCAGGAGACGGCTACGTCTGCAGCCCCATTGACCCCTGCCGGGCAGGAAACGGCGGCTGCCATGACCTGGTAAGGGTGCCGGGAGCTGCCTGGGAGAGGCTCTCTGCGTGGGCCTTGGCCACAGCCTGTGCTCTCTCTGGGTGTCCGTCTCTGGTCAGGATGGGAATCTTTCTAAACCCCACGTGCAAACCCAGCCAGCCACATGCCCACAGGATAGAGCTTCTCCCCCTCTTACTAAGACCCTGCCCCTGCCTGGTCTCCTGTCTCCACCCTTGCCCACCCCCCACGCCCCATTCCATGCTCTTCTGGCCTTTCTGAGCTCCTTGTCCCTTGACCTCAGTGCTCTGCCACTGCACCTCTGCCCCTGGATTCTAGAAGGCCTCCTGGGTGCACCCCCAGCCCTGGGCTTCCCCCCACATATCATGGGTGGGGGAACTTCTGCCAAATGCCCAGTGATCTGGTACACACTGTGCCAGAGGAGCAACATGAGTGCAGACTAGATGGATGGAGAGACAGGCGGGGCTGGGTGGCTGGACAGGCAGATGGCAGAGTAGGTGGCCAGGGTGAACAGGTGCAGTCCAGCTCGCCGGGTGGGCACCAAATAATGAAGGACCATGTCTCTGCTCCACCCCATCCCAGGCTACCTGCCAGGCGGTGGGGGGAGGTCAGCGGGTCTGCACATGCCCTCCTGGCTATGGGGGTGATGGCTTCAGCTGCTACGGAGACGTTTTCCAGGTGGGCAGCTGGTCCCGTGTTGGGGAAGGGGCCGCTTGTGCGCCTCAGGTGGGAAGGAGCCACGCTCAGCATCCTGGGGGAGGGGCCTGGGTCTGTCCTCTCACCGGTGACGGGTTCTTGCCTCTCCTTAGGAGCTGGAGGCACATGCCCACTTCTCCGTCTTCTACCAGTGGATCAAGGTAGGACAAGGCAGAATGCAGGCTGGGGCTCAAACCCAGGAGGCCCCCTGGATGCAGGGGTGCTGTGTACCATGTCTGAGAGCTGGAGGGAGGCAAGCCTGGAGCTGGGAGCAGGCGGTCGGACGGTGGCTGCTGTCACCACCCTCCTGTCCCCCTGCGCACTACCTCCAGGGTGCTGGTGTCACTCTTCCTGCTGGCAGCCGAGTCACAGCCCTGGTGCCCTCTGAGTCCGCCATCCGCAGGCTGAGCCCTGACGACCAGGCCTTCTGGCTGCGGCCGAAGATGCTGCCACAGCTGGTCAGGTGGGCAGCCAGAGCAGGGCCCCAGGAGATGGCTTCTGTGTGAGGCCTGGCCCCCTCCCAGAGGTTCTCAGCCTGGCGTGCGTCCATCCCTTGGGGGTGTCGTGCAGCCCAGTCCCGGGGCTCTCTGAAGGCCACAGTAACTTGGTTCCATGTCCCGTCAGAGCCCACTTTCTCCAGGGCTCCCTCTCCGAGGAGGAGCTGGCCCGGCTGGGTGGGCAGGAAGTGGCCACCCTGAGCCCCACCGTATGTTGGGAGATTCATAACATCAGTGGGGTATGTAGGGAACTCTGGGCAGAAGAGGGGACCGTGTAGGCTTTGGGAGGGAACTTGAGTGGCTACAGGCTTCCCGGAGCGGGACCTCTCAGGGGTGAGATTGTAGTCCCCTTGCCTGGCCCAGGGCTGGGCCCAGGGTGGGTACTCAGAATACCTCTGCTGCTGGGCAGTGTCTTCGGGCCAGCAGTGACCGCCCTTCCAGGGGTTGTCTGTGAATGGGTACACTTGTCCCTTTCATACATGGGCCCTGGTGAGGCTCTGGTGCCATCTTGTAGGTCCTGAATCAGAGTGTCTGGGCCAGGCTGGGGGCCACCAGTGGGTGCCTGTGTGGCCGGCAGCCTCCACACCCCCTTAAGTGTCCACTTGAGCCCACCTGTGGCTGAGCTCTGCCCACTGCCTTCCAGAGGGTCTGGGTGCAGAACGCCAGCGTGGATGTGGCTGACCTCCTCGCCACCAATGGCGTCCTGCACGTCCTCAGCCAGGTGTGGTGGAGGGGGCGGTGGGCAGGGGCCTCCCATGGGTGGGGGAACTTGGCTTACTGACCAGCCCCCATGCTCTGGGCCAGGTCTTACTGCCTCCTCGAGAGGCTGTTCTGGGGGGGCGGGGCTTGCTGCAGCTGCTGGACTCGGTGCCTGCCTTCCGCCTCTTCCGGGACCTGCTCCAGGTAAGGGCAAGAGGGGTGGGCAGTGCCTGGTCAGGGGTGCCCTCCCCCAGGGGCCCAGGGAGCTGACTGGCTCTGGGCTCAGGACTGAGGGCATTTAGGCCCATCCTTGACCCTTGACCCTGCTCACTGCCCCTAGCTCCATGGGCTGGTGCCCCAGATTGAGGCCGCCACCGCCTACACCATCTTTGTGCCCACAAACCGCTCTCTGGAGGCCCGGAGCAACAGCAGCAGCCTGGTGAGGTCACTGGGATGGGAGCACCCGAGGAGGGAGGCCAGGGCATGCAGTGGGCAGGTGTCTGGGGCACCTGGTGGTCCTGAAGACCCCTGAGCCTCTCCCCCTCTGCCAGGATGCAGACACGGTACGACACCATGTGGTCCTGGGGGAGGCGCTCTCTGCGGAAGCCCTGCGGAGGGGGGGCCACCGCCACTCCCTCCTGGGCCCTGCCCACTGGCTCGTCTTCTACAACCACAGTGGCCAGGTTTGCAGGGGCCACCTAGCCTGGGCGTTCTGCTCTTGAAGACCCCTTCTCTGAGGAGTTCCCCCACCTGGGAGCCCCCAACCTCTGCTCCAAGGACCGCCCGTCCTCGGAGCCCCCTGTCCTGCTGGAGTGCCTCTCCGGCCTGCGGCCCCCACGGTGAGGGTGGAGGTGGGTTCAGCCTCCTGCTCCTCCCCACAGCCTGAGGTGAACCACATGCTGCTGGAGGGCCCCGTGCTGGAGGCTCCTGGGGGCTCACTCTTCGGTCTGTCGGGGGTCCTGACGGTGGGTTCAAGCCGCTGCCTGCACAGCCACGCGGAGGCCCTGCGGGTGAGAGGCTGGGGCCGGGGCCGGGGGCACAGCTGGGGAGTTCCAGGCTGGGAGGTGCTGGCTGGCCGGTCTGCTGGAGGCGAGGAGTCTTTGGTCAGGGGTGGAGAGCTGCCAGCCTGCCTTGGAGGGAGGTGGGGTTGGGGGCCCCACCTGAGGACCCCTGTCGCTCTGCCTTCCCTCCCCCAGGAGAAATGTGTAAACTGCACCCGGAAGTTCCGCTGCGCTCAGGGCTTCCAGCTGCAGGTGAGGCGGGGCTCTCTCCGTGCGTGCCAGCCCCGGGCCCAGCTCTGCTCACCCAGGCCTGGGGAGCGGACGGGGTGGGCCGTCAGCTTCCCTGGCAGAGGCGGGAGGCCTCCCCAGACCGGTGGCCCGAGGCCCGAGACCCCATGCCCAGGCCTGCGTCCTGCCCGCCCTTTCTCAGTCAGGCCTGTCTGTCTGGGTCCCTCCCTGGCCCTCTGCTGTCCTGTGTCTCACCCGTGGACACCTGCCGTTTGTTCCCCTGCCCTTGGCCGCTGGCTGAGCCCTCCTGCTGTCTGTCCCCAGGACACCCCCAAGAAGAGTTGTGTCTACCGCTCCGGTTCCTCCTTCTCCCGGGGCTGCTCTTACACGTGTGCCAAGAAGATCCAGGTTTGCCGTGAAGCACCCCTGCCCACCCCGCACAGCTCTGAGAGGAGGAGGTAGCACTGGGGCCCAGGGAGGAGCCCGGATCAGAGGCAGGGCCAGGCCCAGGGTGAGGCCCACGAAGCCAGGGCCCGGAGGAATGGGAAGCAAAGGGGAGGGAGAGATGTCTGGGGTCAGAGGGGCCAGTGTTTGTCGCTGGGGCTGTGCCCCTAGGGGCGAGGTAGAAAGGGGCTCAGGGGAGCCGACACCATTATCCATGCCCAGGGCACAGCCCTTCCCTACTCACCCCTGCCATGGGGAGGGTTGTAGAAGGTGGTCTCCATCTCCGTGCATCCAGCTGGCTTGGCTCTGTGGCTCTGTGGCCCCTGAGGTGCCCCCCTGCCCCACTGGCATCTCCCTACTTCATCCGACCCGGCCTGTGCTGGGCCCTTCATTGCACCCCTCCCGGCAGGTGCCTGACTGCTGCCCCGGCTACTTTGGTGCACTGTGTGAGCCGTGCCCGGGAGGCCTGGGTGGCATGTGCTCGGGCCATGGGCAGTGCCAGGACAGGCTCCTGGGCAGTGGGGAGTGCCGCTGTCACGAGGGCTTCCATGGGACCGCCTGTGAGACGTGTGAGCTAGGCCGCTACGGGCCCAGCTGTGCTGGAGGTGAGGACTGGGAGGGGTGTCCATGGTGGGATCCTGGCAGAGGATGCCCACAGGGGAGAAAGGGGGCACCAAGCAACTCCTCCTGTCCTCCCTTATCCCACTCTCAGTGTGTGAGTGTGAGCACGGGCTGTGCCAGGAGGGGCTGCGAGGGGATGGCAGCTGTGTCTGTAACGCGGGCTGGCAGGGCCTTCGCTGTGACCAGAGTGAGTGTCCCCGAGGGGCAGAGGTGGGTGCCTTCTGAGAAGGCAGTTCCTGGGTCCAAACCAGAACCACCCTCCTACTCCCCCAGAAATCACTGGCCCTCAGTGCCCAGAGAGGTGTGACCCCAATGCCAAGTGAGTGAGCTCATCCTGGGGCAGGAGGGCAGGGTGGGGTCAGGGGCAGCGCGGGCTGAGCTGCTGTCCCCCCACAGCTGTGCACAGGACTCGGCATCCGCCGCCCCTGCCTGCGTCTGTGCCGCCGGGTACTCGGGCGATGGTGTCCACTGCTCAGGTCCAGTGCCCCCTGCCGCCCTGCCCCTGCTCCCCTCCCCCAGGTCCAGTCTCTGTTCCTGTCCCTTCTCGGGTCATACCTCTCCCTCTGGCCTTGTCCTTTCCCTCTGCTGCTCCTCACAGCTCTCTGGGATCATCTTCCCCTAGAGGTGGACCCCTGTGCCCGTGACCACGGGGGCTGCTCCCCTCATGCCAACTGCACCAAGGTGGCACCTGGGCAGCGGACGTGCACCTGCCAGGATGGCTACGCGGGCGACGGGGAGCTGTGCCAGGGTGAGGCTGGGGTCCCCAGCCTCGGGGTGTGTGGGGCTAGGAGTCTGGCTTCAGTGACCTTAGGCAGACTCGAAATGCCCAAGGGGCACTGCGAAGGTGGGGATGAGCCCAGAAGGACACGCGGAGGGGCCACTCCTCACCCTGGGGTCTCTTCCCCCAGAAATCAACAGCTGTCTCACCCACCACGGGGGCTGCCACATACATGCTGTGTGTATTCCCACGGGCCCCCAGCAGGTCAGTACCCAGGCCTGGGCACGGGCTGTGCCGTTCTCCCGTTGGTGGGGAGGGGGCACTCCTTTGGGCCGGCCCCGGCCTGCTCTTGGGTCCTAGCAGCCGCATAGATCAGCATTTGGGACAGGTCTCCTGCAGCTGCCGAGAAGGTTACAGTGGGGACGGCCTCCGGACCTGCGAGCCCCTGGACCCCTGCTCCCAGGTCAGGACCGCAGCCGTACCCCATCTCACGGTGGGGGGGTGGAGGCCGGAAGTAGCCCTCCTCCTCCCAGAAGGGTCCCAAGGGCCTCCGAGGCGTGAGTCACCCTCCCCACAAGCTCGTCCGACCTCCCCCAAAGTAGGAAACAGGGCCTTGAGGGTTACACAGAGACCTCCATGGACCGTTCCCTAGGGCTGGTTGGGGCAGAGAAGTCTTGGGAGCCAGCCATGCCTCTTTCCTGCCCCTGCCTCAGAGTAACGGAGGCTGCAGCCCCTACGCCGTGTGCAGGAGCACGGGACCCGGCCAGCGGACCTGCATCTGTGACGCAGCCCACACCGTGGGCGACGGCTTCACCTGCCGAGCCCGAGTCGGCCTGGTAATGATGCCCGAGTCGGACCCTGGACCCGGCCGTGGCTATGCCTGCCCCTGGCCTCACCCAAGAGATTGGTTAAGACCCCCAGATTTGGTCCCCGTCCTGGCACTGACCCTGAGTGTGACCCCTGACTGCCCGGGCCTGGCCCGGCTGCGATCCATGACCTCACCCTGACCCCAGCTCAGATACCCCTGGCTTTCCTTTCCTCGTCTCCACCTTGGCCAGACCTTGGGCCACAGGTGCTGGGACAGGCACCAGGCCCTGAACGGGGGCCACCCAGCGTCTGAGCTGACCCTCGCCCCTTCAGGAGCTCCTTCGGGACAGGCACGCCTCGTTCTTCAGCCTCCACCTGCTGGTGAGCGGCCGGCGGGCGTCCTCCCCTCTGTCCCGCCCGGGCCTCCGCGACCTGCGGCCCCACCTGTCTCGGCCTTCCCGTGTCGTTCGCTCGGCGCTCGGCTGGTCTGGTCCCCGAGTCCCAGTGCTTCCGGGAAGGCCCGGTCGGCCCTGGCGGGGCCTCACGTCGCCGCTCCCCCTCTAAGGCGGCTTCCCCTCCCGCAGGAATACAGGGAGCTCAAGGGCAAGGGGCCTTTCACGGTCTTCGTGCCGCACGCCGACCTAATGACGAATGTGTCGCGGGTAAGGCAGCCCCCGGGGTGGGGGGCAGGGCGGCCACGACCCCCGGCTGCCGCGCTGACCCCCCCCCCCCCGCCGCAGGAGGAGCTGGCCCGGATCCGCGCCCATCGCCAGCTCGTGTTCCGCTACCACGTGGTGGGCTGCCTGCCGCTGCGCAGCCAGGAGCTGCTGGAGGAGGGCTATGCCACCGCGCTGTCCGGGCAGTCGCTGCGCTTCAGCGAGAGGGAGGTGAGGCGCCCGCGCCCCGCGCGCCCCGCCTGCCGTCGCTGCTGGCGACTCGCCTCCCCCCACGGCGCAGCTGCCCGGGGTTCCCGGGGAGGGAACCCTCGCGCCTTGGCCCCGCCCACCTGTCCCACACGAGGCGGGGCCGGGCACCGCCCCCCACTATCCCGCCCCGTCCGCCCTGTCCCCAGGGCAGCATTTACGTCAATGATTACGCGCGCGTGGTGAGCAGCGACCATGAGGCGGTGAACGGCGTCCTGCACTTCATCGACAGAGTCCTGCTGCCGCCCGACGCACTGCACTGGGAGCCTGGCGCGGCCCCTGCCCCCCGGGTATGCCCTGGGCGCGGGCCTGGGGGCCGGGCAGCGGGGCAGGGCCTGACTCCCCTGCTCACCAGCACCTTTCCCCAGAGAAACGTCACCGCTGCCGCCGAGAGCTTTGGCTACAAGAGCTTCAGCCGCCTTGTGAGGGTACTGCCCCCAGCCCGGGCGGGTCAGGTGGGAACCCCCAGGGTGAGCACGTGGGGTGCTTGTGTCGCTCACACACTCGCGGACAGCCAGGGGCACACGGGTTTATCCCTGCACGTGTCCACACAGGTCTGCTGGGATGGCTACTGAGTGGCTGGTGTGCCTGGAGCCCCTCCCTAGTTTCTGAAGCCCAGTTCCCGCCCTCTGCCTCGGGTCTCTGACCGGCAGTGACTGTCCCATCTCCGCCCTGCAGGCGGCTGGTCTCCTGCCTCTGCTTCAAGACGTGTCCCACAGGCCCTTCACGATGCTGTGGCCCACAGACTCTGCCCTGCAGGCCCTGCCGCCCGAGCGCCAGGCCTGGCTCTACCACGAGGACCACCGTGACAAGCTGGCAGCCATTCTGCGGGGCCATGTGATCCGCAACACCGAGGTGGGTGGACTCTGGGCCTTGGTGCCCACTGTGGGCGCCCAGCCTGCCTGCCCAGCTCTAACTGCTGCTCATCTGCACAGGCCTTGGCATCTGACCTGCCCAACCTGGGCCCACTGCACACCATGCATGGGAACCCTGTCTCTTTCTCCTGCAGCCGTGCCCGGCCGGTGAGTCTGTGGAGGGGGCTTGAATGAGGGAAGCAGGAGGCAAGGGTCCTGGCAGTGGGGGCTGCAGTGCATCTGTGACCCTGTTCACTGCCGTATTGTCTACCTGCAGGGTGAGCTAACGGTGGGTGAAGATGGTGCCCGCATTGTGCAGCGGCACCTGCCCTTTGAGGGTGGCCTGGCCTATGGCATAGACCAGCTGCTAGAGCCACCTGGCCTGGGTGCCCGCTGTGACACCTTTGAGACTCGGCTGCTTCAACTGGTGAGAGAGGCCATGGGCCAGAGGTGGATGGGCAGGGCCCAAGCCCACCTATCCTGTCCATCCACCTGCCCTTGCTGTATGGCCTCGTTCCTTCCAGAAGCTGTGCAGCATCTGTGGGCTGGAACCACCCTGTCCTGAGGGCTCACAGGAACAGGTAAGAGGCTGGGAGCTGGTTGGGGCTTTGGGCAGGGGCCTGGGGACCACCAAGCTCAGGCTGTTTACAACCTGACTCCTCTTGGTCCAGGGCAGCCCCAAGGCCTGCTGGCGCTACTCAAAGTTCTGGACATCCCCTGCACTGTCCTCTGTGGCACTGCATGGTGTTTGGGCCCAGCCTGGCTTGGGCAGGGGCTGCCAGCGCAACTGTGTCAGCAGCACCTGGAAGCCTGGCTGCTGCCCTGGTCACTATGGCAGCGAGTGCCGGGGTGAGTGTCCTGAGGCTGCACATGCCACTGGTGGCTCCTCTGGTGCCCGGACAGCCAAGGGCACAACTGTGGCCATTGTTCTCAAGAAAGGTTCTTGGGGTGGTCATGGCCTGGGGCGGATCTGGGGGTGAGTGGATTTTCCCAGGCCAGAATGCCTGAAGAGGCAGGGTCAGTGTATGGGTGGCATACTGGGGAGTCTGGAGGGATCTCAGCAGCAGGGGGCCTGGACAGACTGCACTTGGCGAAAAGGCCTGGCGGCCACTGGCTAAAACACAGCTGGTGCGACTGGGTCGGGCCGCTGTTGCCGACCCATCCCGCCTTCCCGCCCCACTCCCCGATCCCTCCACTAGCTTGCCCTGGTGGTGCCGGCAGCCCCTGCAGTGGCCATGGCGTGTGTGTGGACGGCATGAGTGGCAGCGGGCAGTGTCGGTGTCTTTCGGGGTTTGCTGGCTCAGCATGTGAACTCTGCGCCCCGGGTGCCTTTGGGCCCCACTGCCAAGGTAGGCTGTCTCGTCCTTCCCTGCTCCCTGATTCCCTCTGCCCACGTGCCACCTCCACATCCCTGGCCTCTCTCCCCAGCCTGCCGCTGCACTGTGCGTGGCCACTGTGACCAGGGCCTTGGGGGCTCTGGCTCCTGCTTCTGTGAGGAGGGCTGGACTGGGCCACGCTGCGAGGTGCAGCTCGGTGAGTGGCCCTCGGGCTTGTGCCTCCCCGCACGTGCACACACCACTGCACTCACGGCTGCACCCTGGGGGAGGCAGTGGGGGCAGGTGGGAGGAGAGGCGGGCATCCAGGAGGCTCCTACTCATGGCCGGTGGGGTGGGCCCTGGGGCAGAGCTGCAGCCCGTGTGCTCCCCCGCCTGCGCGCCCCAGGCCGTGTGTCGAGCGGGTAACAGCTGCGAGTGCAGCCTGGGCTACGAAGGGGACGGCCGCACGTGCACAGGTGAGCAAGCAGCTGGTGGGGGAGGGGAGGTGCGCCGTGCCCGTCCTGTCGCCTGACCCCAACCACTTGCCCTGCCCCCAGTGGCAGACCTGTGCCAGGACGGGCGTGGAGGTTGCAGCGAGCATGCCAACTGCAGCCAGATAGGTACGGCGGCCATCTGCGCGTGCCTGCCCGACTACGAGGGCGACGGCTGGAGCTGCCGGGCCCGTGACGCCTGCGCAGACGGCTACCGCGGGGGCTGCAGCGAGCACGCGGACTGCCTGAGCACCGGACCGGTGAGCCGGCGGCCTACCTGGGGCTGGGGGTGCGTGTCGGTCCGAGTGGCACCGGCCCCTAAAGCGCACCCGCGGCCCCCCACCCCCCAGAACACTCGGCGCTGTGAGTGCCGCACCGGCTATGTGGGGGACGGGCTGCAGTGTGTGGAGGAGCCCGAGCCGCCTGTGGACCGCTGCCTGGGGCGACCCCGCCCCTGCCACGTGGACGCCGTGTGCACTGACCTGCACTTCCAGGGTACTTCGTCTGCCCCTAGCCCTCCCCCAGCCCCTGCCTCTCTTCCCCGCCCGCAGCGGACCGCCCCCCTCCCTCCGCAGAGAAGCGGGCTGGTGTCTTCCACCTCCAGGCTGCCGGCGGCCGCTACAGCCTCAACTTCTCCGAGGCCCGGGCGGCGTGTGGGGCCCAGGGAGCCGTCCTCGCTTCGCTCTCTCAGCTCTCTGCTGCCCAGCAGGTGCGCGGGGCCTTGAGCTGGGAGCCATGCCGGGGGCTGAGGGCCCCTTGAGTGGGGCCTCGGGGCTCAGCAGCCACTCCCGCCCCCACAGCTGGGCTTCCATCTGTGCCTCGTGGGCTGGCTGGCCGACGGCTCGGCTGCGCACCCCGTCGTCTTCCCTGCGCCAGGCTGTGGCGATGGGCGGGCGGGCGTCGTCAGCCTGGGCGCGCGGCAGGACCTGTCAGAGCGCTGGGATGCCTACTGCTACCGCGAGCAAGGTGCGTCCTCTACCCCCTGGCCGCGTGCCTTCCCGCCAACCTGCCACCCACCGTCGCCTTCCCCGCAGATGTGGCCTGCCAGTGCAGAGGTGGCCTCGTGGGTGACGGGACCAGCGTGTGCAACGGAAAGCTGCTTGATGTGCTGGCTGCCACCGCCGACTTCTCTACCTTTTACGGGGTGTGCAGGGGCCCGGGCCCGGGGCGGGAGGCCCTGGGGAGCGCCTGCCCACAGCCTTGTCTCCTCACCCTCCCAGATGCTGCTGCATTACGCCAACGCCACCCCACGGGGTCTCGACTTCCTGGACTTCCTGGACGATGAGCTCACCTACAAGACACTCTTTGTCCCCGTCAACGAAGGCTTTGTGGACAACATGGTAACCAGTGGGGGCCATGGAAGGGCGGGGCAGACCCTGCACACTCTGGTGGCCCAGGCCAGCAGCCCCTGCTTTACCTGCAGACGCTAAGTGGCCCAGACCTGGAGCTGCACGCCTCCAGTGCCACCTTTCTGAGCACTAACGCCAGCCAGGGTACCTTGCTGCCTGCCCACTCGGGCCTCCACCTCGTCATCAGTGACGTGGGCCATGACAACAGTTCTGGGGCCCCTGTGGTGAGTCTGGCTGCTGCCCTCTCCTGTGCCTGGGCCCTCACTCTCACTGGGCCTGACTCTGGTCTCTCTCCCTACAGGACCCAGGGGCAGTTGCGGTCAGCCACGTCATTGTGTGGGACATCATGGCCTCCAATGGCATCATCCATGCTCTGGCCAGCCCCCTCCTGGCACCCCTACAGCCTGTGAGTTGGGGGCAAGGGGTGCTGGCAGAGCTGCTGGGTACAAGGGGACAGTTTTGGCCAGGTCCTTGATGCCGTCCGTTTGCAGCGGGCGGTGGTGGCACTGGAGTCCCCAGCCATGGCAGCAGGGGTGGGGGCCGTGGTGGCTGCTGGCGCACTGCTCAGCTTGGCGGCTGGAGCCCTCTATCTCCGTGCCCGAGGCAAGGCCGCAGGCTTTGGCTTCGCGGCCTTCCAGGTAGGGCAGGGGGCGAGGGGCGTGGGGGGGGTCTGGGTCCCCGGATCTGGCTCAAGGCCCCTCACTGCTCCCCTCAGGTAGAAGATGCTGCTGACGACGACTTCTCCCCGTGGCAGGAAGGGACCAGCCCCACCCTGGTCTCCGTCCCCAACCCCGTCTTTGGCAGCCACGATGACTTTTGTGAGCCCTTTGATGTGAGTGTGGGGGGCAAGGGGTGTGGAAGGGGGTCCAGGGCGTGGTCTTGGTCCCGCCACAACTGGTCCTCCCCCCAGGACTCCCTGCTGGGGGACGTCCCTGACACCCAGAGGATCCTTGCGGTCAAGTGACCCTGGAGCAGAGCGGAGGCGTGAGCAGGGGAGACTTTATTGCCCACCCACACTGGCGGGCGTGGGGTCTGCGCTCGTCCTGACAATAAACGTGCCCTCAGCGGATGTGGGCCATGTCACCGAGGAAAGGCGTCTTCATGCAGCCCGTGCACAGCTGGTCCATCCAGAGCGGCGCCTCGTGCTGCAGGGGTGTGCGGCGTGGGTAGAAGGTGAAGTCCACGCTGTAGTTGAGTAGGCAGCTGAGCGAGGCCATGTAGAGGTCGGAGAAGCGCACGAGGCGTCGGGAGAAGTAGGTGGGGTTGTGGAAGGTGCGGAAGATGCTCCCGAACTGAGCGTTGAACAAGGCCTTGGTGACGCACCTGGGGAGATGGGGCGCTCGAGGGGGCGCAGAAGGGGCTGGCCGGTACCCCCACCCCAGGCCGCCCCACTCACCTCAGCTCCTGCCGCTCCTTCATCCAGGCAGCCAGCACCTGCTGCGACTCAGAGTCCTGGTGGGTCTGGGGCAGACAAGGGAAGCGCTGGGTGTGGGAGCAGCCGCCCCGGCCCCGCCTCGCCCTCACCGGCTGCGCTCCAGCCGCCCCGCCCCGCCCCGGCCCCGCCTCGCCCGCACCTGCATGCGCTCCAGCAGCCCGGTGAGCGCCTGCTGCCAGGTCAGGGAGTGCATGTACTGCTCTGTGTTGATGATGCGGATCTCCCGCTCCAGCTCTGGGATGATGGCTCCCGTGCGCCAGCCATGCCGCAGCATGAGGTCCTGGGGGCAGGGTGGCTCAGCACCAGCGAGGAGGGCGCCCTCCCCTCCCCTCCCCTCCCCTGGGCCCGGCCGCACTTACTGCCAGGTCGCTGTAGAGGTGGTCTCCAAAGTAGAGCACGCGGGGGCCACGCCATTCTGTCAGGCGCAGGAAGTCAAACAGGTTTCCCTGGCAGGTCGGGGGACATACCGCTGAGGCCAGCATGCCAAGGGGTATCCCGGGGGGGAGGGGGCTGCCGGCAAGCCTTGTCCTCCACCAGTCCTCCCTGATCCCCAGGGGGAGCAAGGCCCCTCTGGCCGGATGCTGGGCTGCCCTTTCCCGTGGCCTCGCTGTGGCCTCTGGGCTCTGGCTACGTCCCCCTCATACCCAGGAAGGGGGCCAGCCTGCCACCCACCCCGGACTAGGGACTGCGTCCATTCTGTGGGAAACAAACTGCAGCAGTGATCCCCCCACAGCCGGAGGCACACAGGCCCCAAAGGCCTTTCTGGCCTCCCCTGCCTGAGCCCAGAGGGACCCAGCAGCCCAAGGGCAGCCCTCGCTGTGAGGCATCTGCTCCTAAGCCAGAGAAAAGATGAAAAACACTACAGAGGAAGCTCACAGGGGACCAAAAACTTCCCTGAGCCAGGAACCCACCCCCCAGGAGGGAGAAGAGTTTACACCGAGCAAAGAGGAGTCACTAGTATGGGAGAGGCCCCGGGAGATGGAAGTGTGGGGACACAGGGGGAGCAGGGCCTCTGAAGAGGGTGTGGGTGGGCAACATGCCAAGGCTGTGCCCTGAGCCCAGAGGAAGAACCTGGAGGTGCCAGGACAAGAGACAGAGCGGGAGGGAACAAGGAGAAGAGCCCCAAGGAGGAGCGCCCCCCCAGCCCCATCCTGCCCCCCAAAGAACAATCTCAGATCAAGCCCAAAAAATATCTAAAAGCTGCTGAGGGAAAAAAGTCACTTGTTTCCCACAAAGGTACATGACCCTCCTTGGGCTCAGCCAAGATGCCAAGACAAAGGAGAGCAGGGGAGACCCCGTGCCCAAGGGGGCCGGGCCGCGGCAGGGCTGGGAATGCCGCCTGCAGGCCAGGCCGCAGTGCTGGGCACCCCCGAGGCCGTCCTTCCGTCACACCCCTGGGCCCTCCTCCTCCTCTAACCCCTGGAACCTACCCCCCTGCCAGGATTTCCGCATTCCATCCAGGCCCAAATGCTTCATCTCCTGCCCAGCCCTAGGCCCCTTCTCATCTGTCCTAGCCAGCCAGAAAAGGGGGTTTTACCACGGCCTGTGAACCTTCCCCAGCAGGCCAGCTCAGGACCCCAAGGCTTGCTGGCTGCAGCAAAATGCTCAGCCCCAAGTAGTAAGACAGTGCTGTGTATTGGGCACTCAGTGACACCCAGCCCACCCTGGCCTCACCGCACGACTCGAGTATTACAGATTTCTCCCAGGCGAGGAAGGCCAGGTACAGGGAGGCCAAGGGACTGGGCCGGCCCCTCTGCTACCCAGCAGTAGAGCTGGAACCACACACTCAGCCTGACCCAGAACCCTCAGTGCTGACCAGGCCTGGGCCCTGAGAACCATCGCCTACATCCAGGACCAGGGCAGACGGCTGGTCAGGGCCCAGGATGCAGTGTCCCTGCGAGGGCTATTCCCACCTGGATGGCCCTTACCTGCCGGTAAATCTTGCCCTTTTCCAGGCAGGTGATACGGTCCCACTGGAGTGAGCCCTTCTCATCGAGTTTTCTGAAAGGCCTGGGATCGGGGGCAAAGGCTTGATTTAATCTGGGGCAGGACCATGGACTAGGCACCTCTGTGTCCTCTAAGGCCCACCTGTGTATAGGGGCCACACCAGCAAGGGGCTGTCCCCATCCCGAGCACACATCCCGGGCAGTGAGCAAAGGCCACCCCTGCTCCAGCATATTGCCCCTCAGGCCCGTACTTGCGCCGGTCAGTGAAGAAGCTGGGCTTGTCTGCCTGGACAATGACCACGTCGAAGAGCTGGCGCCAGTCGGGACCCACCATGTGCCGCATCCCCTTATCCCTGGGCAGAGACGGGACAGGCGGCAGGTGGCCTGAGGCGGCTCCAGCCACGCCCCCAGCCAGCCCCCTCCCCACAGCGGGGCGGAGCTCACACGAAACTGAAGGGGCTGTTGGTGATGAGGAACAGCTGCTTCCCATGGGCCACCAGGCGGTTCAGGACAGCGAACGTCTCCTCCCCTCTCAGGATGTACTTCTCTGCCAGGAGATGGGTCCTGTGAGACCAGCCCTCTTCCTGCCCAGGCAGGCCGCGTGGGGCTGCTGCACACCCTTACCCATGTCCCGTTCGATCCACTGGTACATGAGGCCCTTCACGTGCACATCCCGGATGGCGTCCTGGGGGCAGTGGCGGCACAGTGAGGACAGTGGGACCCAGGAGGGCTGCCCTTGTGGCTGGACTTCCCCTTCCCCGCGCCCTGAGAGGCAGGCCCCGCGCCTTCACCGTCACATCCTTGTAGAGGTGCGCTTGGTCGAACTCCAGGCCGTGGCCCAGGAAGTGGTCTACCACACAGGAGAGCAGTGCCATCTCCGGCAGCGAGAAGATGTCCATGAACTGCTTGATGGAGGGACCCTGTGGAGGCGGCTACCTCCTCAGCAAGCGTGTCAGCCCCAACCCCAGCTCTGAAAACCCAGGGCTCCAAGTCTGGGGACACTGGTAGGCTGTGGGTCATGGCTGGCCCACCAGGGTGTAGACACCGCCTCCCAGGGGGCCAGCACCCACAGCTGGTCGCTGAGCCGGCTGCCCTGGGCGGTGGTGGATGGGGCAAGTACCTTGCCATAGAAGCCGCTCATCTGGTACAGAGGGATGTGCTGGGTGCCCCCATACAGGTCAATCACCTCTTCATCTGGCACAGGCTGGAGACCCCTGGGGGTGCACAGACACCACCAGTCCAAAGTGGTCCTGAGCCAGGTGGCACGCGGGGGCGGAGGCAGGGCAGCGCTAGCACT